>NW_004443955.1:2626313-2631086 GCF_000243295.1 Trichechus manatus latirostris | reverse complement strand
CGCTCTTAAAATTCTCTCTTTATCTTTGGTTTTGGCAAGTTTGATTATAATATGTCTTGGTGACTTTCTTTTGGGATCTACCTTATGTGGGGTTCGATGAGCATCTTAGATAGATATCTTCTCATCTTTCAGGATATAAGGGAAGTTTTCTGCTGGCAAATCTTCAACAGTCCTCTCTGTGTTTTCTGTTATCCCCCTGTGTTCTGGTTCTCCAATCACTAGTAGGTTGTTCCTCTTGAAAGAGTCCCACATAATTCTTAGGGTTTCTTCATTTTAAAAAAAAATTTTTTATCCGATTTTTCCTCAAATCAGTTCGTGTCAAGTGCTTTGTCTTCAATATCACTAATTCTGACTTCTACTGTCTCAGTTCTGCTCCTATGACTTCAACTGAGTTGTCTAATTCTGAAATTTTATTGTTAATCTTCTGGATTTTGATTGCTGTCTCTTGATGGATTCTTGCAGCCTATTGAATTGTCATTATGCTCTTGAATAACCTTCTTAAGTTCCTTTATTGCTTTGTGTGACCTTTGGCTTTTCTGCATTTTGATTAATTTCCTTCCTGATATCTTGAAGAGTTCTGCATATTAATCTTCTGTATTTTGCCTTAGGTAATTCCAAGAAATTGTTTTCCTTTGGAAAATTTCTAGATTCTTTATTTTGGGAGCTTCTTGAAGCCATCATGGTCCTCTTTATGTGATTTGATATTGACTATTGTCTCCAAGCCATTGATAAGTTATTATAATTTATTTTATGTTTGCTTACTGTGTCTTAGCTTCTTGTTTTGTTTTGATATGCCGAAATAGGCTGCTTATGTGAGCTACTTTGATTATTGGCTCCTTTGAAGCTATAATGTCCTGTCACCAGGTGCTTAGATCTGTTACTAAGGTTGTGAGCCCAGGAGTCCATTAAGTTTTCTTGTATGGGTTCAGCTCAGGTGTCCAAGTAGTTGGTCACCAAGTGTGTGGTGCAGGCTCCCACCACAGTCCTAGACAGGCATTGGTGATTGGTGTAGGCACAAGTATCAGGCTGCAGTAGGGGGTCATGTGCTGAACAAGCCAGGGGGCTGATGGCTGACCCTGAGTGGGAGGAAAGTGTCTCCCTGTTCCCTAGAGCATGTAGGCGGGTGGGTTTTGCAGCCAGAGTATGAGCACACAATGCTGTTGGCTATAAAGTCTGGGGGAGACCACTTATTCTTGGACCCCTGTTGCAGGTGGCTACGTGGTGTAGGTGGAGACACCAGTCCTCAGGCCCCTGCTGTGGGCAGATGAGGAACCTGCTTAATGGACATAGCAGTGTCAAATGTAACAAACTTGCCACTTCACAGCTGAAACAGTTGAAGTTAGAGTTCAGGAAAATACCTTGTTGTACTGTGGTAATGAGGGCCTACGCTGTTGAAATGGGCTCACACAAGTCTATGCAGGGGTGAAAGGCATTCAAAGTCCATGGACACCTTATGCCTGTGCCTAGGCAAAGGAGCTGTGCCAACCCTGAGTTCCTGGCTTAAGGGAGAAGGTGGCTTATTTTTTCCTGTTTGTTAATTTGTTCCCTCTCCAAGGCAGGGAGAATGGCTCAGGGTGTGTTATGGGTCCTACTTTTGGCCCAGAGTACTGGGGAATCGCTGAAGGCCGCCTATGACCCAGTGCAGAGAGGGGAGGGGGGAGGTAAATGGGAGAGAGATTTTTCCCAAAGAAGGTGTTTTTTGACCTGTGTGGTAGGCCATATGCAAGTACTTATCTTTAGCCACTTCAGTGCTGCTTTTCACTTGTTCTGGAAGGCCGAGTAGACTCTCTGCCTCTGGGCCTCTCCTGATGTGGAAAACGCCTCCCAAGTGCCACTGCTTGCCTAACTGTGCACTTGAGCTGATCCGGCCTAAAGGGTGCTGACTCCCGCTGGGTCAGGTCTGGCAGCTTCTCACTGCTTCCGAACTGTCTCTTCCTCCCCCTGCCACTCAGTGCCGATTCCTCAGCTTTGCCTTTGATATTCAGGGCTCCTAGATTGTCATATACAATCATTTCACTTGTTTTTTTTGGGGGTCTTTGTTGTAAGAGTGACCACAGGAAGCATCTGACTACTCTGCTGTCCTGGCCAAACCACCAGGCTCATCCTATAGTACACATTTACCAGGTTTCATAGCTCAACAAGGGCCACTAACATCAGCAGCTGAAGAAGTTCTCACAGGGGAGCAGGTATTTGGAATTCTTTGGGTTGCTTGCATTTTAAGAATTTAATTGCAGAATATCAAGATATCCTACTAGTGAAACGAAGGGGTTATTATATGGCACCATTTGTTCCTGATTATTAAGGCCTTCCTCTGCTATTTACCTCTCAACACCAAAGGAAAAGCAAATTTCACATCTCTGAACTTACCCACTGTTTTAGTCGTCTAGTGCTGCTATAACACGAACAACACAAGTGGATGGCTTTAAAAAAGAGAAATTTATTTCTTCAAGTAAAGTAGGCTAAAAGTCCAAATTCAGGGTGTCCACTCTAGGGGAAGGCTTTCTCTCTCTGTCAGCCTTTCATCAATCTTCCCCAGGCTAGGAGCTTCTCCACACAGGGACCCCAGGTTCAAAGGATGCACCTTGCTCTGGACACTGCTGTCTTTTGTTTTGTTTTGTTTTTCGAAATGCAATGCTGTTTTTGTTTTTTTAATTTTTAAAATTATACTTTAGGTGAAGGTTTACAGAACAAATAGTTTCTTATTACACAGTCAGTACGCATATTGTTTTATGACATTGGTTAACAAACCCACAACATGTCAATACTCTCCCTTCTCAACCTTGGAGGACCTTTTTTCTTTTTTGGTGAAAATATACATAGCCAAAGGTACACCATTTCAAAAATTTGTATGTATACAATTCAGTGACATCGATTACATTCTTCCAGTTGTGCTGCTATTCGCACTATCTTTTTCCAAATTATTCCATCACCATTATCTTCAACTCACTGCCCCCTAGGCTTCCCATCAAACCTGTTGAGTTGCTGTTGTCAAATTGATCTAACATAGATAATTCTTATTTTTTGTGCTTTAGATGAAGGTTTACAGAATAGTTTCTCATTAAACTGTTAGTACACATATTGCCCTATGACAATGGTTAACAACCCCACTACATGTCAACACTCTCCCTTCTCAACCTTGGGTTCCCTGTCACCAGCTTTCCTGTCCCCTCCTGCCTTCTAGTCCTTGTCCCTGGATTGCTGTGCCTCATTAGTCCCGTTTTGTTCTTTGGGGCTGTTCAATACCCAGATAAACAGTGAACCTCAGGAGCAACTTCACCTGAGCTAAAAGGGTGTCTGGGGGCCATACTCTCAGGATTTCTCCAGTCTCTGTCAGGCCAGTAAATCTGGTGTTTTTTTGTGTGTTCAAATTTTGTTCTATATCCTTCTTCAGCTCTGTCCAGGACCCTCTGTTGTGATCCTGGTCAGAGCAGTCAGTGGTGGTAGCCAGGCACCATCTAGCTGTCCTGGACTCAATCTGGTGGAAGCCTTGGTAGCCGTGGTCCATTAGTCCTTTGGTCTAATCTTTTCCTTGTATCCTGTTTTCATTCTCCCTTGCTCCCGAAGGGATGAGACCAGTGGAGTATCTTAGATGGGTGCTCACAGGCTTTTAAGACCGCAGACGCTACTTACCAAGATAGAATGCAGAACATTGTCTTTATAAACTGTTATGCCGGTTGTGCTAGATGTTCCCTGAGACCACGGTCCCCACAGCCCTCTGCCCAGCAATTCAGTCCCTCAGAGAGTTTGGATGTGTCTATGGAGCTTCCATGACCTTTCATTGTACAAGGTGTACTGCCTTCCCCAGTATTGTGTACTGTTTAACCATTCACCAAAGTTACCACTTATTGATTGTCTATTTATTATTTCCCCCACAACCCTCCCATCCCTTGTAACAAACACAGATTGTTACTTTTTGTGTGTAAACTTTTTCCTGAGTTTTTACAGTACAGGTCTCATACAATATTTGTCCTTTTGTGATTGACTTATTTCACTCAGTGTAATGTCCTCCAGTTTCATCCATGGTATGAGATGCTTCACAGATTCATCATTGTTCTTTATTGTTGCATAATACTCCATCGTGTGTATGTACCATAGTTTGTTTATCCATTCATCTGTTGATGGGCATCTAGGTTGTTTCAGTCTTTTTGCTATTGTGAACAATGCTGCCATGAACATGGGTGTGCATGTGTCTATTCGTGTGACGACTCTTATTTCTCTAGGATATATTCCTAGGAATGGGATTGCTGTATTTTATGGTATTTCTATTTCTAGCTTTCTAAGGAAGCGCCATATCATTTTCCAAAATGCTTGTATCATTATGCATTCCCATCAGCAGTGCATAAGAGTTCTGATCTTCCCGCAGCCTCTCCCACATTTGTTATTTTCACAATGTTCAGTCTACCTATCCATGAATATGGTATGTTTTTCCTTTTATGTAGATCTCTTTGGGTTTCTTGCAGTAGATTTTTGTAGTTTTCTTTGTATACATTTTTCACATCCCTGGTTAGATTTATTCCTAAGTATTTTATTTTTTTTAGGAGCTATTATAAATGGTATTGTTCTCCTGATATCTTTTTCATTGTTCTTTTTACTGGTGTACACAAATCCAACTGATTTTTGTATGTTTATCTTACATCCTGCTACTCTGCTGAATCTTTCTATTAGTTCCAGTAGTTTTCTCGTGGAGTCTTTCGGGTTTTCTATGTATAGTATCATATTATCCACAAACAGGGACACTTTAACTTCTTCATTACCAATTTGGATGCCCTTTAT
>NW_004443955.1:2612384-2626213 GCF_000243295.1 Trichechus manatus latirostris | reverse complement strand
GTCTTGTTCCTGTTCTCAAGGGAAATGTTTTCAGCCTCTCTCCATTAAGAATGATGTTGGCTGTTGGTTTTGCATAGATGCCCTTTATTACGCTGAGAAATTTCCCTTCTATACCGATTTTAGCTATTTTATTGAGAGTTTTTTTTTTTTTTTTTCAGGAATCTGTGTTGGACTTTGTCAAATGCCTTTTCTGTGTCAATTGAGATAATCATGTGATTCTTTTCTTTCCTTTTATTTATGTGGTGAATTACATTGATTGATTTTCTAATGTTGAACCATCCCTGCATACCTGGAATGAATCCTAGTTGGTCATGGTGTGTTATTTTTTTGATATGATGCTGAATTCTATTGGCTAGAATTTTGTTTAGAATTTTTGCATCTATATTTACGAGAGATATTGGTCTGTAATTTTCTTTTTTGTGGTGTCTTTGCCTGGTGTTGGTATCAGGGTTATGCTGCCTTCACAGAATGTATTCGGAAGTGTCGCTTCCTTTTCTATGTTCTGAAATAGTTTGAGTGGTACTGGTACAAGTGCTTCTCTGAATGTTTTCTAGAATTCTGCAGTGAAGCCATCTAGGCCAGGGCTTTTATTTTTTGGGAGTTTTTTTAATTACTTTTTCAATCTCTATTGTTATGGTTCTGTTCAGATTTTCAACATCACTTTGTGTTTGGGTAGGTAGTGTATTTCTAGAAATTTATCCATTTCCTCTAGGTTTTCAAATTTGTTGGAGTATAGTTTTTCCTAATATTCTGTTCTAATCCTTTTGATTTCCGTTGGGTCTGTTGTAATGTCACCCATTTCATTTCTTATTTGGGTTATTTGCATCCTCTCCTGTTTTTCTTTTGTCAGTCTGGCCAGTGGTTTGTTGATTTTGTTGATTCTTTCAAAGAACCAACTTTTGGTTTTGTTGATTCTTTCTATTGTTTTTGTTGTCTCTGTTTGTTCTTTGATCTTTATTATTTCCTTTCTTCTGGTGGCTGTGGGCTTTTTTTGCTGTTCCCTTTCTATTTGTTTAAGTTTTGTAGTTAATGTTTTAATTTTGTCCTTTTCTTCTTTTTTGATGTATGCATCTATTGCTATAAATTGTCTTCTGAGGACTGCTTTTGGTGTGTCCCAAAGGTTTTGGTATGATATGTTTTCATTCTCATTTGATTCTAGGAATTTTTTGATTCCATCTCTGATTTCTTCTATTACCCAGTGGTTTGTAAGTAGGTTTTTATTCCGTTTCCATGTAATTGATTTTTTTCCTTGCTCTTTCTGTTGTTAATTTCTACCTTGATGGCATTGTGGTCAGACAAGACACTTTGTATTATCTCCACGTTTTGGATCTTGTTGAGGATTGCTGTGTGGCCTAAGATGTGGTTTATCGTGGAGAACGTTCCACGTGCACTGGAAAAGAATATGTACTTTGCAACTGTAGGGTGAAGTGTTCTGTATATGTCTATGAGGTCAGTTTGGCTGATTGTGCCCTTGAGATCTTCTGTATCTTTGTTGAGTTTCTTTTTAGATGTTCTGTCTTTCACTGAGAGTGGTGTATTGAAGTCTCCTAGTATTATGGTGGAATTTTAATTTTTGTTTTCAGTGCTGTTAAGTTTGTTTTATGTATTTTGGAGCCCTGTCATTGGCTGTGTAGATGTTTATTATGGTGTGTCTTCATGATGGATCATCCCCTTAATCATTATATAGTGTCTTTCTTTGTCTTTTATGGTGGATTTTGTTTTAAAGTCTATTTTACCTGAGATTAGTATTGTCACCACTGCTCTTTTTTGGTATTTGTTAGCTTGATATATTTTTTCCAACCTTTGATTTTTAATAAATTCACGTCTTTGTTTCTAAGGTGTGTCTCTTGTAGACAGCATATTGATAGATCCTGTTTTTTTAATCCATTCTTTCACTCTCTGTCTCTTTATGGGTGCATTTAGGCCATTTAGATTCAGTGTAATTATTGATAGGTGTGAGTTTATTGCTGTCATTTTGTGGTGCTTTTTTTGGGGGGGTGCTGACTTTTTCTTCCTCTTACGGAATTCCTTTTGTTTCTGGATTTTTTTAATTTTTTTTTTTTTTGTAGATTTTGTTTTTATGAGTAGGTTTGTTAACTTTCTTTGTGGTTACTGTGAAATTTACCCTTTTATTTCTAAGTTTGAAGCAGTCTATTACTACTTGGTGTCACCTTTCCATCCTCTCCATTAGAAGGCTGTATACATACACCGTTTAGTCCCTCTTTTATTGTTCTGATGCTGTTGTCATTTAGAGATTAATTGCTCTGATTCCCGGTTGTATTTCTTTTGGTTTTGGATAGTCCTCAAGAGTTCATTTCCTAGATTGGTATCTGGCTGGTACGATCCTGCATCCTGGGTTCTGCCTGTGAGCTGAAGCTGTTTGTCCTCAGATCGAAGAACTCCCTTTAATAATTCTTGTAAGTTTTGTTTGACTTTTACATATTCCCTTAATTTCTGTTTATCTGGAAATGAGCTAATTTCACCATCAAATTAGAACGAGAGTTTTGCAGGATATATTATTCTTGGCTGGCAATTTTTTTCTTTCAAGATTTTATAAATGTCATTGCATTGCCTCCTTGCCTGCATGGTTTCTGCTGAATAATCTGAGCTTAGTTTTATTGTTTCTGAGCTGCTCTCAGGATTCTTTGTTTGTCTTTGGTTTTGTCGAGTGTGATTATGATATGCCTTGGTGGTTTTCTTTTGGGGTCTCTTCTATATGGGGTTTGTTGAGCTTCTTGGATGGCCAGCTTTTCACCTTTCATGATATTGGGGATGTTTTCTGTTAGCAGTTCTTCAGTGATCCTCTCTATTTTCTGTTTTCTCCCAGTTTTGGAACTCCTGTCACTCGAAAATTTTTGCTTTTGATTGTATCCCGCATGATTCTCAGTCTCTCTTCATTTTTCTTTGTTCTTTTTTCTGAGTTTTCCTGAAACAGAGTTGTATCCAAGTGTTTGTCTTCATTTTAGCTGATCCTGTATTCCACCATTTCAAACCTGCTCCTCAGCCCTTCTATGACACTCTCTATTTCTGAAATGTTGTTGTTTATCTTTTGGATTTCTAATTGTTGTTTTTGTATGATTTCTAGTTGTGTATTTATTTTGGCATTTTGTTCCTGCATTTTCCTGAAGTCTTCCATTTTTTGTCTGTATTTTCCATGAATTTGTCTATTTTGTCCTCATTTTTGTCTGATTTTTGCTTCAACTCTTGGATAGCTCTGAATATTAGAGATTTGAATTCCCTATCAGGTAGTTCTCGTGCTTTTTCTTCTACTAGAAAGTCATCTGGTGTTTTATTTTGGATGCCTACTGGAACCATCCTGTCCTGTTTTTGTAAATATTTTTATATTTTCTGATGTCTTTGGTGCATTCAGTAGTTATTTTTCTCATTTCTTGATTGTAGATTTTAGTTTCATCCTGCTTTTTTGTTTTATTTTGCTATGTCTGAGTAGGCGGGCTGTGTGTTCTTTGTTGTTTGGTCGTCTATGGTCACAATACTTTTCGCCTCCTTTTCCAATTGACAGGGTCAGTTTCTCAGATATGGTATGGCAAGGAAGGTCTAGCTGAAGAAGAGTCACTGGGATGGGTTGTTTGTGGCACTTACTATGGCTACCAGGGTGAGCCAGTAATCAGTGCAGGGCAGGTTCTGGTAGGCCATGCCTGGGTTGCTTGGTGGTGTGATGTTCAGTGCACAGTGTAAGTAGGTAGGATGGAGGCGGAAGATTCTGATGTGTGATGCTAAGATGGGTATGGGAGATAGAAGAGAGGAATAGGAGCCAAAAACATAAAAACAAAAAAGCGTGGTAGGGAGCTTGCTGTTGGAGTGGAGAGATGAGATACTATGAAATGGAGAAAAAAACACTAAAAGGAGAAGAAGAAAAGAAAAGAAAAAAATAAATAAAATTTACAAAGAAAGAAGAAAAGCAAAGCTCCCAGTGATCCCTCCGGTGTGGCTGTGAGCTCTGAGGAATTTGTTTCCAGGTCGTGAAGTACAGCCTTGCTAGAAGGGGTAGACGTGTCACTCAGCACCAGGTATTCAGGGGACAGGAAGAGAAGGAACGCATAGAGAGACGAGAAACCAAGTAATGAAGAAAGACAGAAAAGGAAAAAGAAGGAAAAGAAAACAAAACAAGCAAATAAAAAAATTTTAAAAAAAGAACAAGAAAAACAGAAGAAAAAAAAAAAGCCTGAGAAAAAAGAAATACCCTTGGGGATCTCTCTGCGTTTCTGCTCAAACTGAGGGGGTAGGTCCCAAGCCCTGCTGTACTTCCTGGCTAGAACGGGCTCCCAATTCGAGAAAAGAGAAAGAAAACAAACAAAAAAGCAATTCAAAACAAACAAACAGAAAAGCCCCGGGATCCCATCAGTGTGGCAGCACAGGCCTGGAAGGAGTTTCACATTCGAGCAGTGTTTCACAGCCTTTCAGGAAGAAGCAAAGATGGCGCATGGAGCCAGGTATTTGTGAGAAAGGAAGGGGAGGTTGTGAGAGATAATGAAGACATCTAAAGAAGCTGAAAAAAGCAACACCAGCAGCCAACAAATGGTACTTAGGTAACCAGCCAGTGCAGGTGGGTGGAATTCAAGCAACACAAGATGCTTCCCAGCCAAGAGACTGGCCGCAGGAAGCACAGCGGGCCGAGTGGGGGTGAAGAAGTTTGGGGCTTGGGAAAGCATATATCACTGGTTATCAGTTGTTCTGTCTCCCGTTGGAAGCTTCGTGAAGCTGCTTTCTCATACCCCCGTTCCCTGATCTCTGCTAGGGGTCCAAGATGGCAGATCTGTGCTGCGTTAGCTGATAGGGGGCCTCTGCATGTATCTCTCCTCACTGTCTGTTCTCTGTCAGTTTCTTATTCCATTCAGTGCTTGGCTGAGTTCTTTATCTCTTCATTTGATGCTTAGGGATTCAGGATTGCCGTTTTCTCTGCTGGGCTTAGTTTTTTCAATCTTTGCAGTGGAGGGACGGTGTGGTGCTTCTGCCTATAGCACCATGTTGCCTGGAAGTCCCTGGGCACTGCTTTTTTAGTCGTATGAGGTCCCCCTGTTTCTCTGCTCCCGTCTCTCTTTTATATTTCAAGAGACTGCCTCAGGACACAATCCAATGTTGTAGATTTGGTACTGCCTTACTAACACAACTGCTGCAAATCTTCCCTCATTAACATCATAGAGACAAGATTTAAAACATATAGGAAAATCACACAGTACCGGGAATCATGGCCCAGCCAAATTGATATAGACATTTTTGGGGGGACATAATTCAATCCATGACACTCACTGATATCAGAAAGAATTGTCTTACACCTCATCCATTTTATTCTTTAGGAAATTGCCAGTGTTAAGAAGTGGCATTGGCTATAAATATGATGACTGGCCATTATTACTCATTTGTGTCCTGAGACCAGGCTGGACATGTGTGTCATTGACTTTAACAAGCATAAATTTAAAAAGTTTGTATCAGGTGCTGAGCCTAGGATTTGTCCACAAGATTCCCAAGGATGTTGAGACACAGTTTTTGTCCTTGTGGTGCCTCAGTTGCTCTCACTCGCTCTCCTCACGGTACTGGAAGGACTTCATCCACTTCCAGTTCTCTGCCAAGGGATGCCCCCTAGAAGGCCACTTTGTTAGTGCCACTCTCCTCTTCTAGACCAACACCACAGGGACTCCTCAGTTCAAGATCAGCCTCCTCTGCTTGGCTCCCGGGGATTCTGGATCAGCACATCACCGTCTGTACAGTACCCACCATGTACCCTGGTCAGCTGAGCCTTGTGTCACACTAGGCTCCAGCTTGTTCCCATCCTTGCCTGGCTTCTCCTTTCACCCTGCTCCATCTGTGTACTGTCTTCCTCAAAATGATCATGCATGGACCTTGTCCTTATTTTGAAGGCCTTTCTCAAGCTCCTCTTCCAGAAAGCCTTCCTGGACTTTTGCCACTCCTCTTGGTCTGGGCCTCCATGGGGATCCTACTGCACTCAGATTTGGTACTGAGAGTTTAACACTTAAATCCAAAGCACATGACACGATGACAGAACAATTTTTAAGAGAACAAAACTTCCTGGAAGGTTGAGATCAATCCTTAGGCTTCTGTGTTACAATTCTGAGGGCTAGTCCTCACATGATTGGAAAAAAAAAAAAAGAAGATACACATTTCCAGGAGTGGAGTAAAGATGTTTCCCTCATTAGAACTGAATTTCTAAAACATGATGAGAGCAATCATTACTCTGAGACACCACACAAAGCAAGGTCGGTAATCTCTAAAATCTCTTCTTCTAAAATCTAATTACAGTGACGTTTACAGCTATGTGTTTTCAGCTATGGTGAAGAGAAATTATGTTACTTATGTTGGCAGACCTGCTCCTGCTCTCTCACTAGTTTTGATAAATGTGATTGAGGTGTGAGTGTGTGTGTACCTGTAGTCCTGTTTAAGTAAATAATGAACTAACAACCTATCTTAATTAGGGAAAAATTATTGAATAAATTTCAGAGGAACAGAATCTGTTGTTGCAGCGGCGACTAATTGTCGGGACGGCGAAGACAGTAACCAGTGCCACAACTCTTACAGAGAAGTGGGGCCAGGAGGGTCACTCTGAGGAGTCGAACCCCGGCTTCAGTCTCAGGAGTTTATTTATAGTCAATACAGCAAGCAGTGAAGCAAATAACAGAACAATGCGCTTTGGGTGAGTAACAATAAGTTTCGGGCAAGGGAGAAGGAATTCAGGTAAACAAGCCAATCAGTAACAGGGAAATAGGTTTGGGAAAACAAGTCGTGCCTAATCTCACTCTTATCGCTGACACGTCTCCAACATGTTGTATACAGCATAGAGGCCTGTGGGGGCTGCAGTTGTCAATAGTGCAGCCATGTTTAAATGGCATATATCCCACAATCTGTGACAGGTAGAGCCTCTTTGAGTGAATGCAGAGGGGCTAATTTAACTAAGTGACTGTTCTTACACACTTGAATACAGTCTGTTCTCATAAATAGCTAGGGAAATCCAGTTTGTCTAGCAGCTCCCTCGCTGTAGCTCCAGCTATTCAATACTTCGTCTAGATGTTCGAGGAAGATTATTTCGATGGACCAAGTAGAGCATGGCTCAAAGCACGCTAATTGTACTTGGCAGGGCAAGTATTGCCAACTCTCTGACCTCTGGTTTCAAATGTGTCCAGCACTGACTTCAGGTTTCTTAGGGGAGTTAAAGAGACAAGGAGGCAAAGAGCAGAAAGTGCAGTTGGCCCAGAGTCGGCGCACAGTAGACCTCAGGTCCACCCTTCTCTCCAGTGCCTTGGGTGGAGAGGGTCAGAAACCATATAATGTCCCCCAGCAAAAGTAACCACAGGCTCCATCTCAGCTCCCGTTTTGCCATGCACTTGAAAAGGATGCTGTGATCGTAAGTTAAATATGGATACAATGATTAAACATTTCATGCTTTTAAAGGCTCTGCAAAGCTATATTTGGCAAAATGACTTTTTCACCAGGGAATCATTTAGATTGGTCTTTAAAGAGTGGAAATTTGGAACTACGTTCCATAATGACTGACAATGAATGTGAAATTGACATATGTAAACTCTGAAACAGTGAGAATTTTTTTTTACTGCATGTTCTAAGAGCCTCAAATTATATCTGAATATAATTGAAGGCAGTTTTGGTAGCAACGAGGGATAAAATGTAGTCTTCAACTTTAGAAGATACGGTTGTGCAGTGCTTCGTGTGTACGGTTCCTGTGTTTTACTGGCTTCTGTATGAGAGCCAAGATGTATGGTCCCAGCCATACATAATAGCTCTAGAGCACCTTCAGTCAAATGTGCTCTTGTAAACTGATTGTAGATTAGCTGCCTCAGATTCTTATTTTGTGGAAATGGGTATAAATTATTCTAAAGAAAGAAAAAATAGTGACATTTTCCAATTATGTTCTCTAGGACATAATATTCTAAATTTATTTCCCAGTCCAGGAAACTTGAATTAATCCTAGGTTCCTACCCTTCACCCAGCTCCATTAGTAGGTCACACTGTCTCCAGTTAGACCCCCAAATTCTCCTGAAGGCACCGTCTCCTCCTGTCCTAGCACAGGCCCTTGTCCTTCCTCGCCTGAACAACTGCCCTGACCGCTGTGCAGACCTGCCTTCCTCTGAGTCCCTCCTCTCAGTAAAATGTTATGACTCCCACTTGCCTCTTCTCTCAGAGAAAGGCCTGAGTCCCATCAAGAAGCACAAAACGTCCATTACCTGAGGGGAGCCTCTCTTCTCGCCGCTCTCCAACCAACATTCTGTGCTGAAACAAACCCAAAACTCCCTATGGTAGGTTCTCCTTACTTGAATGCCCGGGGTCTTTGCCTGGAAAGCCTCCCTGCCTGTGTCCTTCAAGATTCAGGAGCCAACACCTGAAGCCTTCTGAAAGCCCTGACCCCATGCCCCAAAGACCAGTCCTTTAACACCTCTTTCATAGCATTTATCATATAATCTTATACTGGTTGCTCGTGTGCCACCTCCTGACTAGAACTTAACTACAGATTTATTCCTACGGGCATCACTGATTAATGGCATGCTGTCATCACTCAAGAATGTGTGACATAAAGGTTTGTGAACAAATGGATGATGCTTTCCCTGTGTTAAAATAATCAGGGGCTAGTGAGGGTAGGAAACTCTGGTGGCACAGTGGTTAACAGCTTGGCTGCTAACCACAAGATCAGCAGTTCCAATCCACCAGGCCCTCCTTGGAAACTCTATGGGGCAGTTCTACTCTGCCCTATAGGGTCACTAGGCATTGGAATCGATTTGATGGCAACAGTTGGTTTTTTGGTTTAGCGAGGGTAACAAGCACCCAAGCTCTATCTCAAAATTGCGACCCCTCCCAAATTTCAGGATGAATAGCCGTTGATAGCTAAGATGGAAAGGAGAAGCTGAGCACGCCTGTGTCATGAGGGTGATTTCCCACTGTGCCTGCATCCAGGCCTGCTGGCAGGCTGACAGGCAGCAGGAGGGCTGACAGGTGGGCTCCAGGGGCGCCCAGGCCACAGCAGCGGTGGTGTGACTGGTGCCTCCAGGTTGGAGAATCATCTTGGCAGACACGAAGAGTTGAGGCAGCAGAGAGCAGCACCTAAACATGGCTGAAGTGGGCATGGCCCTTCTGGAGCAGCTCAAGTCCTGCATAGTTTGTTCTTGGACGAATCTCTGGACTGTGTGGTGTTCACTTCCTCGGACAGTGTCACCCGGTACAGTCCCCCCGCCCGCCCCTTTAGTGATGCCACTGGGGCCACTTTGGACTTGCGCCTGGGGCAAGTGCCTCCCTCTGGCTGCCCTTTTCTACACCTCCGAAAATAATCAAAACTCATAGAAATTGAAACCTAAGGTTTATTCTGAGAAGTTATTCTATATGCATATAGGGAGGCCATTCTGATTCCACAAAAAAGCAAATGACTCGATGTTGGCTAACTATGATGAAGCTTATAAAGAGTAGAGGCAGAAGGAGAATAGAAGAACAACCAATGGCTAATTTTAACAAGATTGAACCCTGCCTTCCCCCTTTTACTGAGATCAACTGATTTCAGGTCTCAAGGTAGTCCTGGGCCTGGCTGCTAGAAATTTGGCCCTCCTTCCACCTGCAGCCATGAGATCTTTTGAAATTTAAATTAGATAAGCCTAGAGTCTTTTTCATTAAATCATGAGGTAATAGTTTTGTTATTGGTTATTAAATGGTTATTAAAAATAGCCATTTTTAGCAGGGAAAGACAAATTTACTTTTCTGTAGAGTAGCTTCTGGCAAAAAAAAAGTGTCACTATTTGCGGTATGAGTCAGGCTTTTTTTACAGTTAATATTTGGTTTTGTGGGTAAGAAAAAAACCTTAAAATCTAAGTAAGATATCTGATACTAATTTTTCTCTTTGATACCGGTAGTAGCCAAGACTTACAGTAAACTCGTAAAAGGATTATGGCAAAGCAAAATAGCCCATGAAGAAGTCTCCAAATAAATGCTAAGGTCAGAACACTAGAATGAAATTCATGAAGAAGCAGAGGTGTGCAAAGTGAAGGCACATGGAAAGGAGGCAATGGGTCACTGTGGGGTGGGTGAGAGAAGAGCCAAAGGCCCCACCTGAAGAGACTCTCCTTCCTATGCATCAGTATGCATAGGGGCACAGTTGGAATATTGGGGCAAAGTTTCCCTCAGCTGAGTAACTCAAACCAAATTCCCAACTGTACAAAGGGAAATGAGAACAAGACTGAAGGTTAAAGTAAAAAAGAGGAATCCAGTACCACCACATCACTGCCCTATTGCTTTTTTTATTCATTTAAATTAATTATATTTCCATTATTATATCGTGAACATTTTAAAACATAACAAAAGATCACTTCTCCCTTCTTAATTCTATTTCCCAGAGGCAATAACTTTCACCTTGTCCAGCTGTTTCTGTTGATATTTCTCTAAGTATTTCAGAATCATCTGCATATTCTGCTGTCTTGATTCAATTTTAGGAGTTAACTAGTGACTTCCTATAATGGTTGTAGACCCTGGTTGGTGTAAACATTTAACTCAATCAGATGCTAACTGAAAGGTTCGAAGTTTGTGTCCACCCAGAGATGCCTCAGAAGAAAGCCCTGGTGATCTACTTCCAAAAAATTCAGCCATTGAAAACCCTATGGAGTACAGCTCTACTCTGACGCACATGGGGCTGCCTTGAGTAGGAATGGACTCAACAGCAATGGGTTATTATGCCTGTAAAGGTTTCCCAGTATTTTGAGTAACTCACACCCCCTCTCCCCAACCTCCACCCTTTCTGTGTAACTACCTCTCAATCAGGCAAAAGCATCATGAGAATTTTCATTATTTTGGCTTTGTAAATGCTGTTCACTCTTGAACTAAATAAGCCAAAAACAAAACACATTGCCACTGAGTCTGTTCTGACTCATAGTGACCCTATAGGACACAATAGAACTGCCTTGTTTTAGAGTTTCCAAGGCTGTAAATCTTTACTGAAGCAGACTGTCACATCTTTCTCCCACGGAGCAGCTGGTGGGTTCCAATCGCCAATCTTTTGGTTAGCAGCCAAGTGCTTAAACCACTGTGCCACCAGGGCCCCTTCTCAAAGTATAAAGCTTGATTACTGATAGCAAGTCACATAGAATGGTCCACAAATGTTGGAAAGTAGGGTGGTTTCGAACAGCTGACCTTTCGGTTGGCAGCTGAGAGCTTAACCACTGCACCACCAGGGCTCCCTTTCTTTAGATAAATGTTGTTGTGGTTAGATACCATCCAGTTGGTTCCAACTCATAGTGCCCCGTGTACAACAGAAGAAAACACAGCCTGGTTCTGTGCCATCCTCAAAATTGTTACTATATTTGAGCCCATTGTTGCAGACACTGTGTCAATCATCTTGTTGAAGGTCTTCCTCTTTTTGCTGACCCTCTACTTTATAAGCATGATGTCCGTCTCCAGGGACTGGTTCCTTCTGATAACAGGTCTAAAGTACGTGACACAAAGTCTCACCATCCTCACTTCTAAGGAGCATTCTGGCTGTACTTCTTCCAAGACACATTTGTTCATTTTTCTGGTAGTCGATGGTATATTTAATATTCTTTGCCAATACAATAATTCAAAGGCATCAATTCTTCTTCGTTCTTCCTTATTTATTGTCCAGCTTTCACATGCATATAAGACAGTTGAAAACACCATGGCTTGGGTTAGGTGCACCTTAGTCCTCTAAGTGACATCTTTGCTTTCTAACGCTTTAAAAAGGTCTTTTGCAGCAGATTTGCCCGGTGCAATACGTGGTTTGATTTCTTGACTGGCGCTTCCATGGACATTAAATGTGGCTCCAAGTACAATTAAATTCTTGACAATTTCAATATTTTCTCCATTTGTCATGATGTTGCTCATTGGTTCAGTTGTGAGGATTTTTGTTTTCTTTATGTTGAGGTATAATCCCTACTGAAGGCTATAGTCTTTAATCTTCATCAGTAAGTGCTTCAAGGCCTCTTCACTTTCAGCAAGCTAAATAGTGTATTGTAATTATATTTCCTTTTTATACAAAACTCTCCCTCCCCCTCTTCCCCCTAGAAACAAAAGTTTCCTCTTCTTTCCCCCATAGGCTTAGTTTTCTTGGAGCACATCACTAAATTTTCCTATACCCTCCAACAATTGTAAAATACCTCTTAAAAGAGTTTTCCATGCAGTTAGGTTCTGTTCGATAACTTACTCAACTCTCCCACAAAGCTGTCAATCTGATTTGGGAGTGCTATACCCTAGGAGATTACCTGCTGCCCTGGAATCAAGCTTCAGCATCACCTTGAGAATTCGCTTCACCTCTTTCTGATGTTGGACACTCTTTATCCTGAAGCTCAGTCCTTCCTATTTGTTGGTTTAGCACCCTTGTGAGGTTGAAAATCATTATCCCTCAGAATTCTTTCAGTTACGCTTATTGAGAAGGTCTATACCATTCTGATTTATTATTGTTTGTATCATTTTTCTTCTCTCTGGATGATTTGAGATCTTTATTCCTGGTGTTCTGAAATGAGTCTTTTTTTTTTTAACTGTCTTGAATATTTTGAGAGAGCTTTTCAGTTAGGGGCTCAATCTTCTGTTCTGAATTTTTTTTTTCTTATATGATTTAATAATTTTATTTTATTCCCACTTTTTTTTTCTGACCTCCTTTTCAGGAAATATTATTAATTGGGCATTGGCTCAATCAACTAATATTCTTTTCTTTACTCTTTTTAGCTTTGTCTTTTTGCTTTACCTTCTGGGAAATTTCCCTAATTTTAATATTAAAATTTTATAATTTTTCATATATTTTCTAAGAATTATATTCATATTGCTTGATTATTCCTTTTTAATAACATCTTATTCTTGTTTTATGAATGCATTGACTTATTTTATCTCTTTGAGAGTATTAACTATACACTCAAACCAAACCCATTGCCATCATGTTGATTCCGACTCATAGCAACCCTATAGTTACTTTAATATTTTCTGCTGGATTTATGTTTTCCTCTAAGTTCAGTTTATCTGTTTATTTTGTTGTTATTTCATGATCTGGTTCCTTGATTCTTTTTTTTTTTAATTTTTTTAATTGTACTTTAGATGAAGGTTTACAGAACAAATAGTTTCTCATTAAACGGTCAGTACACATATTGTTTTATGACATTGGTTAAGAACCTCACGACATGTCAACACTCTCTGTTCTCGACCTTGAGGACTTTTCTTTTGGGAAAATATACATAACCAAAGTTACACCATTACAGAAGTTTCTACATGTACAATTCAGTAACATCAATTACATTCTTCCTGTTGTGCTGCTATTCTCACTATCCTTTTCCAAATTATTCCATCACCATTATCTTCAACTCACTGTCCCCTAGGCTTCCCATCAAACCTTTAGTGTTGGTGTTGTCAATTTGATCTCACATAATTTTTTTTTTTTACCTTAGTTGAAGGTTTGCAGAACAAATAGTTTCTCATTAAACTGTTTGTACACATATTGCCCAATGACAATTGTTAACAACCCCATGACAGGTCAACACTGTCCCTTCTCAACCTTGGGTTCCCTATCACAAGCTTTCCTGTCCCCTCCTGCCTTCTAGTCCTTGTCCCTGGACTGCTGTGCCTCACTAGCCCTGTTTTGTTTTATGAGGCTGTCCAATCCCCAGGTGAACGGTGAACTTCAGGAGGGGTTTCATCACTGAGCTAAAAGGGTGTCCGGGGCCCATACTCTCAGGGTTTCTCCAGTCTGTCAGGCCAGTAAATCTGGTCTTTTTTTTTGTGAGTGAGTTAGAATTCTGGTCTACATCCTTTTCCAGCTCTGTCCAGGACCCTCTGTTGTGACCCTGGTCAGAGCCGTCTGTGGTGGTAGC
>NW_004443955.1:2599150-2612284 GCF_000243295.1 Trichechus manatus latirostris | reverse complement strand
TAATTTCTGTTTATCTGGAAATGACCTAATTTCACCATCATATTTGAATGAGAGTTTTGCAGGATATATTATTCTTGGCTGACAATTTTTTTCTTTCACGGTTTTATAGATATCATCCCATTGCCTTCTTGCCTGCATGGTTTCTGCTGAACAATCTGAGCTTAGTCTTATTGTTTTTCCTCTGTATGTGACTTTTTGTTTTTCTCGAGCTGCTCTCAGGATTCTTTGTTTGTCTTTGGTTTTGGCGAATGTGATTATGATGTGCCTTGGTGATTTTCTTTTGAGGTCTATCCTATATGGGGTTCGTTGTGCTTCTTGGATGGTCAGCTTTTCATCTTTCATGATATTGGGGAAGTTTTCTGTCAGCAATTCTTCAATGATCCTCTCTGTGTTTTCTGTTTCCTCTCCCTGTTCTGGAACTCCGACCACTCACAGATTTTTGCTTTTGATTGTATCCCACATAATTCTCAGGGTTTCTTTATTTTTCTTCATTCTTTTTTCTGATTTTTCCAAACAGGCTTATATCCAAGTGTTTGTCTTCAGTTTCACTGATCCTGTCTTCCATCATTTCAAACCTGCTCCTCAGCCCTTCTATGACACAGTCCATTTCTGAAATCTTGTTGTTTATCTTTTGGATTTCTAATTGTTGTTTTTGTATGATTTCTAGTTGTGAATTTATTTTAGCATTTTGTTCCCGTATTATTTTCTTGAAGCCTTCCATTTTTTGTCTGTATTTTGCATGAATTTGTCTGCTTTTTCCATGAATTTGTCTATTTTTTTCCCATTTTTGTCTGCTTTTTGCTTCAACTGTTGGATAATTCTGAATATCAGAGATTTGAATTCCCTTTCAGTTAGGTCTAGTGCCGTTTCTTCTACTGGAAGGCCTTCTGATGTTTTATTTTGGATGCCTACTGGGAGAATCCTGTCTTGTTTTTGTAAATGTTTTGATATTGTCTGCTGTCTTCAGGGCATTCAGTGGTTATTTTCTTCGTTTATTGATTGTGGATTTGTTTGTTTCATCCTGCTTTTTTGTTTTATTTGGTTATGTCTGAGCAGGCAGGCTGTGTGTTCTTTGTTGTTTGCTCTTCTGTGGGAATGATACTTTTCACTTCCTTCTCCAATGGGCAGGGTCAGTCACTCAGGTATGGTACATCAGGGCAGGTCCAGCTGAAGGGGAGTTGCTGGGATAGGTTTTTTATGGCACGTACCAGGGCTGAAAGTGTGGACTGGGAATTGGTCCAGGGAAGGCTCCAGTAGGCCATGCCTATGTTTCTTGGGAGTGTGGTGTTCAGCACATGGTGCAGGTAGGCAGGAAGGAGGGGGTGGATTGTGATGTGTGGAGCTAAGATGGGTATGGGAAAGACGAGAGAGAGGAGAGAGGAACAGAAGCCAAAGACATACACACAAACAAAAAAGAGTGCTAAGGGAGCTTGCTACTGGAGTTGAGAGATGAGAGACTGAGAAATGGGGAAAAACAAAATTAAAAAAAGAAAAAGGGTAGAAAAAAAATGAATAAATGGAGAAACTGGAAATGAAGAAAGACAAAAAGGGAATAAGAGAGAGAAGAAAAGTAAACAAATAAAAACCATAACAAAACAAAAACAAACAAGAAAAAAGAAATGCCCCCAAGGAAGTCCCTGTGCATCTGCGCAGAGTAAGGGACTAGCTTCCAAGCCATGCAGTACTGCTTGGCTAGAAGGGCTCCCAAGCTGAGAAAAGATAAAGAAAACAAACAAAGAAATCAAAATAGAACAAATCAGAGCAAACAAACAAACAAAAATCTCCGGGGGTCCCACCAGCATGGCGTCACTGGCCGGGAAGCAGTTTCACAGTCAAGCGGTATTTCACAGCCTTTCAGGAAGAAGCAAAAATGGTGCATGGAGCCAGGTATTTGAGAGAAAGTAGGGGAAGGTGGTGAGAGGTAAGGAAGAAATCTAAAGAAGCAGAAAAAAGCAACACCAGCAGCCAACAAAAGGCACTCAGGGAGCTGGCCAGTGAGGACAGGTGGAATCCAAGAGGCGCTGGGGGGAAGCTGTGCTTCCTAGCCAATAGGCTGTGGCTGCAGGAAGCAGAGGAGGCTAAATGGGGGTGACGAAGGGTGGGGGGTGGGAAAGCCTATATCGTTGATTATCGGTTGTTCTGTCTCCTGCTGAAAGCTCCGTGAAGTTGCTTTCTCATACCGCCTGTTCGCTCATCTCCGATAGGAGTCCAAGATGGCGGATCTGTGCTGTGGTAGCTGATAGGGAACCTCTGTATCTCTCCTCACTCTCTGTTCTCAGTCAGTTTCTTATTCCATTTGGTGCTTTGCTGAGTTCTTTATCTCTTCATTTGATAGTTAGGATTTCAGGATTGATGTGAGACTCTGTTTGACTTAGTTTTTCTGATCTTTGCTGTGGAGGGACGGCGTGGTGCTTCTGACTATAGTGCCATGTTGCCTGGAAGTCTTGTTCCTTGTTTCTTGAGTGCCCATTTAAATTTAAGAATGAGGTGCTAAAAAGTTTATTACAATTTCTGGGGGGTGGGATGTATAGACCATAGTGCTTTTACTATAGGGTTATTGGGTTATGCACATACTTTTTCTTTGGGGCCCAAAAATGTCAGCAACTTTAGGGTTATTCTTATGTTATTGTTGCTGTGTGGTTGTCCATTCAGAGAAGTTTCCTGCCTCGAAGGGGTTGGGGTGAAGTGGTGGTGGATATAAGCTTAGCTTCCAGCATGTGAGGTACATAGCCTAAGAAGTTATGGGGAAATAGAGCTTTCCTGGAATTCTTATTTTCCTGTAAAAAGCCCTAGTCTCCTGAGACACACTATGAAAATTTGACCTGTAGACGTTTGTCCAGGTAATTGCTCTGATCTGAAAGGATAATAAAACATCTCATGTCTTCCAGGGGGCCAAATGGTTATAGCTGTGACTAGATCCTAAGTCAAGCCCCAGGTTCCAGGCCCTGGAGTGGCTATCTTCCAAAGTATTTACATTTCCAGGAGGAATGAGCTCAAGACCTTGGAGACATCTCTAGGACATTTTGGCTCCTGGAATGATTTTGATTGCAAATCAGAAGGATGGAGTTAGGACTCAGGCCCACTACGTGTCCAGTGAGACCCTTTCAGACCGGAAGAGGGACAGCTGCTTTCTTTTCCTTCATAAGCACAGAAAAATAATTTTTCCTTTTCCTTCACCTGTGGGGTGTCCAAATACTCACAGAAGACAAGCTGGTTGTAATTGTGTCACCCTATTGGCAAGGCCTAGGGCAAGGGGGTGCGGTGCACTTATTATTTATTGTGAAGTATTTAATAAGAACTATGTATCTGATCCAAAACAACTTGTGTACACATTCAGGATAAATTAATAAATATAAATATTAAAAAATTAACAAGAACACTGTAGAATAAACACATTTTTTCCCTTTCCGAGTCTTATTATTGTCAACCCTCTACCTTCACTGCCTTTCAGGAACTTAGGTTTACTGCTTCTGCCCTTAGCTCAGTCATCTATCATTCTTCCCCCTGATTTCTGTCTCATATTCTTGAACGGGTTTTAAATATTTTTAGTTTCATTAAATATGTAGTTTATAATCCTGCTTCTTTCTCTTTTTGATTTTTTTTAGAAAAGAAGTAGATGAAAATGATTTTACTTTTCCCCTTGATTTTAAAGCTATTCCAGATTTCCTGTTTTAATCTGAATTTACAAGAAGTATTTCAGCATTTGTAATTTTATAATGGAATTCCAGAAGGTTGAGCTCAGTCTATAAAATACATGTGATTTTTTCATTGATACCTTTATTGCTTAACTACATTTTGCACTGACAGATACTATTTAAGAGTCACTCCAGTGCTACTGTACACAACTGTTCTTTCTTGATCACATTCCCATGGCCAGATGTCCAATGGTTTGGATTATGTCCTTAGGCAATAAGAAGTTTCATATGAGAGCATAGTAAGAGGTACAGATGTGGCTTTTAGAAGGATGTTTAGTGGAAAATGCTTTCATGTGTATCTGTGTATGACATAGTGCACTTTCTCAGTTAATATTCAGACAACTAAAGAGTAAAAAAAAAATTAGAAAAGGATATTCTCTCTTTTTTTTTTTTTTTTTTGATATATCAGTTTTCCTTACATTCTGGTCTTTCTCACCACTTCAGTCTAGGGCTTCAGGGCCTCAGGTGAGTTATTTGGCTTCTTAGGAAAGGAAGCTGCAGGAAAGTCTCTAGTTCAACTCTTTCTTAAGGATTAAATCAATCTAATGTATGTTTGTCAGGATGAAATGCATTTTATTTGTCAAATAAAAATTTGACCAGAAATCTTTTTGCTAGTTAATGAGGTCAAGGCAAATCACGCATTCCCAAATGAAAGGAAGGACCAAAGTAACAGAATGATTTTTCACAACAGCATTTGAAATGATTGTATGAAAAGCTGTGAATGCATCTGTTCTAGAGACCTGAGAAATGGCTGACATTCGATTAACACTGAAAAGGTTTTTCAATAATGCTGTATAAAAGACAAGATGGATTGCAAACTGGCATTGATTTGTTTTTAAAAGCTGTTTTGGATGTTTTTATATTATACCTCCCCCTCGTCTATAAATTTATAAGTTTATTGACTAAACTATGGTGTGATGAAGATAAAAATACTTTCTTATCTAGAGAAATAACTTCTTGTTGTTGTGTGCCAATGAGTCCATTCCAATCATAATGACTGTATATGACACAGTAGAACTTCTCCATAGGGGTTCCCAGGCTGTAATCTTTATAGGAGCAGATTGCCAGGTCTTTTCTTCCATGGAATGGCTGGTGGGAAATAACTAGAGCAGGGAAGGAAGTATTTTTCTGCTTTTTTGAAGACATTACAACACAACCCAGAGGTATAACATTACAAGGACTTGCAAAATATAAGATCCCTAAGTTACGTCAGCAAGGATGGTGAAGCAACGAACTTTGAAAATTTACTCCTTCATAACAGCAACAAAAATACTGACAAAAATTGTTATAGTCAACTTTTTAAGAACTCTGGAAATTTACCAAAGGCTTGCAATAATCTGAGTAGCACTTACTGAAAAATGACTTAATCTCAGTAGAAGCAGTGAGCTTTGTGGTGGTTTAACTTGACCTATTCCCATGCTTCTCTCCTGAGCGGTAGACTTGAAAACCAATCACTGCCCAAATCACAGTGAAAATCAACATCTTAGCATCCACTGGAAGAGGCTCTGGGATTTGAAGGCCCCCAAAACAACATTCTCAGAGAATTGTTTTTATTTGATCAGTCTGGCAGTTCCCTGGAAACCCCAACTCCAGGAATTGTCTTTATTTGACCTGACTCAGAGCTCATTCAGTGTGAACAGCCTTATCCCTGGGCCATTTGTTGAAAACAATCAGTGACAATTGGGTAGCATCACAGCTGTCAGAGATAGTGATAAAAATTGGGGCAAACAAGGCTGACCAGAAAACTTAAAAGAAAAGCTGGAGAATGAGGTGCCTGTAAGGAGCTTTGAAAAGCACCAATATATTCCTGGGAATCTAGAAGGCTACATGCATGCATACTTGTGAGTATATCCAGGGTTGTGTGCTTGCCCAGGTGCCCAGGAAAGAGCTGAGAAGGTCCTAAGCTTTCACTTGTGGTTGATGTTGAAGATCTGCATGAGCAGGAAGTGAAGGCTAAGTCTGAGTTGTCATATACCTGCCCGAGTGTTGAAGGTATGTCTCAGTAAGCACACACAGAGCCCCTTGGCAAAACCTGGAAGACTTATTGGTTCCAGGTATTTAAGGAAATCTCTGACCAATTATTAGCAAACCACTAAGCTAACCAAGTAGATAGAGATATCAGTGGCCACACACAACAAAAAATATAGATATTACAGAATTTATTCAGGAAAGCCACTAAAATAAATGGTAACAACAACAGTAATTGTGGATTTGTTTATTTCTCCTTCAGTTCTATCAGTTTTTACTTCATATATTTTGTAGTTTTGTTGTTTCATGCATGCATATTTAGGATTGTTATATCTTCTTTGTGGATTGACATATTTATCATTATATAATGTCTCTGATAATTTTCCTTGCTATGAAGTCAACTTTATCTGATTTTAATATGAACATTCCTGATTTCCTGCCACCTTGTTTCCGTAACCTGGGTCTCTCCCTGTGCATGGTTGAGGTGGTCTGAAGTTTCGGGTGGGCAGGAGCTTCTTGATGTGGGAATAAGACCACAGTCTCCCTGAGGCTCTTGCACTTAACCTGGCTGGTGGCTGGGGCTGCTCTGTGGTCAGCGCACTGAGGTCCATAGGGACCTACTGGATTGGTCAAGGTTTACAAACTGGATTTGCATGTGATGACCTCACCCAACATTTGCATCTCCACTGAACTTTCTGTGTCTGTCTTCAACTAGTCAAAAGCTGAGTCTAAAAATGGTGTGATTAGTTTTGGGGTAAATTGCAACAGAAGAGAAACATGAGGAAGAGAAGCTGTATCTGAAGTTCTGTATTAGGTGCTGAAGGGAGCAGAGGTGTAGCGAGGGTAACGAGTGTCCAGGTGCAATCTCTAAGTTTATGACCCCACCCCCAGCAAGCCTCATCAATGGGGGGGGGTTGGGGGTGATTCTCCTGTTGGCCTCATCTTACGCCACTTTCAACTTAAGCCCGCGGGCAAATGCTCTCTTCTGCCCCTCCTCGCTACACCTCTGGAAAGGAGCTGGGTTAGTCAGAGGATGTCTGGCAGTGGGAGGGTGGTGGCCCAGAAGTGGGAGCACAGCAGGGTGGTGGCCATGGATTCCTCAGGCTGGGACTGTGGTGCCCAGCATGTATTAATAAAAGCCCAAAGAGATCCTTCACCCCAGAGTTCATGAAGAAATAACTTTATTAAAGGCTTTTTATTTCTCCTTATTCTGTGTTCTCATCAATGTGAGTTTTCATTTGCTTTCAAATTAGACCTATAAATACTGTTTAAATTTGCTTTATGTTAAACATTTTGTCCAATTATAGCAGTAATAGAAAGGAATTCGGCTAATCATACCTCTTTCCATAAAATTTCTTTCTAATTCTGATATATTATTTGGTCCTAACTGTGGTCTGGGCTGGGATTCCTTTTAAACAAAGGTTAGAACTAACCACTATTTGTCTAAATTAAATTTTTAATAACACAAAAATGTCATTCTTGTCAGATATGAAAAAAAAAGTAAAAGAAAACCTCCATTATTTCCCTGATAACCCATGTCATGTGGGAAATACCTCTTTCATTAGATGAAAATATTTAGTGCTGAAATTTTTCCAGTGTAGAAATACCATCTGAGTGTTAATTTACTTTGAGAACTGAGAACAGTTTTTCCTTTCTCTCTAGTTTGAAAGACACCATCCTTATAACTCACATGTCCCTTCCACACCCATTGCCCTCCTGTTCCCAACAAAATTCTTTGCTCCATCAAATAGAAGGTCATTTCACTAATGAAGTCATGTGAATTTTCCTCTTCAAACTCCTCACTTTGCTTGTGGCACCTACTAAAGACTTTTTCTTCTTCATTCTTTTCATTAATTTAAAATTTAGGTTCATCGTAGTAATTCAGTAAAAGGAAAAATAGGGCTACCTCCTGCTCCACCTTGCCATAACCTGAGTCCACTTTCCATTATTTTAGGAACTTCTGTTATTTACCTTCACACCCTGTTGTTGTTGTTGTTAGATGACATCGAGTCAGTTCTGAATCATAGCAACCCTATGTACAATGGAACAAAACACTGCCCAGTACTGTGCCATCCTCATAATCCTTGTTATGCTTGACCCCATTGTTGTAGCCACTGTATCAATTCATCTACTTGAGGGTCTTCCTCTTTTTCACTGATCCTCTACTTTACCAAGCATGATGTCCTTCTTCAGGGACTGATCCCTCCTGATAACATGTCCAAAGTATGTGAGACGAAGTCTCACCACCCTTGCTTCTAAGAAGCATTCTGGCTGTACTTCTTCCAAGACACAATTGTTCATTATTCTGGCAGTCCACGGTATACTCAATATTCTTTGCCAACACCATAATTCACAGGCATCAATTCTTCTTCGGTCTTTCTTATTCATTGTCCAGCTTTCACATGCATATGAGACAGTTGAAAACACCATGGCTTAAGTTAGGTGCACCTTAGTTCTCAAAGTGACATCTTTGCTTTTTAAGACTTTAAAGAGGTCTTTTGCAGCAGATTTGCCAAGTGCAATTCGTTGTTTGATTTCTTGACTGCTGCTTCTGTGGGTGTTGATTGTGGATCCAAGTAAAATGAAATCTTTGACAACTTCAATCTTTCTCTGTTTATTATGATGCTGCTTATTGGTCCATTTGCAAGGATTTTTGTTTTCTTTATGTCAAGGTGTAATCCATACTGAAGGCTGTGGTCTTTGATCTTCATCAGTAAGTGTTTCAAGTTCTCTTCACTTTCAACAATCTAGGTTGTGTTATCTGCATATTGCAGGTTGTTAATGAATCTTCCTCCAATCCTGATGCCCCTTTCTTCTTCATATAGTCCAGTTTCTCAGATTATTTGCTCAGCATAAAGATTGAATAAGTATGGTGGAAGGCTACAATCCTGATGCAAACCTTTCCTGATTTTAAACAATGCAGTATCCCCTTGTTCTGTTCGAACGACTGCCTCTTGATCTATGTACGGGTTCCTCGTGAGCACAGTTAAGTGTTCTGGAATTCCTATTCTTCCCAATGTTATCCATAATTTGTTGTGATCCACACAGTCCAATGTCTTTGCATAATCAATAAAACACAGGTAAACATCTTTCTGGTATTCTCTGCTTTTAGCCAGGATCCATCTGACATCAGCAATGATTTCCCTTGTTCCATGTCCTCTTCTGAATTCAGCTTGAATTTCCGGTAGTTCCCTGTAAATGTACTCCTGCAACCGCTTTTGAATGATCTTCAACAAAATTTTACTTGCGTGTGATATTAATAATATTGTTCGATAATTTCCTCGTTCGGTTGGATCACCTTTCTTTGTAATAGGCATAAATATGATCTCTTTAAGTCGATTGGCCAGATAGCTGTCTTCCAAAGTTCTTGGTATAAACGAATGAGCACCTCCAGCACTGCATCCATTTGTTGAAAGGTCTCAATTGGTAGCCCGTCAGTTCCTGGAGCTTTGTTTTTCACCAGTGCCTTCAGTGCAGCTTGGACTTCTTCCTTCATTACCATTGGTTCTTGATCATATGCCACCTCCTGAAGTGGTTGAACGTCAACCAGTTATTTTTGGTACAGCGACTCTGTGTGTTCATTCCATCTTTGTTTGATGCCTCCTGTGTCATTCAGTGTTTTGCCCATAGAATCCTTCACTATTGCAACTCGAGGCTTGAATTTTTTCTTCAGTTCTTTCAGCTTGAGAAATGCTGACTGTGTGATTCCCTTTTGGATTTCCAACTCCAGGTCTTTGCACATGTCATTAGAATAATTTTCTTTGTCTTCTCAAACCACCCTTTGAAATCTTCTGTTCAGCTCTTTTACTTCATCATTTCTTCTATTTGCTTTAGCTACTCGACACTCAAGAGCAAGTTTCAGAGTCTCTTTCTGATGTCCATTTTGGTCTTTTCTTTCTTTCCTGTCTTTTTAATGACCTCTTGCTTTCCTCATGTATGATGTCCTTGATGTCATTCCACAACATATCTGGCCTTCAGTCATGAGTGTTCAATGTGTCAAATCTATTCTTGAGATGGTCTCTAAATTCAGGTAGGATATACTCAAGGTCTTACTTTGGCATTCCTGCACTTGTTCTAATTTTCTTTTGCTTCAACTTGAACTTGCATATGAGCAATTGATGGTTTGTTCCCCAGTCGGCCCCTGGCCTTGTTCTGACGATATTTGAGCTTCTCCATCATCTCTTCTCACACAGATGCAGTCGATTTAATTCCTGTGTATCCCATCTAGTGAGGTCAACATGTATAGTGCCATTTATGTTGTTGAAAAAAGGTATTTGCAATAAAGAAGTCATTGGTCTTTCAAAATTTCATCATGCAGTCTCCAGCATCGTTTCTATCACTAAGGCTATATTTTCCAGCTACCAATCCTTCTTTGTTTCCAACTTTTGCATTCCAATCACCAATAATTATCCATGCATCCTGATTGCATGTTCGATCAATTTTAGACTGCGGAAGTTGGTAAAAATCTTCAATTTCTTCATCTTTGGCCTCGTGGTTGTTGTGTAAATTTGAATAATAGTCCTATTCATTGGTCTTCCTTGTAGGCGTATGGATATTATCCTATCACCGACAGAGTTGTACTTCAGGATAGATCTTGAAATGTTCTTTTTGATGATGATTGCATTGTCATTCCTCTTCAATTTGTCATTCCCAGCATAGTAGACCAAATGATTGTCTGATTCAAAATGCCCAATACTAGTCCATTTCAGCTCACTAATGTCTAGGATATTGATGCTTATGCATTCCATTTCATTTTTGATGTTTTCCTATTTTACTAGATTCATCCTTTGTATGTTCCACATTCTGATTATTAATAGCTGGTTGT
This sequence comes from Trichechus manatus latirostris, assembly GCF_000243295.1. Taxonomy (NCBI): domain Eukaryota; kingdom Metazoa; phylum Chordata; class Mammalia; order Sirenia; family Trichechidae; genus Trichechus; species Trichechus manatus. The sequence goes on along the minus strand of NW_004443955.1, from coordinate 2,601,796 downwards.
AGCTGTTTCTTCTCATTTTGAGTTGTGCCACATCAGCAAACAATGTTCCCAAAAGCTTGACTCCATCCACATGATTAAAATCCACTCTACTTTGAGGAGGCAGCTCTTCCCCATTTGTATTTTGAGTGCCTTCCAACCTGAGGGACTCATTTTCTGGCACTGTATCAGACAATTTTCTGCTGGTATTCATAAGGTTTTCACTGGCCAATTTTTTTCAGAAGTAGACCATCAGGTCCTTCTTCCTAGTCTGTCTTAGCTTGGAAGCTCAGCTGAAACGTGTCCACCATGCATGACAGCTGATATTTGAATACCGGTGGCATAGCGTCCAGCATCACAGCAAGACTCAAGCCCCTACAGTACGACAAACTGACAGACTTGTGGGGGTTCACATCCTAGTAACATGCTATTATGAAAATATATGGGTTGTTCGTTTTAATACACATTGATGCCTCCTGGTATCCCAACTTGAGCAATGCAAGGTGGAGAGGAAGGCAGGGAGCTGAGCACAAGGGCCTTCTAACCTCTCTCAGTGGTTTTTAGTATGTCCTTAGGCAATCAGAAGCTCCAAGAAAGGATTTCATATAAGAGCATATGACAGGAACATATGTGGCTTTTAGAAAGATGTTTGGTGGAAAATGCTTTCACATGTATCTGTATATGACATAGTGCACTTTCTCCGTTAATGTTCAGACAATGAAAGAGTAAAAAAAATTAAAAAAGGGTATTCTCTTTTTCTCTTATGTTTTTAGTTTTTCTTTTAATACCACAGTTGATTGCAAAGAGCATATCACCATCAATTCCATTTTATTGCTCTTCAAAAACTTTAAGAAGTGCCCTGAAGTGTATAACACCCCTATTTTGTGATTTAGAGCCATGAGCTATTTTTTATTTTCGATCTTTCTTCTTTTCTAATGTATGCATTCAGTGTTATACATTTCCCTCTAAGCACTGCTTTTGCTGCATCGCACGAATTTTGATAATTTCAATTTTCTTTTTAATTTAGTTCAAAATATTTTTAAATTTCTCTGAGATTTCTTCATGACTGATGTGTTATTTAGAACTGTTTTATTAATCTGCAAATATTCTGAGAATTTACAGAGCTATTTTCCTGTTATTGATTTTTTTGTGTAATTCCATTGTGGTCTGAGAATGTACTTTGTATAGTTTCTACTGTTTTAAATTTGTTAAGATGCGTTTTATGGTCCAGTATCTGGTCTATCTCGGTGAATGTTCAATGTCAGCTTGAGGAGAATGTATATTCTGTGTTGTGGATGAAGTTTTGTATAACTGTTAATTAGATCCATTTGATTGATAATACTGTTCAATTAACTATATGATTTCTGATTTTATGCATGCCAGACCTGTCAGTTACTGATTGAGGGGTGCTGAAGCCTCCAACTATTCTTTCAGTTCTCTCAGTTTTTGCCTCATGTATTTTGATGTCATGTTGTTAAGTGCATACACATAAGGATTCTTATGTCTTCTTTGAGAATTGACCTCTTTATCATGATGTTGTGTCCCTTTTTATCTCTGATAATTTTCCCCGTTCTGAAGGCTGGTTTGTCTGAAATTACTGTAGCTACTCCAACTTTCTTCTGATTACTGTTAGCATGGCATATCTTTCTTAATCCCTTTACTTTTAATCTATATGCATTTAATCTATATTTAAAGTGGGTTACTTGTAGATAACATATAGTTGGATCTTGCTGTTTTAGCCACTCTTATAGTGTTTGTCTTTTAATTGGTGTATTTGGACAATTCACATTTAAAGTGATTATTGATATGGTTGGGTTAATATCTACTATATGTGTATCTGTTTTCAGTTTGTTGCTCTTGTTCTTTTTTTTGTCTTCCAACTTCTCTTTCTTCCATGGTTTTAGATGAGCATTTTATATGATTTCATTTTCTCCCTTTTCTTAATTTATCAATTATACCTTGTTTTAAAAAAATTTAGTGATCACCCTAGTATTTTCAATATATGTTTATACATTTACATCTATTCAAAGTCCATTTGTATTTGACACTATACTACTTAATGGGTAGTACAGATATCTTATAGCAGTTGTTTTGTTGTGTGCCGTCAAGTCAATTCTGACTCATAGTGACCCTAGGCTGAAATCTTTATGGGAGCAGATTGCCAGGTCTTTTCTTCCATAGAACAGTTGGTGGCTTCAAACTGCCGACCTTTTGGTTATCAGCCAAGTGCTTAACCATTATGCCACCAGGGCTCCTTTCTTATAGCAGAGTATTACCAAATCCTCCCTTACATCCCTTACAACATAGATGTCATTCATTTCACTTATAACTATAATCATTGGATACATTGTTGGTATTGTTATTTTGAACAAACTATTATCTATTAGACCAATGAAGAATAAGAAAAATAAAAGTTTTTATTTTACCTTAATTTATTCCTTTTATAATGCTCTTCCTTTCTTTATGTAGATATAAGTTTCTGACTTACTTTCCTTCTTTCCCAATAACTTCATTTAACATTTGTTGCAAGGCAGTTCTACTGGCAATGAATTTCCTTGTTTTTTTTTTTTTTTTTTAATATTTTATTGTACTTCAGGTGAAGGCTTACAGAACAGATAGTTTCTCATGTAACAGTAACACACATGCTGTTTTATGACATTGGTTAACAAC
>NW_004443955.1:2563183-2589369 GCF_000243295.1 Trichechus manatus latirostris | reverse complement strand
TTATCTCTTCATTTGATGTTCTAGGGTTTCAGGATTGTTGATTCTCTGTTTGGCTTAGTTTTTCGGATCTTTGTTGTGGAGGGACGGCGTGGTGTTTCTGCCTAGATCGCCATCTTGCTGGAAGTCTCTCCTTGGTTTTTCTTTGTCTGAGAAAGTCTTTATTTCTCCTTTACTTTTAAATAATAATTTCACTGGATGTAGAATTTTAAGTTGGTGGGGTTTTTTCTTTTTTCTTTTAACAGTTTAAATATCTCAATCCACTCTCTTCTTGCTTGCATGGTTTCTGAAGAGAAGTCGGATGTAATTTGTTTTCTATAAGGGTTCCCCCCAACTTCTGTCAATATTTTCTCTTTGTCATTGATCTTCCACAGTTTGAATATGATATGTATAGGTATAGATTTTTTTATATTTATCCTGCCTGGTGTTCTCTGAGCCTCCTGGATCTGTGGTTTAGTTTCTGTTATTAATTTTGGAAAATTCTAAACCATTGTTTCTTCTGCTCCCTCCTCTCTTTCTTCTCTTTCTGTATTACATTGCTACTGCTGCTGTTATCAAAAGTGCCACAAGTCGGTGGGTTTAAAGGGCAGAAATTTATTTTCTCATGGTTTTGGAGGGTAAAGGTCCAAATCAGGGTTTTGACCATGTTGATCCTTTCTGTAACTCTCTCTCTAGTTTTCTGGTATCTTCATCTGTCTCCATTATCTATCTTCCCTCTTTGTGTGTCTCTATGTCATTTTTGCTTTTTTTTTAAGACTCAAAAGTGGTTAGATTTATTCTGGCATAGCCTCATTAGCGTAAAAAAAGGCAAACATATTCCTAATCAGAATCACATCCACAGTTGCAGGGTCCAGGACTTTAATACATATTTCTTGGGGACACGATTCAATCAGGAATACCTTGTGGTATTCCCGTTATACATGTTACTCATTTTGCAATTGTCTCACATTTCTTGTATATTCTGTTCCTTTCTTTTTTTTTTAATTTGCATTCTTTTTTCCCTTTCTTTTTTGGTTTGAAAAGTTTTTTATTGATATATCTTCAAGCTCATAAATTCTTTCCTCAGCTGTGTCCAGTCCACTGATGAACTCACTAAAGGCATTCTTCTTTTCTGTTACAGTGTTTTTTGATATCTAACATTTCCTTTTGATTCTTTCTTAGAGTTTACATCTTTGTGCTTACAGTATCCATCTATTTTTGCATGTTGTCTACATTTCCATTAGAGCAGTTAGCATATTAATCATAGTTATTTTAAACTTCTGGTCTGATAATTCAAAAATATTTGCCATATCTGAGTCAGGTTCTGATGCTTACTTTGTCTTTTCACACTATGCTTATTGCCTTTTAACTTGCCTTATAATTTTCTTTTTTTTGAAAGTATGTAATTTTTTTTTTTTTGGAAAGTTGGACATGATGCATTAGGTAAAAGTGACTGAGGAAAATAGGCCTTCAATGTGAAACTTTATGTTTACCTGTCTAGGAATTTTGCTGTTTACTATTTTCTGTAACTGAAGTCAGAGGCTAAAATTTCCTCTGGTTTCCTTTTTTTGTCTACCCCATTGTCTTTGGGTTTCCCTAGAGACTCCTTTAATTTGGTCTGACACGGGAGACTTGTCGATGGGATGATAAGATGTGAAGGAAGGGAAGCATTATATAGTCCTATGATTAGATCTCAGTCTTTTAGTGGGCCTGTATCCCTGAACTGTGATCTTCCCAAGTGTATCTCAGTTTCCCTCCACTTTGGTGAGACAGGACAGTCAGAGGGTACTAGAGATGAATATTTCCTTCCTCCAGATTGAATGCTGGAGGGAGCTGGAGTTGGGTATTTCTCTTCCCCTGTGTTGGTTAGGCTCTGATAAAATAATGTCTCTAGAGGACAGGACTTTTTAGGAAATAGAATGCTCTGGGCACATTGCAAAATGGTCGTTTTTCTTCCTTCTCCCTGAGAATCTGGTGGGGCTTCTGGAGGTAAAACTCAGGAAGGTGCTGCAGTGGTGGTGGTGGGGGGCACTTAACTCTGGCCCTCAGAGTTTTTGATTCTCAATCTTATCTACCCTGAGCCTCCAGCAATTTACCAGTTACAGTTTAAGTGTTCCTACCTGATACTGTCTCCAGGGGCAGACTTCTGCTCCTAGGATTCTGCTTCTGCTAAACTATGATTCTCTGTATCCACCTGTCTGTCTTCCCAGTTTTTACAGCAGCAGTTTTTCCGGTGACCTCAAGTCTTTGAGGGATCCAAGAAGAGATGTTGATTTTCAGTTTGTTAATCTTTTTGTTGTTGTTGTTGTGAGATATTAGTTACTTTTCATGGAAGAGTCAAAAGCATGTTTGTCTCCTCCTTCATGGGATGAAAACTCTTCAGGAAAGCCTCTTGGGACAAGTTCTTGCAAGACGGCCTCTGCCTGCTCTCCTGGCTTGTCCTGTGTTGCAGAGAGGACTGTGTGGGATGATGTACATACTTGACCTCAAGGGACTGCATCCAACCATACCAGCACATATTGGCCAAACCTGTATGTACCAGTATCCTGCCAGGCACTGGCATTGAAGGGGCAAAGCAAACCGTTCCTACTGTTTACTGGGGAATAGGATAGCCAACATGTTACAAAGAGATTACTTAAATAAAATTAAAATTTTACCAATCTCAGCAAAGGAGAAGTACCTTTTACTACAGGGTGAATTTCTCAAGCTTTTGTGCAGGCCATGCTAGTTCAGCAAAAACAAAATACCACCTTTCTTAGCACATTTCTTCACAGAAATGGTGGGATGACTTCCAGCCTGAAATACTCTCTAGGAGACTGGAAACTGTCCAGAGTTTTACCCCAAAGCCAAGTGATATGGGGCCTCATTCTCCTTGTGATTGGCTCTCTAGCTCTGTCCCCAAACATCTTCTTCAGGGTGATCTAGACCAGTTTTGCTCTGCTCTTCTGAATATACATTTGCCTAAATTACCACCACCTCTCTCTAATTCACTGGACTGTGAACTCAGACCAGGGCTGGATTCTCTTTGCTCTGTGTCCTTGCTCCTGTGAGGACAAGGCACATTTGCCACGTTTCACACCCATGTGTTGGTTGGGTGGAGGCTGAAGGAATGAATGCAGAAGCCCACCACTGAGACTGCTGTTCCTCCCACTGTTGGGGGACCTATGTGCCTTTTCCTTTCTTCTGTATCTGATAAGATGAGTAAGACATAACATTGTCCTTCACTCTTTAGAATGCTTAACAATTTAAAATTTCTTGCCTTTCCCTAAGCTCCTCTGATCATAACTCCAGTGACAAAGGAAGGGTAGGCATTGCTGTCCCCATTTAAAGAAAGTCTGAGGTGCAAAACCAAAAACCCTGGCTAGACTTTGCTTGGGGAGCAGTGGTGATTCAGAAGTAGAATTCTTGCCCTCCATGCAGAAGACTCAAGTTCGATCCAGGCCAATGCATCTCATGTGCAGCCACCACCCAACTATCAGTTAAAGTTTGCATGTTGCTATGATTTTCTACAGAGTTTCAGCAGAGTTTCCAGACTAAGTCAGACTAGGAATAGAGGCCTGGTGATCTATTTCCAGAAAAATCAGCCAATGAAAACCCTATAGATCACAGTGATCAGATCCCATTGTGCATAAGGTCACCATGAGTCAGAGGCCAACTTGATGGCAGCTAACAAAAATAAAAACAGATGTTGTTTAACTGGGCTTGGGCTCAGCAACAGCACTGTCCATGTGTAATTCAGCATGAAACAGAATCCATGGTGAAAAAGAAGTGGTGACATGATTGTTCCTTAGTCATCCAGAAGCTAGAACAAATAAGGAAAAAAAAAAAAAAATGTAAAGGCCTACCATCAACTTCTATTCCAAATTAAAAACAAAAACAAAAAAGCTCTCTCAGGGGATGCTAAACTGCTAGTGCCCAGAAGGAAAACCAAAGCAGGAAAGAGCCACTCCACCTGCAAAGGTCATATTAGCCTTGTTCCTGCTGGACCTGGTCCCTCTGTGGTTCTCCCATGTGGTCAAGCCTCAGGGAGCTCCACACTGGATGCTTCAGACACTGGAAAAGGGACTTACTTCCTTGTCAACTGTGCCACAAGGCTGGAAGACTCAGTACAGGAAAAGGTAGACACAACCCTGCCTAGGCTGGAAGGCAGTTACACAGCAGACTGAGAAGATATTTGATAAAGATGCCCTCCTATTTCTATTTACTCTCTACACAATATCATAGGGCATATTTAATGGGAGACAGAGAGTTGCTTATCAGCCAAGTGTTGAAGCATAAGCTCAAGAGAAAAGGACAAGCATGGTTGGAAGTTCACTCTAATGCTCACTAGTTGTGTGGCCATAAACAGGTTACTCAACATGTTGGAGGGCCAGTTTCCTTATAGGGATAACAGTGCCTTGTTCATAAAGCTGCTGCAATCTTTCAGTGACAGTTACTTCTAAAAAACCTCTGTAAAAAATTGATGATACATAGGAATATCTCAAATGGCTGCAAAACAAAAAATCACTTCATGTCCTTAAGGGAACAAATGGAGTTGAGAATGAGTTCATGGGGTTTAAGTATTTAAACCTTAGAAGAGCCTTAGAATTTACCAAGTTGAAACCATTATTAAGTATCTAAATTCCCTTGACCTCTCCCTGAAACAAGTGGCCCCCCACATATGTCTGAACATATATGGTGATCATGTGAAAGGCAGACAGTCCAGTGTTTGGTTAATATGTTCCTTGTGTTTCTCCTTACAAATCCTCCAGGCAAGGATCTTGCAGAGGAATCACACCCTGTCTGAGGGGAGAACTGTGCAGGCATGACCTTACATTTATGGGGGGCTCAAACCCTTCCTGCCCTTTAAGAATGTGCCTTTTAGAATAGATATGTTTAGTACCTACTGTGTGCCAAGCTCTGTGCTTAGGGCTGGGGATAAATTGATGAGCAAAAATGGTGTGGTGGTCCTTGTCCTGTGGAGCTATTCTCTAGAGGGGAAAAAGCCATTAATCTCATATTCTTAGAAAACATACTTAGGGACGTCAGTAAGTGCTGTATAGAAGTGTCATGAAAATGTACAATGGGAAAATTTATGATTAGGAAGGTCAGAGGAGACTTCCCTGGAAAAGTGTTGGAATTGGAAGGAATAACAGGAGTTTGGCAAGTGAATAGGACACGGGGATGGAAGAGCATGGAAAAACCATGAGGGCTCGAGGAAGCTTGGCCCACTGGAGAAACTGATAAAAGCCCAGTGAGTATAACAGGGAGAATGAAGAGGAGCGTGTTTCTAGGTTGGCTTTGAGAGTTAGGTAGGGGGTAGATCATCCAGGAGCCAAGGAAAGCCATTGGAGGGGAGGACAGCATGATAAGGACATAATCAGAACTGTGTTCAAAATTCCTTCTCCCCGAGGGGACTTGCATAAGATGAGCTGTAACCAGTGACCAAAGACTGTATGCTCCCACCCCAGTGGGACAGTTAGCCTCTTTAGATAGGCTCCTTCCTATGTTCCTACCTCTGTTTTTCAAATGAGTAAACTGAGGTTCAGAGAGGACATGATTTAGGGGATGAGAGATAACAGAGGCTGCTTCAGTCCAGTGATGGCTGAGTTTGAACCTTTTCAGACTGGGGTAGGCTGGAGTGTGACTGGGTGTGCACGAAACCACAGGGTGGGCACAGACTTCTATTCTAGCACAAGTTCTGTAAAGCACCATTTTATATTAAAATAAACATCATGTCATATAGAATAGACTGAAAAATTTTCATGAATTTTAAAGATGCAATACCAAAAAAAAGCAAACAAACTCACGGCTGTTGAGTCAATTCTGACTCATAGTGACCCTATAGGACAGAATAAAACTGTCCCATAGGGTTTCCGAAGCTGTAAATCTTTAAGGAAGCAGACTGCCACATCTTTCTCCTGTGGAGCAGGTCATGGGTTTTTGGCTAGCAGCCAAGCGCTTTCTTTAACCACTGTGCCACCAGAGCTCCTAAAGATCCAATAGGTAATTTTAAATTCATCAGGATAGCAACATTTAAATGTTTTTTGTATGCTTATTTGTTTCATGATTTAAAAAAAATTATTTAGAAATAATTATAGATTTATAGGATATTGCAAAGATTGTACAGAGAAGTCTCTTGTACTCTTCACAAAATCTCTATCAATGATTACATTATACTATTTAACTATAGTACAATGAAGGATCCCCAGTTGCACAATGGTTAAGCACTCGGCCACTAACGAAAAGGTTGGCGGTCTGAACCCACCAGTGGCTCCATGGAGGAAAAGATCTGGAGATCTTCCCCTGTAAAGAGTTTAGCCTAGGGTCGCTGTGAGTTGGAATCAACTCGATTGATGGCAAACAACAACATAGTACAATAGAAAAACCGGAAAATTAACGTTGGTACAATGTGTGTGTACAGTTCTATGTCATTTTATCACATGGAGATTTGTGTAATCATCACCACTGCAATCGAGATGGCAAAACCAAAAAACCAAACCTGTTGCCGTCCAGTCCATTCTGACTCACAGGGACCCCATACGATTTCCAGCGGCTGGTGGATTCAAACTGCCAGCCTTTTGGTTAGCAGCCATAGCTAGCCATAGCTCTTAACAATTGCGCCACCAGGACTCCAAACAAGATACAGACATATTCTATTACCATAAACATCTCCCCAGTGTTACCCCTTTATAGTCTCACCCACATTCCTCTCCAACATTCCTAACCCTTTGCAACCACTAATCTGTTTTTCACCTCTATATATATGTCATTTTGAGAATGTTTTATAAATGTAATCATATAGTATGTGACCTTCTGATACTGTTTTTTTTCACTCAGCACAATGCCCTTAAGAATCTTCCAAATTACTGTATGAAACAGTAGTTCATTCCTTTGGTTTGCTTAACCATTCACTTAATGAGAGAAATTTTTGTTGTTTGCAGTTTTTGGCTTTTACAAATTAAGCTGCTATGAATAGTAGTGTACAGGTTTTTATGTGCACGTAGATTTTCCTTTCTTGGAGATAAATGTCCAGAAGTATGATTGCTGGGTTGTATGGAAGTGTGTGTTTAGTTTTTAGGAGAGTGTCAAATTGGTTTCCAGAGTGGCTGCATCATTTTACACCTCCCACCATGATCCAGGGTCTCCGCATCCTTACCAGCATTTGGTTTTATCACTATTTTTCATTTTAGCTGTTCTCATAGGTAAGGGTAACACATTTTGATTTTTACTTGCACTTCCTTAACAACAGCTAGTGATATTGAACGCTTTTCATGTGCTTGTTTGACATCCGGGGGAATTGGTGGTTCAGCAGTAGAATTCTTGCCTTCCGTAGAGGAGACCCTGGTTTGATTCCTGGCCAGTGGACCTCATGTGCAGCCACCATCCCTTGTGTTGCTTGTGTTGCTGTGATGCTGAACAGGTTTCAGCAGAGCTTCCAGACTAAGATGAACTGGGAGGAAAGGCCTGGTGATCTTCTTCTGAAAATCAGTCAGTGAAAACCCTGTAGATCACAACAGTCTTATCAGCAACCGGTCGTGGGGATGGTACAGGACCAGGCAGTGTTTCCTTCCATTGTGCATGGGGTCTCCGTGAGTTGGGCCAACTCGACAGCAGCTAAGAACAATAATTTGATGTCTATATATCCTCTTAGGTTTTCTTCACTCATTTTTCCAACTGGATTGATTGTTTTAAATGTGATGCTGGATCTTGGAGACACCTGTCCTTTTTGAAATATTAATAACAAAGTTTGATAATTGCTGTTTTCTTACATACTATCTCTTCAGAAGGGGATCTCCTACTGCCGCTGGCACTTATAGTCATGCTATGTGGTATAGGGGTGAAGGCCAAATACTGGTTTCTCTACTTCCAGTATTTTCCCTTCCATAAATTAAAGGAATAGCACCTTACGTTTTTCATAGTAGTTTTCACAGATAATGCCAGGTGTTCCTCACACATGAATCCTGAACAGTAATAGAGAAGCAAAGTGAATTGGAGAGAAGTGAAGTTACTTGGTTAGGAACTGGAAGTCAAATCAGTACAGGAACCCAGATTCCCGAGCCTTTTTGACACTTGCTAAGCGATTCACTTGGCAGGAAAATGCCGACACGCTAAATCATTTCTTTTTTCTGCTTATGAGTAATCTGTGAGTCATTCACTGTGGAAGGAAAATTGATGAAAATCTCTTCAGTGGCTACCTAGTTATTTGAGAAGGCCATTTTCAACCTTAGTTACAGACATGGGAGTAGTAATAACTCACATGAAATAACAGAGCATTCTAAACTTCAGTTGTTTTTAAAAGTACAGTGAAATCTGTGCGATCTGAAACTCAGTGGGACTGCCTTGTTTTCTGGGTCTTGCATGTTTTCTGCCTTAGACAAAGTGCAGACACCATTTTTCTACCCCTTTCTATTTAGTGGGAAATATTTGAGTTTTTCTTCTCTGACAAGTTTCCGCCTTACACAGGTTCTGGCTTTCACAGGTTTTACAGTAATAGCTTTGCCATGTTGTTTCACATGTTTTTTGTAATGTAGCAGAAAATAGTAAATTCAATAGCCATTGTTATATATTTTTATAATCACTTGTATTTTTTTAGTTTCCTTCCATTAGTATATCCATTATTATTTTTTTATTTTTCTTTTAAAAATGATCTCTTATAAAGAGAGACACCAATTTGCCAATAGTACCTTTTATATCAGAGATGTGGAGACTGTTTCTTTGGTACTGTCTCTTACCTCCACCAGGCTGTAAGCACCCTGGGAACAGGGTCTGTCCTGTGTTTACCGCTGTACCCCCAGTACCTAACACAAGGCCCCACTCATATCATAAGGCTGTCTGAAGACTGTAAGAGAATTCTAAATTCTTCTTTTCTGCAGAGTTCAGAGATCCACCAATTACACAAACATAAGTAAGAAATGACTAAAAAAAATAGATAATATAAGACAAACTAATATAAGAAGAAACAAATGACTACAAACATGAATAAACTTAAAATGTATGTAGACTAAACTCCTGGGAAAAGAAAACTAAGTGTAGATTTGATAAAAATAAAAGAAGATACAAGTATTTGTTATTTAAAATTGACACAATTAAAGGCAAAAGGGTATGCAGAAATTGAAAATACAAGAATGAAACAACATATAGAAAGGCAAATACTAAAGAAAGTTAGTGGATACATATTAATTCCAGATGCAATCGACTTTAAGATTTAAAAAAGTTAAGAAATTTGCAAGCTCTCACACCCCTAGGTTTCTTCTCTCTCCTTCCCCATCATGTAAATATTACCTATATTTTAATTATGGTGCTGTTATAGATTGAATTGTGTCCCCCCAAAAAAATGTGTGTCACCTTGGCTAGTCCCTGATTCCCAGTATTGTGTGATTGTCCACCATTTTGTCATCTGATGTGATTTTCCTATATGTTGTAAATTCTATCTGTATGATGTTAATGAGGTAGGAGTAGTGAAAGTTATGTTAATGAGGCAGGACTCAATCTACAAGATTAGGTTGTGTCTTAAGTCAATCTCTTTTGAGATATAAAAGAGAGAAGAGAGCAGAGAGACATGGGGACCTCATACCACCAAGAAAGCAATGCCAGGAGCAGAGCGCATCCTTTGGACCCAAGGTTCCTGCGCTGAGAAGCTCCTAGACCAGGGGAGGGTTGATGACAAGGACCTTCCTCCAGAGCCAACAGAGAGAGAAAGCCTTCCCCTGGAGCTGGCACCCTGAATTTGGACTTCTTGCCTACTAGACTGTGGGAGAATAAATTTCTCTTTGTTAAAGCCATCCATTTGGGGTATTTCTGTTACAGCAGCACTGGATAACTAAGGTACATTATAGATATATTTTCTCTTTTTCTTAGCTATTTTAAAGCAAGAATTTACTGAGGTTTGTGATTACTGTTTGATCAAGTATCTCTTATAGCACATCCTGGATTGTCTTTCCACCTCATTTAAGTACTTACCTAAGTATCTAAACATCTAAGTACTTTATCCAACACAGTTTTTCATTGTGGATCTTTGTGTATCAGATCTTCAGAGGCTATTGCATAACTAAGAATCATATTTTCATACTCTCTTATTTGACTGAGAGTTTAGCTGGATATAAAATTCTAGATTCTAAGTTATTTTGATTAAATATATTGAAAATACTATCCAAACAAAGTGTGTCCAGTGTTGCTGTTGAAAAATGTGATGTCACTTGGTTTATTTTCCTCTGTGTGTGTTGCCATTTTTGTCCAGAAGCTTTTAGAATTTTTCCTTTGCCTGGTCTATTATAAAATTTTACTAAAATGTATCTAGATGTGGGTTTTACTAAACCTTTCTATTTAGCACTCTATAAGCCATTTCAGTCTGAAGTTTTTCTTTAACTTTGGAAAATTTATTTCCATTATTTGTTCAAATATTTTTCCCCACCCATTTTAATCTTTGTGTACCAGGATTCCTAATGTCTGGATAATAGCACTTCTTCTTATATCTCATATACCTACACTTTAGCTTTTCTTTCATATTTTGTATGGCTTTGTCTTATCCTTTCTTATTCCTTGGAGTTTACTCAATCTAGTCTTTACATTCTATTATGTTGTTCCTCAGCAGTACTCATTCAGTTATTCATCCCATTTAATGCATTATTTATTTTAATCCATACTTTTTGTACCAAATATTGCGATTGTATATTTTTAGTTTTTAAAGTGCTTATCATGCCAATACAGTTTTTTAAAGTTTTGTAATAATATGTCTATTTCTTACAGAATCTGTAATCCAATATATTGTTAATTTGGCCAGTTATAGTTCTCTATGCATATGAGTACCTTTGTCATGAAAGATCTATGAAAGGGCAAACCTCATTGTATGGCAGCACAAAAGTGTGCACAAAGGTGGCTGGGGCTTTTGCAAGATGAACCCCAGGGCAGAGACCTCAGGCATCAGAAAACCACCACTCAATCACTCCTCACACAACAAAACAATTCCTCAGGTCAGGCTTCATCATTTGCTATCCTGAGAGAGACCCTAGGATTGTAATTCATCTACTCATTTGTTTTATTATGGAAATAATTATATTATGGGAAAATGCCTTGGTTAGTTAATCCCTATCTGTTTTTCTCAATTCTTCATAAACACAGGATTTTCCCACAACTCTGATTTTGTTCCTGAGGACACATGGGCCAAAGGTCTGATTTGCAGAGGTAGGTGGGTTGGCAGTTTGTCTCAGGTGAGATGGGACGAGCAAAATCTGAGCTTCTGCAAGTCTTTTCCTGTTTTGCCTTCCACAGATAAGTAGCTCTGTCCTCTTTCCCTAGCCCAAGCCATCATCCACACATCTCGATTGAACCTCAGGGTTTCTCACAGCTATGTGGGTATTTCGCTACTTTTATTGCTCTTCAGATTTTGGACAACATAAAGTACAGAACCATGATCCCTGAGAGAAGTAAAATACACAAGGTGAGCTTCATGATTTCTCAACTTCTGCCCAGAGGCACTTTCCACACCCAAATGCAGTGAGGCAGTGCCCAAACAGAGCATGCTGGTTTCACTGAGCTGAGGAGATAGAGACCCAATTTCTGGGTTACTGAGGACATTGGAATATGCAGGGCAGATTGCCATAGAAAAGTGAACTATGCAGAAAAAATTCAGAGCTTCAGAAATCTCTGTAGGTGTTTCCTCTGGCCAAACAATAACCTGCACCTCTATGAGGTGATACTCACCAGACCTTGAAGATAATGTTTACTGGAAAGCTCTGAGCTAGATGGCAACTTTGGCAGTTGTACAGGGGTGGGAGACATTGGAATCCAGGCTAGCCAGAATAGACCCTGGGCATTCAGTTGAAAGCCCAGAAAGGCAACACGTTAGGAGTAGGACCGGTCTAAGTTTTCAGAACTAGTCTAAACCAGTTTTAACAAAGGTGAAAAACAAGCTTCATAATGATCAACAAATAAATTAACTGATTACGAGAACAAAATTCAACACTCCTTGAAAGAATATAAAAAAATCAAGACACTAAACATTGTAGCATCCACGGTGTTCAGAATACGTAATAGAAAAAATCACTAGCTATGTAAAGAAGCAGAAAAGTGTGACTAGTAGAAAAGACTATAACCACAGAAAAGACTGGGAAATGACAGTAATAGTGAACATAGTAGACAAGGACATATAAGAGCTATTTTAAATATTGCAACATAAACATAATAAGACATGGGTAATCTCAGTAGACAAAAAAAGAAAACATGAAAAAAATCAAATGACAATTCTAGAACTAAAAAAATACAACATCTAAAATTTAAAAAGAAATCAACATATGAACAGATTGAATATTACAGATACTGCATTAGAAAAGACCAGTGACTTTTAAGAGAAGACATTAGAAGCTAAGTAACTGAACCACTGAGGAGAAAGTGCTACAAAAGGAACAGAGCCTCTGTGATGTGTGAGAAATACAGCATCTCAGTGGCTGGCCAAATCCAGTGTCCTATGATTCCAAGAGGCAGAGGAGAGAAATTAGGGAAGAAAAAATATTTGGAGAAACAGTGACCGAATGTTTTCCAGCTTTAAGGAAAAATATAAACCCATAGAACCAAGAAGCTTACATAATCTGAAGCAAGGCAAACAGAAAATTCACACCTACAATAATCATAATCAAATTCCTGAAGGAAAAGATAAAGAAAACATCTTAAAAGCAGCCACGGGGGTGGGGGTGGGGGGACACTCATTACATAGGGGAGCGTGTTGGCTAAAATCTTTTGACTTCTTATCAGAAATAACGCATACCAGAAGAAATTGAATGGCATCTTTAAAGTGCTGACTAAAAGAGAGGGAGAGACAGAGAATCCTATCAACAGTGAAATCAACAGGAAGATATTCTTCAAAATGGAAGGTGAAATAAAGGTGTTTTACTATAAAAAAATGAGAGAATTCATCACCAGCAGAGGTGCACTGCAGGAAACATTAATGTCAGTTCTTCAGGCTGAAGGAATATTATACCAGATGGAGACTGTGGTCTGTTGAAGGAATAAAGAGCTCATATAAAGGTAAATAAGGATTTCTCTCACTTCTTAATGTCTTTAAAGACAATTTGACATTTGAAGCAAAAACAACAACAATGTATAGTAGAGTTTATAACATTAGGAACAACATATTGACAACAATAGCACAAAGGACAAGAAAGGGTAATTGGAAGTTGTAAGTTTCTTCTATCATATGATGTGTAAATAGTATATTAATTTATAGTAGCCAATGATAAAAGATGTATAATGTAAACTCTAAAGCCACCATTAAAATAACACAGAGAGGTATAGGTTAAAAGCTAATAGAGGACATACAATGGAATACTAAAAAGCACTCAATTGATCCAAAAGAAGACAAAAAAGAATAAAAAGAATAGATAGAAGTAGAAAACAAATAGCAATGGTAGGCAACCAGAAAGAAATCAATAATCACATCAAATATAAATGGACCAAACACTCTAATTAATAAGTCCAAAGTCTCAGTTTTTCAGTGGCGATATTAGAGCTTTTGATTATTTTGAATACAGGAGAGTGAATATGTATTGCTTGAATCATGTATAGAATGTGACAAAAATATGATCTCATTTTTATTTTGCTAGCATTTTTTTGTTAGTTGTCCTGAGTGCTTAAAATAGATAGACTGATGTAAAAATGTGCCAATTATTGGTATATTATTTATGCGTCCTCAAATAGATTTTGCATCTCTCATCTCCAGCAATTTTCAAACTGAAAATATATAATTGCTACTTTCAAGTCTGTCCCTTCTGGATTGGGTTTTAGCTCTTTCTTGGTAGCTGACTCAGACTATAACGTCAGGGCGGGTGACAGAGAAGAGAGGAGCTGAGCGCAGTCTGGTGCTTGTGTGAGGAGCAGGGAGGATGAGAAGAGAGACCAACCCCACAAAGTGCTGCCGCATGATGTGCTGGGCTACACTGGAAGTGCTTGATGTCAGAGCCAGTTTATCAAAGGTTTCTCCTAAAAACATAGTCCATATTTTGGTAGGACTCAAGAAACACCACTGTTTTAGCATCCATGCCCCAAATAAAGATATAAATTATAGCTTTGAGAATCTGCATTAAATCTTAGATCAGGAAGCCCCATCACTCTACTTAACTGGGTCACTTGATATGAAGTGAAAATTCTTTTCTTTCCCCTGACTTATTGGTGCAAAAATTAGAAATACAGGCACACTGCTGCACAGAAATATTCTAATCAAACATGTTGGCAGTGGCCCAAAGGTATATGTCATGTCAACACATTTATCCCCAAATAGTGTGTGTGTTTTTGTTGCATAAGGGGAAGGGGGAGATTACACCAAGGATTAGAAAAATCATAAAAAAGAACAAAAATCATTACTAATTCCCTGACCCCTGGCACAACAGTTTTGCCTGTTCCTATCTAGTTTATGCACATACTTAGACACGTTACACAGGTTTTAAGTCAACCAAAATGCATGCATCAGGTGCCTACTTGAGACAGGGCTGCTCCAGGTGCAGTCAGGAAGTGTGAATGGGGTGATCTCAGCTTTCAGGTTATGTTGTGTATAAGCAGAGGGCAAAATATTGTGTGATGGGCTAAGGCAAAGTGTGAACGTGCTCAAAGGAGGGAGTCCTTGGCGCTGGGAAATAAAGTTTCATTGGTTCGTTTGAGTTGCCTCATGTCTTGATGGCCTTCTAAGCTGTAAAGCTCGAAATGGTCAGTGCTGAGTTCTGACCCTTACTGCCTTTCCTTCATTTGAAACCCATGGTTCAAAGCTTTTCATGTGACATGGTGACACGTGTAAAATAATTATTTATCCCAAAATCCATGATCCTGCACTTTTATACACTGCACTCTTCTCTGCCACTCTCTTGGCTACTGACATGCACTAAGAGCTCAGGAAGTCCTTCCTGGAGCCTCCCTGTCCTTCACCAGCTACCACAGTCCAGCAGCACAGGCTGATCTGGACCTTGCCTTCTGCACTGTAACCTCCAGACGGTTAAATCTTGTAGCAGACATGGGCCTGCACCCCAAACCTAGGGGAGCCAGCACTGTCCATGGAATCCTTCCTTATTGTCAAATGGAAACTTCATATCAGTCATCCCAGGGCGGGTGCCTCCTCCCCCTACAGGAATCCAGGGATACCCATGGCACCCAGAACTTCAGAGAAGACCTCTACTCCCAGTAGACAGCCCCATGGCCCAGGTCTCTGCAGCCAGAAGAGGCAGAGCCTTGCTCCTCCTGGGCAAACTGTGGTCTCAGGACCCTGTGCAAAGTTTCCAGCCACTCTTAGTGCACTGGACAGATGAGGGCTTTGTCAGCCACTAGCAGCAATTTGTTCTCCTCCATCATCTGGGTGGCCTGGATCCACTCATCAGTCATTGAAGGCACCTGGAGAAGAACTCCTGCCTCCAAGGGGTGCTCAGAAATGAGGAGCGCAGCACCCCATCAAAGGGTTAGACTTCTTTCTGTCACAGAGGCATCCTAACATTCCATTCTAAAAGTCTACAAGCATTTGCTCTCTCTAAAGTTTATATGTCAGGGATTTCTTCTCATTGCATTTAACTGCCTACTTCATCTCAAAATGTTCTAGAAGTGCTCTTCTTTACTGATGTAGGGAAATGTTGTATGTAATTAGGGTTTCATTAGCAGTTCATCATGGAATTGTCTAAATTCTACCAGTGCTACTGGGATGAGAAGATAACCCAGACACAAATGCCCATTATGCTTGCTTCTTCAGTGAGCAATTCCAAGCCATCTGGAAGTGGTTGATGTGGTTTGAGTGAGAGCAAGAGAGAGAGACAGAAAAAAGAATGCCTAGTCTTGAGGTACCAAATAGCATCCCTTGCTCAAAATACTTTGAAGCTTTACCTTTGATTTGTGCTTAATTATAAATGATATGTGTATTATATTTTTGGGTCTTTTCCCTTACAATATTATTTTTCAAGAAACTTCGATTATGAAATAGCTTGCAAACGGCCATCTAAGATGCATCAATTGGTCCCAGTCACCTGCAGTAAAGGAGAATGAAGAACGCCAAAGACACAAGGAAAGTATTAGCCCAAGAGACAGAAAGGGCCACATAAACCAGAGACTTCATCAGCCTGAGACCAGAAGAACTAGATGGTGCCCGCCACCACCAATGACCACCCTAACAGGGAACACAATAGAGAGTCCCGGATGGAGCAGGAGAAAGGTGGGGTGCAGAACTCAAATTCTAGTGAGAAGACCAGACTTAATGGTCTGAGACTGGAGGTACCCCAGAAAGCACAACCCCTGGATTCTCTATCAGCCCAGAACTAAAACAATTTCTGAGGCCAGCTCTTCAGACAGGGATTGGACTGGCCTGTGGGACATAAAGTGACACTTATGAGGAGTGTGCCTCTTAGCTCAAGTAGATACAAGAGACTAAACGGGCAGCTTCTGTCTGGAGGTGAGATGGGAAGGCAGAGAGGGTTAGGAGCTGGTTGAATGGACATGGGGAATCAGGGGTGGAAAGGAGAAGTGTGCTGTCACAGTATGGGGTGAGCAATTACGGTCACATAACAATGTATGTATAAATTTTTGTATGGGAGACTAACCTGAAATGTAAACTTCATTTAAACTACAACAATAAAAAATAAAATAAAAAAGAAATCTTGATTATGAAATATTTAAACATATAACTAGAGAAAGTGGTATAATGAAACCCTATATATCCATCACCCTCAAAAAAAACCCAAAACCAAACCCGTTGCCATTGAGTCGATTCTGATTCACAGCGACTTTATAGAACAGAGTAGAACTGCTCCATAGGGTTCCCAAGAAGCAGCTGGTGGACTCGAACTGCCGACCTTTTGGTTAGCAGCGATCTCTTAACTACTACACCACCAGGGTCAGAATCAACTCGATGGCAACCAGGTATACATCACCCAGATTCAACAATTATCAAGATGTTCCCACATTTTTTGTTATTTTTGATGCTGAAATATTTCAAGGAAAACCAGGCCTCTCAACGTTTTGCCCCTACACACTTGAGGACTGCTTGCTATACAATATGGACTTTTAAAACTTAACAGCAATGCTATGAGATACCAATAAAGCTAACAATAATTCTCAGCCATCATCTAATACTTAGCCCATATGTAAATTTTTCTGTCTGAAAATGTCTTTGTGTGGATGCTATGTTTCAGTCAGTATCCAGTCCTTCCACTGTGTTTGGTAACAACCAGATGTCTTTTAAGTCCTTTGTACTCCAAACAGAACCTCCCTCTGTTTTCATGGCAGTGACATGGTGAAGACGTTTTTCTGTCCCTTCCTCTTGGAGTGTGTAACTCGCCACATTTCCTGTGCCTCCTGCACTTCCTGTTGCATCACATCAGGTGGCCCATGGTGTCTAAGCTGCTCACACGTGATGCTAAGGGCGATAAGAGGTCAAATCGATGCCACAGGTCCCTCCGTGGGAAAGGTTCCGGCCAGCCTCCTCCTGGCTGGCTGTTCCTTCTGGTCATGGTCCTTGCAAGAATCAGTTATTTCTGTAGGAGTTACAAAGTGGTGGTTAACTAATTATACCACTTCTCTCACTTTTATTTGGTAGAGTTCTTTGGTACCAGACAACTTGCCCTCATCAACTAGAGCTATTTGTTTACCTGAAAGATGACTGCCCAGGAAAGGTAGGATACATGCTGACATCTTTCCGTTAGTTGCTGACTTGACCAGTGGGTGGTGCCCTGGTTATCCCCAGTGTTGACCAGTGAGGGCTTCTCTCTCTGTGTTTCTTTTCTCTCTTTATCTCTCTACCTTTCTCCTCTCTCTTTTGGGCATTTTATTGACTATTTTATATTTTTATTTTACTTCATATTTTATATTTTATTATCTGTCACTAAACTCATAGATCTGTCTGTCTTTTTTTGGCATTTTATTGACTATTTTATATTATTTTATATTTTATTATCTATAACACAACTCATAGATCTTCATATATTCAAGGTATTTTAATCAGTTTTGGTCTTTATTCTTTGGGGTTCTCAGATGTTCCTGTCTTTGACTAATGGAAGGCACTGCCAGTTGGCTTCTATGACTTGTGACAGACTTGGCAGCTGACCAGCATAGCAAGTTGTCCTAGGAACTCTGTACATTTCTCTCCCCAGCCCTGGAATCATTCCTCTAAAGAAGCACTCTGGTCCTTCAGTGTAGAAGGGTGTTACCCGAATAGGATCTGTGCCCTGGAGCAGTCGAACCAATGAAATGTACTTCAAGTCAGAAAGAGTGAGAAAGTTTTGTTTTAGAGGGTGTACACCACCAGGGATCCAACAGCAACACAGGCTGTCTCTATGGAGTCCCAAGAGGCTTTTTTACATTAGAGCTTATGTATGATTTTTACAATGGTTAGAAGTGTTGTTATTCATTACACGGTAATTACAAGAGACTATCATACTAAAGAGATAGATGCTGGACATTTCCTTATCAGGCGAAAGATACAGGTATCTGACCTCTGGGTTCTAATCTTCCTTATCAGGCTAAAGATATACATATCTGACAGCTGGGCTCTAATCTTCCTGTGAGGGGTCCTAAGCCACAGTTGGCCAGATAGAGCAAAACAAAGTCATTAACAAGGGTATATGAAAAGGAGAAGGCAAAGAAAAAAGAAAAAAACTTACAGGTTCATCATGGCATTAGTTATGTCAAGCTCCCAGTCACCCATTTTGGAAAGAAGAAAACATGCTGGGGAGTATTAGGGTTACAAAGGCATTTAGCAAACATCATCTGGCAGCTAGAGGTGGTCATTGCTCTTAGCTGCCACTGTTTCTGAAACTTTTCAATGGTTGGAGCTAGGACCTACATAGTGTTTCAAGAAAACAATCAGCATCTCTCCAGTGTGGTCTCTGTGTTGCCATTACTTGCTTTCTCAAAGCTCAGAAAAGTTTCAAGTTCAGGAAGGGTGACCTCTGACCTTCTACAGAGGGCCTATTTCTCTTGAGATGAGGCGTTTTACTGTTCCTGGATCTCCCTGGGGTCTGCTTCCTCTGTACCCCTCGGCACTCCAGGGGAATGTTCTGTCTTCCTTACCCCCCAGGGTGAGGCTCTGTCCCACAGGTAGTATTTGTGTCACCTCTGAGTTCCCCGAGCATCACTCTTCAGTCCCTCTGCCAGCAGTGTCTGCATCACCTGCACTTCGGAGCCTATGAGGACTCTCCTAGCCCTGCCATCACTTGCTGACCCATTCACCCTGGTCTCTGCTCAGGCTCAGGCCTTCCTCTATGGGAAGAAGTGCTTGTGGGCATTTATGGGACCATTGGGACACTGTCGCATCATCTACTACTCCTGGTGCCCAGATACTAAGCCCTCGCACGTCTCATTAATGGAAGGGATGTGGCCACACTCCCAATGTTTGGGGCTTCAAGCAATTCCCTGACATTTGTTGTTGTTGTTTTTTATAAGATGCCATCCATGGGTTTTTTATTTTACCATCCCGGTTGAAGTGGGAGTTTGCAGCAGGAGTTTGGGAAAATTCAGAAACTAGGCAGCCACCCTGATTCCACTGCCCAACATGTCTTTGATTAAAATTAGTCTATGATTAGATTTGAGCTAGACACAGCCACACAGGAAGTACATCATAAGCTTTTCCCAGTGGAGACCATAAAATAAAGTGAATGCAGAAAGCATTTTCAAACTGGTGCTTGGTGGTCAGATATCCCAGGATCTTCCTGAAGAAGATGCACCTTTGTTCTTTTCCCTCACAGTGCATGCTGACCTGTGTGCTAAAAATAATTCAGCTGTTACTTTAAACACTTCTAGCTCACCTCTAACTGCTGGCTACAATGAGAGGAGCCTTTGTCTGTTCCGCTGAGCTGCCTGCAGAGGCATATATAAGAGGTGGCCTGGGGCCAGGCCTGGGTGAATTATGCACCAAAAAAGACTTGGAAAGTCAGCTCTTAGAAACCCTGGGTTAAAAAGACTAGGAAATGCAAATGAATATAAAGGGGAAACTCCTTCTGGTTGATGTTAATAGGCATGCTGAAAAAAGAACTAACAAGCAAAAACTGCATTCTCTATCTCACATTTGCCTGCTGATTAAAATTAAACCTGTTCCTTTTTCTTTTTTTACTTTAAGAACTCTGCATCTCTACTATACTAATGTATATTAAAAATATTTTAAAAGAAACAACTAGAATTAAGCATTTCCAGGCCACCTGACCACTTAACCCTTTTATACCTTTAATCTGAGAGCTCCACAGGAACCCAACTGCAATCTGGGTGCTCATTAGCACCAAAAAGCAAGTGTGAGATAAAGGAAGGTCATAGAATTTATTCTTTAACCACTCGTTTTATGAACCAGTGTTTATTGGTTATTTGGGTAGTGTTCTAGGTCATGCTAGTTAAGTTCCTGCTCTCAAGCAGAAAGGCATGTTAATGTTGTCGTTACCTGTAAGTTAACTACTCACAACAGAAAAAACACTGCCTGACCCTGTGCCATCCTTTCAATCTTTGCTATGTTTGAGCCCATCATTGCAGCCGCTGTGTCTGTCTATCTTGTTAAGGGTCTTGCTCTCTTTCGCTGACCTTCTACATTACCAAGCATGATGTCCTTCTCCAGGGACTGATCCCTCCTAATAACGTGTCCGAAGTACGTGAGAGGAAGCTTTGCCATCCTCATGTTTAAGGAGCATTCTGGCTGTGCTTCTTCCAAGACAGATTGTTTGTTCTTCTGGCAGTCTGTGGTATAGTCAATATTCTTTGCCAACACCATAATTCAAAGGCTTCAATTCTTCTTTGACCTTTTTTATTCATTGTCCAGCTTTAGAGTGTGTATGAGATGATTAAAAATACCATGGCTTGGGTCAGTTGCGTCGTAGCCTCAAAGTGACATCTTTGCTTTTTAACACTTTAAAGAGGTCTTTTGCAGCAGATTTGCCAATGCAATACATCGTTTGATTTCTTGACTGCTGCTTCCATGGGTGTTGTTCTGGATCCAAGTAAAATGAAATCCTTGACAACTTCAGTATTTTCTATGTTGGTCATGATGCTGCTTATTGGCCCAGTTGTGAGGATTTTTGTTTTATGTTGAGGTGTAAACCATACTGAAAGTTCTAGTCTTTGATCTTCATCAGTAAGTGCTTCAAGTCCTCTTCACTTTTAGCAAGCAAGATTGTGTCATCTGCATATCTCAGGTTGTTAATAAGTCTTCCTCCGATCCTGATGGCTCGTTCTTCTTCATATAGTCCAGTTTCTCAGATTATTTGCTCAGCATACAGATTGAATAAGTATGGTGAAAGAATACAACCCTGATGTACACCTTTCCTCATGTTAAACAATGAAGCACCCCCTTGTTCTGTTCGAACATCTGCCTCTTGGTCTGTATACAGGTTCCTCATGAGCACAATTCATTGTTCCAGAACTTCCATTCTTCGCAATGTTATCTATAATTTGTTGTGATCCACGCAGTCCAATGCTTTTGCATAATCAATAAAACACAGTTAAACAACTTTCTGGTATTCTCTGCTTTCAGCCAAGATCCATCTGACATCAGCAATGATTTTCCTGGTTCCACATCCTCTTCTGAACGCAGCTTGAATTTTTGGCACTTCCCTGTTGATTTACTGCTGTAACCACTTTTGAATTACCTTCAGCAAAATTTTATTTGTGTGTGATATTAATGAGACTGTCCAATAATTTCTGCATTCTGTTGGATCACCTTTCTTTGGAATGGGCACAAATATGGATTTCTTCCAGTCAGTTGACCAGGTACCTGTCTTCCAAATTTCTTGGCATAGACAGTGAGCACCTCCAGCTCTGCATCTCTTTGTTGAAACATCTCAATTGGTATTTCATAAATTCCTGGAGGCTTCTTTTTAACCAATGCCTTTAGTGCAGCTTGAACTTCTTTCTCAACCGTCAGTTCTTGACCATATGCTACCTCCTGAAATGTTAGACAGTAGACCAATTCTTTTTGGTATAGTGATTCTGTGTATTCCTTTCATCTTCTTTTGATGCTTCCTGCATCATTCAATATTTTGCCAGTAGAATTCTTCAGTATTGCAACTTGTGGCTTGAATTTTTTCTTCAGTTTTTTCAGCTTGAGAAATGTTGAGTATGTCCTTCCTTTTTGGTTTTCTAACTCCAGGTTTTTGCACATTTCATTATAATACTTTACTTTGTCTTCTGAGATGCCCTTTGAAATCTTCTCTTGAGATCTTTTGTTTCATCATTTTTTCCATTAGCTTTAGCAGCTCTACATTGAAGAGCAAGTTTCAGAGTCTCTTCTCACATCCATTTTGGTCTTCTCTTTCTTTCTTGTCCTTTTGTGTGTGTGTGTGTTTTAGATGAAGGTTTACAGAGCAAATTAGTTTCTCATTAAACAATTAATACACATATTGTTTTGTGACATTTGTTGCCAAACCCACAACATGTCAACAGCCTCCCCTTCTCAACCTTGGTTTCCCCATTACCAGCTTTCCTGTCCTCTCTTGCCTTCTCGTCCTTGTCCCCGGGTTGGTGTGCCCATTATGGTTTATTTTGCTTTATAGGCCTGACTAATCTTTGGCTGGATGGTGATCCTTAGGAGTGACTTCAGTACTGAGTTAAAAGGGTATCTGAGGACCATTCTCTCGGGGTTTCTCCAGTCTCTGTCAGACCAGTAAGTCTGGTCTTTTTTTGTGAGTTTGACTTTTGCTCTACAGCTCTGTCCAGGACCTTCTATTGTGATCCCTGCCAGAGCAGTCAGTGGTGGTAGCTGGGCACCACCTAGTTATGTTGGACTCAGTCTGGTGGAGGCTGTGATAGTTGTGGTCCATGAGTCCTTTGGACTACTCTTTCCATTGTATCTTTTTTTTTTTTTTTCATTCTCCCTTGCTCCAGATGGGGTGGAACCAGTGGAGTATCTTAGATGGCAGCTCACAAGCTTTTAAGACCCCAGACACTACTCACCAGAGTGGGATGTAGAACATTATCTTTATAAACTATGTTATGCCAGTTGAGCTAGATGTTCTCTGAGACCATGGTCCCAGGTCCTCAGCCCAGTAGTTCAGTCCCTCAAGGAGTTTGAATGGGTCTATGACCCTTCCATGACCTTGCCTTCGTGAAATTGTGCTGACTTCCCCAGCATTGTGTACTGTATTACCCTTCACCAAAGTTACCACTTGTCTATTGTCTAGTTAGTGTTCTTCCCTCCCCATACCTCCCCTCCCTTGAAACCGTCAAAGATAGTTTCCTTCTGTGTGTAAACCTTTTCATGAGTTTTTATAATAGTGGTCTCGTGTAGTATTTGTCTTTTTTGTGATTGACATTTCATTCAGCATAACGTCCTCCAGATTCATCCATGTTGTGAGATGTTTCACAGATTCATCATTGTTGTTTATTGTGGTGTAGTGTTCCATTGTGTGAATGTACCATAGTTTGTTTATCCATTCGTCTGTTGATAGGCACTTAAATAGTTTCCTTCTGCTATTGTGACTAATGCTGCAGTGAACAAGGGTGTGCATATATCTATTCATGGTATGGCTCTTATTTCTCTAGGATATGTTCCTAGGAGTGAGATTGCTAGATCAAATGGTATTTCTATTTCTAACTTTTTAAGGAAGCACTATATTGTTTTCCAAAATGGTTGCACCATTTTGCATTTCAACCAGTGGTGCATAAGAGTTCCTTCCAATCTCTCTACACCCTCTCCAACGTTTGTTATTTTCTGTTTTTTTGATTCATTTCAGTAGTGTCAGAGTGAGACGTTATCTCATTATACTTTTGATTTGGCTAGTGATGGTAAGCATTTCCTCATGTGTCTCTTAGCCACCTGAATGTCTTCTTTTGTGAAGCATCTTTTCATATCCATTCCCCATTATTTTTCCTAATTATTTTTTTAATTTTTTCCCATACAGTAATTTATACATACATTGTTATATGACTCTAACTGCTCTCCCCATACTGTGACAGCACACTCCTTCTATCCACCCCTGTTTCCCCATGTCCATTCAACCAGCTCCTAACCCTCTCTGCCTTCCCATCTCACCTTTGGACAGAAGCTTCCCGTTTAGTCTCTTGTATCTACTTGAGCTAAGAGGTACACTCCTCACGAGTATCACTTTGTGTCCCAAAGTCCAGTCCAATCCCTGTCTGAAGAGTTGGCCTCAGAAATTGTTTTAGTTCTGGACTAGTAGAGAATCCAGGGGCCATGCTTTCCGGGGAACCTCCAGTTTCAGTGAGACCGTTAAGTCTGGTCTTCTTACCAGAATTTGAATTCTGCACCCCACCTTTCTGCTGCTCCGTCTGGGACTGTCTGTCAGGGCAGTCACTGGTGGTAGCCGGGCACCATGTAGTTCTTCTGGTCTCAGGCTGATTAAGTCTCTGGTTTATGTGGCCCTTTCTGTCTCTTGGGCTAATACTTTCCTTGTGTCTTTGGTGTTCTTCATTCTCCTTTACTGCAGGTGGGTTGGGACCAGTTGATGCATCTTAGATGGTTGCTTGCAAGTTTTTAAGACCCTAGATGCCACTCACCAAAGTAGGATGCAGAACATTTTCTTAATAAACTTTGTTATGCCGATTGACCTAAATGTCCCCTGAAAGCATGGTCCCCAGACCCCTACCCCTGCTACTCTGTCCCTCAAAGTGTTTGATTGTTTTTAGGAAATTTCTTAGTTTTGATTTAGTCCAGTTGTGATGACTTCCCCTGTAATGAGTGCTGTCCTTCCCTTCACCTAAGAGAATTCTTACCTACTATCTAGTTAGTAAATAACCCTCACCCTCCTTCCCCACACTCGTAATAATTAAAGAATGTTTTCTTCTATGTTTAAACCTTTTCTTGAGTTCTTATAATAGTGGTCTTATACAATATTTGTCCTTCTGTGACTGACTAAATTCAATCAGCATAATGACCTCCAGCTTCCTCCATGTTATAAGATGTTTCACGGCTTCATCGTTGTTCTTTATTGTTGCGTAGTATTCCATTGTGTGGATATACCATAATTTGTTTATCCAGTCATCTGTCGATGGGCAGTTAGGTTGTTTCCATCTTTGTGCTACTGTGAACAGTGCTGCAATGAACATGGGTGTGCATATATCTATTTGTGTGATGGCTCTTGTTTCTCTAGGATATATTCCAAGGAGCAGGATAGCTGGATCCTATGGTACTTCTATTTCTAGCTTTTTAAGGAAGCAGCAAATCGATTTCCAAAGTGGTTGTACCATTTTACATTCCCATCAACAGTGTATAAGTGTTCCAGTCTCTCCACAACCTCTCCAGCATTTATTGTTTTGTGGTTTTTGGATTAATGCTAGCCTTGTTGGGGTGAGATAGTATATCATTGTAGTTTTGATCTGCATTTCTCTAATGGCTAATGATCGTGAGCATTTCTTCATGTGTCTGTTACCCACCTGAATATCTTCTTTGGTTAAGTGCCTGTTCATATCCTTTGCCCATTTTTAATTGGGTTATTTTTCTTTTTGTTGTTGAGGATTTGCCATATCTTTTAGATTTTAGAGATTAAATGCTGATCGGATTTGTTGTAGCCAAAAATTTTTTCCCAGCCTGTAGGTTGTCTTTTTACTCTTTTGGTGAAGTCTTTTGATGAGCATAACTTTGATTTTCAGGAGCTCCCATATATCTGATCTCTGTTCTGGTGCATGTGCATTGTTACCTATGGTTTGTATTGTGTTTATGCAATGTATTAGGGCTCCTACTGTAGTCCCTATTTTTTCTTCAAAGATTTTTATCATTTTTGATTTTGTATTTAAGTCTTTGATCCATTTTGAGTTAGTTTTTGTGCATAGTGTGAGGTATGGGTTGTGATTCAGTTTTTTGCAGATGGATATCCAGTTATGCCAGCACCATTTCTTAAAGAGACTGTCTTTTCCCAAATTAATGGACTTTAGGCCTTTGTCAAATATCAGCTGCTCATAGGTGGATAAATTTATGTCTGGGTTCTCAATTCTGTTCCATTGGTCTATGTTATCTGTTGTTGTACAAGTACCAGGCTGTTTTGACTACTGTGGCAGCATAATAGTTTCTAAAATCCGGTAGTGTGCGGCCTCCCACTTTGTTCTTCTTTTTGAGTAAAGATTTACTTATGAAGTTGGTGGTTTTTTTCTCTACCTCTTTAAAAAATGCCAGTGAAATTTGGATCAGGATTGTATTATCTGCAGATCACTTTGGGTAGAATTGACATTTTCACAATGTTTAGTCAGCCTATCCATGAGCAAGGTATGTTTTTCCACTTATGCAGGTCTCTTTTGGTTTCTTGCAGTAGTGGCTTGTAGTTTTCATTGTATAGATCTTTTACTTC
>NW_004443955.1:2540642-2560072 GCF_000243295.1 Trichechus manatus latirostris | reverse complement strand
CATATTTGAGAGACAGTTTTGCTGGATATATAATTCTTGGCTGGCAGTTTTTTTCCTTCAAGGTTTTATATATGTCATCCCATTGCCTTCTTGCCTGCATGGTTTCTGCTGAGTAGTCCAAGCTTATTCTTATTGACTTTCATTTGTAGATGACTTTTCATTTATCCCTAGCTGATCTTAAAATTCTGTCTTTATCTTTGCTTTTGCCAAGTTTGATCATAATATGTCTTGATGACTTTATTTTGGGATCTACCTTATGTGGGGTTCTGTAAACATCTTTGATAGATATCTTCTCATCTTTCATGGTATTAGGGAAGTTTTCTGCCAACACATCTTCAACAATTCTCTCTATTTTCTGTTATCCCCCCAGTTCTGGTACTCCAAGCACTTGCAGGTTATTCCTCTTGATAGAGGCGCACATAATTCTTTGGGTTTCTGCATTTTTTTAAATCTTTTTATCTGATTTTTCCTCAAATAAGTTGGTGTCAAGTGTTTTATCTTCAATCTCACCAATTCTGACTTCCATTGCCTAAAATCTGCTCCTACGACTTTCTATTGAGTTGTCTAATTGTGAAATTTTATTGTTAATCTTCTGGATTTCTGATTGCTGTCTCTCTATGGCTTCTTGCAGCTTGTTAAATTTGTCATTATGCTCTTCTCTAATCTTTTTAATTTCTTTTATTGTGTGTTCAGAGTTTTGCTTAATTTCCTTCCTAATTTCCTGAAGAGTTCTGTATATTAATCTTTTGTATTCTGCCTCCAGTAATTCCAAGAAATTTTCCTCCTCTGGGAAATTTGTAGATTCTTTATTCTGGGAGCTTGCTGAAGCCCTCATGGATTGCCTCTTTATGTGATTTGATATTGACTGTTGTCTCTGAGCCATCAATAAGTTATTATATTTATTTATTTTATGTTTGCTTATCGTATCCTAGCTTCTTGTTTCATTTTGATATACACAAATAGGCTGCTCATATGAGCTAGTTGGATTATTGTCACCTTTGAAGCTCTAATGTCCTGCCACCAGGTGGTTAGATCTGTTACTAGGTATGTTAGCTCAGTAGTCTGCCCACTCCTGTATGGATTCAGCTCAGGTGCCCAGGTAGATAGCCACCAAGTGTGTGGTGTAGGCTCTCACTTACAGTCCTAGACAGGCATGGGTGATTGGTGTAGGCACAGGCATGTGGCTGCAGCAGCAGGAGACATGTTCTGAGCAAGGCAGGGGGCCGATGGCCACCCCTGTGTGTCCAGGAAGAAGATGTGTCCTTGTTCCCTAGAGCGCGTAGGTGGGTGGGTTTTGCAGCCCGAGTATGAGCACCTAGTGCTGTTATCTGTAAGGACTGGGGGGCACCTCTTATTCATGGGCCCCTCTCACAGCTGGCTAGGTGGTGTGGGTTGAGCCACCAGTCCTCAGGCCTCTGATGTGGGTAGGTGAGGACCCTGCTTAATGGGCACAGAGCAGTGTCAGATGTCAAGAACCTGCCACTTCACAGCCAAAACAGTTGAAGCTGGTTTTCCAGTATATACCCTATTGTATTGTGGTAATGAAGGCCTACACTGTTGAGATGGGCCCACACGAGTGTATGCAGGGGGAAAGGTACTCAAAGTCTGTGGATCTCTTATGCCTGTGCCTGGGCAAAGGAGCTGTGCGTTCCGAGGGTTCCTGGCTTATGGGAGTTGGGAGTTTAGTTTTTCCTGTTTGTTAATTTGTGCACTCTCCAAGGCAGGGATAATGGCTCCGAGAGTGTGATGGATCTTACTTCCGGCCCAGGGGCTCAGCAGTTGCTGAAGCCGGTCCGGGACGCAATGCAGAGCAGGGAGCAGGGAGGTAAATGGGAGACAGATTTTTTTCCCTAAGGGGGTATTTTTGGTTTTTGTTTTTTGTTTGTTTTTAATTTTTTTTATTATACTTCAGGTGAAGGCTTACAGAACAGATAGTTTCTCATGAAACAGAAGTACATATGTTATTTGATGACATTGGTTAACAACCCCACAACATATCAACCCTCTAACTTCTCAACCTCTTTTTTATTTTTGGTGAAAATACACATAGCCAAAGATACACCATTTCAAAAATTTCTACATGCACAGTTCAGTGACATTGACTACGCTCTTTCAATTGTGCTGTTATTCTCACTTAAGATGAAGGCTTACAGAACAAAATAGTTTCTCATTTCACAGTTACTACAAATGTTGCCCTATGACAATGGTTAACAATCTCACAACACATCAACAATATCCTTACTCAGCCTTGGGTTCCCTATCACCAGCTTCCTTGTCTCCTTCTGCTTTCTGGCCCTTGTCACTGGACTCCTGTACCTCGTTAGTCTCATTTGGTTTTATGGGCCTGTCCACTCCCAGGCTGAACAGTGAACCTCAGAGGTAACTTCACCACTGAGCTAAAAGGGTGTCTAGGGGCCATATTCTCGTGGTTTCTCCACTCTCCTTTAGGCCAGTAAATCTAGTCTTTTTTCTGTGAGTTAGAATTATGCTCTACATCCTTCTCCAGCTCTGTCCAGAGCCCTCTGTTGTGATCCTGGTCAGAGAAGTCAGTGGTGGTAGCCGGGCACCATCTAGCTGTACTGGACTCAGTCCGGTGGAGGCCTTGGTAGCTGTGGACAATTAGTCCTTTGGACTAATCTTTTCCTTATATCTTGTTCTCTTCATTCTCCCTTGCTCCCGAAGGGATGAGACCAGTGGAGTATCTTAGATGGCCACTCACAGGCTTTTAAGACCCCAGACACTACTCACCAAGGTAGAATGTAGAGCATTGTCTTTATAAGCTGTGTCATGCCAATTGAGCTAGATGTTCCCCAAGACCATGGTCCCCAGAGCCCTCCGCCCAGCAATTCAGTCCCTCAGGGAGTTTGGATGTGTCTATGGGGCTTCCATGACCTTTCCTTGTACAAGTTGTGCTAGTTTCCCCTGTATTGTGTACTGTCTCACCCTTCATAAGGGGGTATTTTTGATTGGCACGGTAAGCCATTCGCAAGTACTTATCTTTCTTGGAGGGCTGCTTCTCACTGGTTCTGGGTGGCCAGGTAAACTCTCTGGTCCCGGTTCTCCCCTTGTGCAGAAAATGCGTCTCCTGAGCACGGCTGCTTGCCTGTCTCACCGCTCACCCCTGAGCTGATCAGCCCTGAAGTGCTCAGACTCTTGCTGTGTCAGGTCTGGCAACTCCTTGCTGCTTCCAAACTGTCTCTTCCTCCCCCTGTCACTCAGTCTGGTTCCTCAACTCTGCCTTTGATTTTCAGGGCTCCCAGATTGCCATATATAACTGATTCACTTGGTTTTTCAGGTCTTTGTTGTAAGAGGGTCCACCAGAAGCTTCTGCCTACCCCGCCATCTTGGCCCCACCTCCCATCGCCAGTTTTTTAATTGGCTCATTTGTCTTTTTGTTATAGATGTGTTGAATTTTCTTACAGATTTTAGAGATTCGACCTTTGTCGAATTTGTCATAGCTAAAAATTTTTTTTTTCCAGTTTGTAGGTTCTATTTTTACTCTTTTGGTGAAGTCTTTTGATGAGCATAAATGTTTAATTTTTAGAAGATACTGGTTATCTAGTTTATATTCTTGTGTTTGTATATTGTTAGTTATGGTTTGTATCCTGTTAATGCTATGTATTAGGGCCTCTATCATTGACACTATTTTTTCTTTATGATCTTTGTAGTTTTTCATTTTATATTTAGATCTTTGATCCATTTTGGATTAGTTTTTGTGTATGGTGTGAAGTATGGGTCCTGTTTCATTTTTTTGCAGATGGACATCCAGTTTTACCAGCACAATTTGTTTAACAGTCTGTCTTTTCCCCATTGAATGCACTTTGTTTTTTTTTTGTCAAAGATCAGGTGACCTATAGGTGGATGGATTTACATCTGGATTCTCAATTCTGTTCCATTGGTCAATGTGTCTGTCCTTGTTACCTTTACCAGGCTTTTTTGACTACCATAGCAGTATAGTAGGTTCTGAGGTCAAATAGTGTGAGTCCTCCTACTTTATGCTTCTTCTTCAATAGTGCTTTACTTACCTAGGGCCTCTCACCTTTCCATGTAAAGTTAATGATTAGTTTTTCCATCTTGTTAAAGAAGGCTGTTGGTATTTGGATTAGGATTGCATTGTATTTGTAGATTGTTTTGGGTAGAATTGACATTTTGACAATGCTGAGTCTACTTATCCGTGAGCATGGTATGTTTTTCCACTTATGTAGATCTCTTTATTTTCTTGCGATAAGTGTTTTGTAGTTTTCTTCGTACAGCTCTTTTATGTCCCTGGTTATATTATTCCTAAATATTTTATGTTTTCAAGGGCTATTATAAATGGTATTGTTTTCCTGATTTCCTTTTTGTTATTCTCTTTATTAATGCATAGAAATCCAACTGATTTCTCTATGTTTATCTTATATCCTGCTACTCTGCTGAATCTTTTTATTAATTCCAGTAGTTTTCTTGTGGAGTCTTTTGGTTTCTTTATGTATAGTATCAATCAACTGCTAATAGGGACATTTTTACTTCTTCCTTACCAGTTTGGATTTTTATTTCTTTTTCTTGCCTTATTGCTCTAGCTAGAACTTCCAGCACAATGTTAAATAGGAATGGTGATAAAGGGCATCCTTGTCTTGTTTCTGTTCTCAGTGGGAATGTTTTTATCCTCTCTCCATTAAGAATGATGTTGGCTGTTTGTTTTGTACAGATGCTGTTTATGATGTTGAGGAATATCCATTCCATACCTGTCTTATTGAGAGTTTTTATTAGAAATGTGTGCTGGACTTTATTGAATGCCTTTTCTGCATCAATTGAGATGAACATTTCATTCCTTTGTTTTATTTATGTGGTGAATTACATTGATTGACTTTCTAATGTTGAACCATTCTTGCATACCTGGTATGAATCCCACTTGGTCATGGTGTATTTTTTTGTTTGTTTTAATATGATGCTGAATTCTATTGGCTAGCATTTTGTTGAGAATTTTTGTATTTATAATCATGAGAGATATTGGTCTGTAATTTTATTTTATTTTTTTTTTGGTGACTGTGTTTGCCTGGATTTGGTATAAGTGTTATGCTGGATTCATAGAAATAATTCAGAAGTATCCCTTCATTTTCTATGTTCTGAAATAGGTCAAGTAGTACTGGTGTAAGCTCTTCTCTGAACGTTTGGTAGAATTATCCAGTGAAGCCATCTAGGCCAAGACTTTTTTTTGGTTGAGAGTTTTTTTGTTTTTCTTTAATTACCTTTTCAGTTTCTTCTCTTGTTATGGGTCTGTTCAGAATTTCAACCTCAATTTTGTTAGTTTGGGTAGGTAGTGTTTTTCTAGATATTTGTACATTTCCTCTGAGTTTTCAAATTTATTGGAGTATAGTTTTTTATAGTACTCTGTTATTGTCCTTTTTATTGTGGTTGGGTCTGTAGTAATGTCCCCCATTTCATTTCTTATTTGTGTTATTTGTATTCTCTCTTGTTTTTCTTTTGTAAGTTTGGCCAATTGTTTGTCAATTTTGTTGGTTCTTTCAAGGAATGAACGTTTGGTTTTGTTGATTGTTTCTATTCTTTTTCCGTTCTCTATTTCATTTATTTCTGCTCTAATCTTTATTATTTCCTTTATTCTGCTGACTGTGGGCTTCTTTTGCTCTTCTCTTTCTGTTTGTTTGAGTTATATAGCTATCATTTTGATTTTGTCCCTTTCTTCTTTTTTTGATATGTGCGTCTATTATTATAAATTGACCTCTGAGCACTGAATTTACTGTGTGCCAAATGTTTTGGTATGATGTGTTTTCATTCGATTCTAGGAATTTTTTGATTCCATCTTTGATTTCTTCTATTACCCATTGGTTTTTAAGCAGGGTGTTATTCAGTTTCCATATATTTGATTTTTTTTCCTTTTTCTTCCTGTTATTAATTTATACTTTTATGATGTTGTAATCACAGAAGATACTTTGTATTATCTCAGTATTTTGGATTTTGTTGAGTGTTCCTTTGTAATCTAAGACATGGTCTATTCTGGGAAAAGTTCCATGCGCATTGGAAAAGAATGCGTACTTTGCTGCTCTTGGATGGAGTGTTCTATATATGTCTATGAGGTCAGGTTGGTTGATTGTGGCCTTTAGATCTTCTGTATCTTTGTTGAGTTTTTTCTAGATGTTCTGCCCTTCACCAAGAGTGGTGTGCTGAAGTCTCCTACTATTATTGTGGCACTGTCAATTTCTCTTTTCAGTGCTGTTAGATTTGTTTTATGTATCGTGAAGCCCTGTCACTGGGTGCATAGAAATTTATTATGTTTATGTCTTCAATGTGGATTATATAATGTCCTTCCTTGTCTTTCATTGTAGATTTTATTTTAAAGTCTATTTTATCTGAGATTAGCATTGCCATTCCCGCTCTTTTTTGGTTGCTGTTTGCTTGATATATTTTTTTCCATCCTTTGACTTTTAGTATATTTGTGTTTTTGTTTCTAAAGTGTGTCTCTTTTAGACAGCATATTGATGGATCCTGTATTTTTATCCATTCCATCACTCTGTCTCTTTATGGGTGTAGTTAAGCCATTTACGTTCATTGTGATTACTTATAGGTGAGTCTATTTCTGTCATTTCATAGTGCTTCTTTTGTGGTGGTGACTTTTTTTTTTTTGTTCCACTTACTCTCCTATGCTGAATTCGTTTTGTTTGTGGATTTTTTTTCTGTTTCTTTCATTTATGTATGACTTTGTGTTTATTGAGACTTTGTGTTTTCTTTTTTTGATGACTAGGTTTGCTTACTTTCTTTGTGATTACCCTAAAATTTATCCCATCTTCCTAAATTTAAAACAGTTTTTTATTACTTGATATCATCTTGACTTCCTTTCCATTTGAAAGTTCTGTGCCTCCACTGTTTATTCCCTATTTTATTGTTCTGAAATTATTGTCATTTACAGATTGACATCTCTGGTTCCCTGTTGTAAATCTTTTAGTTTTGTTTTATCCTTGAGAGTTCATTACCTAGGTTGGTATCTGGCTGATGCTGTCCTGTGGTCCTAGATTAAGGTTGTTGTCTGATGTTGTTGGTTCTATAACTGAAGGACTCCCTTTAATATTTCTTGTAAGTTTGGTTAGGTTTCTACATAAACCTTTAATTTTTGTTTATCTGGAAATGTCCTAATTTTGCCATCATATTTGAGTGAGTTTCTTGGCTGAAAATTTTTTTCTTTCTTTCAAGGTTTCATATATGTTAGCCCATTGCCTTCTTGCCTGCATGGTTTCTGCCAAGTAATCAGAACTTAGTCTTATTTTTTCCCCTTTGTTACTTTTCAGTTTTCTTGAGCTGCCCTCAGGATTCTTTCTTTGCCTTTGGTTTTAGCAAGTGTGATTATATATTTTAGTGATTTTATTTTGGGGTCTATCTTATATGGGGTCCATTGAGCTTCTTGGATAGTCAGTGATTCATCTTTGATGATATTAAGGAAGTTTTCTGTCAGTAAATCTTTTTTTTTTTTTTTTAGGCACTTTCAAGATCATAGTTTATTTATTACTTCAGATAAAAAGATAGTATACATATTAGGGGATCCCTTAAAATTCAACTCTAGAGTTATACACCATCTAGTACTTTTGCACTGAAGGTTAACCAAAAAAATCTCTAAACACCTGAAAGTCCCACTATTAACATGAACTATGGTAATAAAAAATTTGACATTTAATTTGTTCAATGTATAGTATTTACATTATGAAAGCAATGGTGGTATGATAAACACTGATAAAGAAATAGTAAAAATAAACTTTAAAAAGCAAAGGTTTATATTCTTACAATGTGCTAATCATCATAATTGTATGTAAAAATTAAAACATAGCAGAACTTTCTGTTACAAACATCATAATCATCTGAGTTGTAGTCATTACTTGCTAACAACTTACATGCAACATCTGCTAGGACTGACATTTGATTTTTTTTTCCTCCAAGAAAGTGTGAGTAGATAAATGACATTTAAGAGCAGACATTAATTTACTTGTGGACAGAAAAAGAAAAAACTGTACTCAAGATTAATACTGGTCACAAGCCTCTTCCCTATAGAAATGATTTTTAAAAAAATCAGAAAAGGCGATGCATAGGCAAAGAGTACCAGGAATGGCACAGCTCAAGAACTCCGGGGACCAACCACACACACATCTTTCCTCTCTCCTTCAGTGATGAGAGGTCTGTTTTGCCATCAAATGATAATGACTGAAACAAGTGAGGGTCACCAGGTGTACAACTAATTAAATCTTGCAAAATACTAAGATGGGGGCAGGCGTGGCCAGAAGAAGGGGCAATTTATATATAATTCAAACTATATACAACATAACTGGAATGCAACCCATCCCAAGCTGGCTTTGTGAAACAACTGGACCTTTATGATTTAATAGTTAAAATTATAACAAGTGTAATAATAATACAATAGATTTACATGGGAAGCAGAATCCAAGGGGCATTTTATATTAAGTATTTACTGTGCTGTTCAATTTAAAAATAATTTTGCTAAGTATACATCTCAACTGAGGTCTATGTATAAAATGTCCTAATAGATACAGATATTTATCTTTGGTGAGTTAAAGGCCTTTTTGTGACTTCTGCCTGAATTGTACGCAGAATGCTAGGTGTACATGCACATGTGGGAAAACTCAAGCCGAGGTGATCCAAAAGATGTGCATATGAGGACACTGGAGGTACTTTGTAAGTCAAAGCATACCAGAAAGCCAAAGCAGGTAAACAGTGAGAATGGCAAGAAGCAATGGAATGCCAATATGACAGGAATTAAAAAAAAAAAAACTGAATCAGAAGGCCTCTCGTACCAGCAGAATCCTGATACATATAAAAAAGAAAAAGCCACCCACCATTTTCATAAAACAAAAGCCAATTACAGTGTGGGAAAGTACAAACTGCAGAAAACCAGAAGTCAACAGAAGAAAAACTGGTTTACATGAGAGAAAGGAGAAGGCTTTCTTCTGAGTAGTTCCTTGGTGAATGCTGCCACCACCGCCCACAGAACCTCGTTGGTGTTGGCCTTCAGACACTCCACTTCAGGGTCTAAATCAAGAAGCTGCTGCACTCTCTTGGTGGCTAAATCATACTGCTCATCCAGAAGAGGAGCAAAAGCGTTCTCCAGAACATCCGAGGCATGGGCTAGGTAAGTGAGGGCCAGCAAGCGCTTGTCCATGCGGTGAGGGTCATTGACCCATTTGTCAAGAACGGCTTCTTGTACCTTCTTCATGAGGCGCTGCTTAATGTTGTTGTTGGTGAGAGGATGTGTTGTCATGTCAAAAAGTAGGAAGTTCTGTTTCTCTCTTGTCAATACACCCTTTTCTACCAGGTTTTTAGCTAATCGTTCCCGTACATTTCTTAACTGATAATGCAATTTTAATGGGTTCCATGTCTCACCACTAAGTAATTCAATCCAGTTCTGGACCGTTTCTGGTGGCTGAGTCTCCTTAACATGCTTCAGAGCTTCGTCAAGAAGAACGTCGCCTGTGGGAGCATCCGACTTACAGATCACCTTTCTTGTTAATAGACTTTTACGCCTCATTCCGCAAGCCTCTAGTTGTAACCTTCCTCTCAAGGCTAATTCAATTAACATACAGCCACGTAATCCAGATGATACACAGGCATTCCAAAATGATGTGTCCTTCTCCATCCTTGAAGCCCAGCAGGAGCACCTCCTCCATCAGGGTGAGCCGCGTTTCATTGGAGTCGCCCTTGTCGTCCTCCTGCTCGTCACGGCGGCTCTGCGTGCCGTCCTCGCCGTCGCTACCGCCGCCGCCCGCCGTCCGCTCCTTGGCGGCGGCGTGGCAGGAGGCCTCGTGGGGCGCTGCACTAGGCCCGAGCTGCACTGGGTCAGCGAGGTCATGGCTCCGACCGAGGCGCCGGGGGAGAGAGACACGGGACCGGGTCTCCCTCCTTTTCCTCCCGCGGCCCCGACCGCGGCGTCCGTGTTAAACTCGGGCGCTGGGGCGACGTCCGTCGGCAGCGGGGCCGGGGACAGTCATGGGGAGATGGTCCGAGGCGGGAGCTGGCGGGGCTGCCTTCGGCGAGGTGGGCGAGGAGCTCCTTCCTCCCTGCGGCCGCGGCCCCGGAGGCCTGTCAGTAAATCTTTAGTGATCCTTTCTGCATTTTCCATTTTCTCCCCTTGTTCTGGAAACTCGATGACACAAATTTTTGCTCTTGATTGTATCTCACATCGTTCTCAGGGTTTCTTCATTTTTCTTCATTCTTTTCAATGATTTTTCATCAAAGTGGTATCCCAGGATTTTTCTTCAATCCTTTTACTAATCCTGCCTTCCTTTGTTTGAAGTTTGCTCCTAAAGCCTATTGCACTGTCCATTTCTGAAATCTTGCTGTTTATCTTTTGAATTTCTAATTGCTGTTTTTGTAGGATTTCTAGTTGTTTGTTTTGACATTTTTTTCCTGTATTATTTTCCTGAATTCTTCCATTGCTTTTTCTGTATTTTTTCTTTGTCTGAGTTCCAGCTAAAGGGGAAGGGCAGAGATGGGTTGTTTTTGCCACATACTGGAGCCAACAGAGGGGGGGCCAGGGAGCAGTGCAGGTGGGGTCTGGTTGTCTACGCCAGTGCCACTTTGGGGCACAGCACTCGGCACTTGGTGCAGATAGGCAGGAGGGACGGGAGAGGATGTGATGTGTGGGGCTACGTGGGGAGAGAAAGAACAGAGAGAAATAGAAGCAAAAAAAATGAAGGAAAAAATAAAAAAGTAATTAAAAAGATGGTGTGGTAGGATTTAGAGGGTGGGGGTGGGACAGACACAGGGAGGCTGTGTGCCGGTGGCTCTCTCTCCAAGCAGTGTGGATTGGCCTGTTGATAATGGCCATGGGCGGCACGTGGGGCTAGGTGGGCAGGAGAAAGGAAATGCAAGAAGGGAAAGAGATAGAAGAAACAACAAAGAAACAGAACAAAACAAAATAAAGCAAACAACAACAATAAATAAATAAATACGGTGCTGAGGGAGCCTGCCAGTGGGGGCAGCGTGGACCCAGGAGGGCCATGTGCCAATGGCTTTGTAGCTGAGTGGTGTGGCACAGCCTGTCAAGAAGGGGTGAGGACGGCACACAGGGCTAGGTAGGTGGGAGGAAGGAAAGGAGTGGAGAGACAGAGAAGAAACTGAAAAAAAAAAAAAAAAATGGAGCTGAGGGAGTCTGCAGGTGGGGTGGCACAGACCCAGGGAGGTCGTGTGCCGGTGGCTTTCTAGCCAAGTTGTGTGGCACAGCTTGTCAGGAAGGGGTGAGGACAAAATACGGGGCTAGCTGGGCAGAAGAACAGAAAGGAAGGACGGGAGAGAGAGAGAAGAAATAAAAAAAGCCAAAAACAAAAAAACTAACCAAAAACAAAATGATGCTGAAGGAGCTAGCCGTGGATTTGGGACAAACCGGGTGGCATTGAGTTAGTGTCTCTTCAGCAGAGCAACCGTGGCCCGTTGGAAGGTGGCAGAGGCCGTGTAAAGGGAAGAAGGGTAGGGGGTGGGAGAGCATGTATCCCTGGTTACTGGGTGCTCTGTCTCCTGTTGGGAGCTCCATGGAGTTGCCTTCCCATACTCCCTCTCTGCTGCTCTTGTTGGCTGAGGTCAAGATGGCAAATCATGCCACATTAGCTAGTAGGAGATCTCCATTCCATAGTTCTCCTCATTCCCTGTTCTTTGTCCATTTCTTATTCCATTCGGTGCTTAATGGAGTTTTTTATCCCTTCCTTTGATGCTTAGGATTCCAAACTTGAATTTTATATCTGTTTTACTTAGCTTTTCGGGTCTTTAGGGTAGAGGGACCGCATGATGCTTGTGTCTATAGTGCCATGTTGGCTACACCCTCTCTCCTGTCTGTTTTAATGACCTTTTGCTTTCTTCACATACGACGTCCTGGATATCATCCCACAACTTGTCCGGTCTTCAGTCATTAGTGTTCAGTGTGTTAAATCTATTCTTGAGATGGTCTCTGAATTCAGGTGGATATATTAAATGTTGGAAACCCTGGTGGTGTAGTGGTTAAAGAGCTACAGCTGCTAACCAAAAAAAGGTCAGCAGTTCGAATCTACCAGGTGCTCCTTGTAAACCCTGTGGAGCAGTTATACTCTGACCTATAGGGTTTTTTTGTTTTTTTTTTAAATACTCAATGTAGTACTTTGGCTTTTGTGGACTTGCTATAAATTTTTTCAGCTTCAACTTGATCTTGCATACCAGCAATTGATGTTGTGTTTCGTGGTTGGACCCTGGCCTTGTTCTGACTGATGATTTTGAGCTTCTCCATTGTCTCTTTTCACAGATGTAGTCAATTTGATTCCTGTGTATTCCCTTCAGGGAGGTCCACATGTATAGTTGTCATTTATGTTTTTGAAAAAAGGTATTTGCAATGAATAAGTCATTCGTTTTACAAAATTCTGTCATGTAATCTCTGGCATCATTTCTATCACCAAGGCCATATTTTCCAACCACCTATCCTTCTTTATTTCCAGCTTTCACATTCCAATCACCAATAATTATCAATGCATTTTGATTGCATGTTTTATCAATTTCAGACTGCAGAAGTTGGTAAAAATCTTCAAGCTCTTTATCTTTGGCATTAGTGGTTGATGTGTAAATTTGAATAATAGTCATATTAACTTGTCTTCCTTGTAAATGTATGGATATTATCCTATCACTGACAGAATTGCACTTCATTATAGATCTTGAAATGTTCTTTTTGATAATGAAGGTGACACCATTCCTCATCAATTTGTCACTCCTAGCATAGTAGACCATATGATTGTCCAATTCAAAATGGTCACTACCAGTCCATTTCAGCTCACTAATGCCTAGGTTATTGATATTTATGCCTTCCATTTCATTTTTGATGACTTCCAATTTTCCTAGATTCACACTTCGTACATTCCACATTCCAATTATTAATGAGTGTTTGCAGCTCTTTCTTCTCATTTTGAATCGTGCCCTATCAGCAAATGAAAGTCTCAAAAGCTTTACTCCATCCATGTCATTAAGGTTGACTCTACTTTGAGGTGGGAGGTCTTTCTTCCCAAGTTGTATTTTGAGTGGCTTCCAACCTGAGGGGCTCGTCTTCCGCAGTATATCAGACAATGTTCCCCTGCTATTCATAAGGTTTTCACTGGCCTATTTTTTCAGAAGTAGACCACCAGATTCTTCTTCCTAGTCTGTCTTAGTCTGGAAGTGCCACTGAAGACTGTCCACCATGAGTAACCCTGTTGGTATTTGAAATACTGGTTGC
Organism: Trichechus manatus latirostris; assembly: GCF_000243295.1. NCBI lineage: Eukaryota > Metazoa > Chordata > Mammalia > Sirenia > Trichechidae > Trichechus > Trichechus manatus. Next base: position 2,546,853 of record NW_004443955.1, on the reverse strand, counting down.
ATAGCTTTCAGCCATCAGAGGAACATGCAAGCCACCACAGTATGACAAACATCATCATAATATAGCAAGATGAGCACTAGTTATTATTGAGAATGAGGAGCTGTAAGTAGAGCTGCAAGCAGTCAACTTTGCCTTAGAAATCAGGAAGTTTCCTCCAGAAGGTGGTTAGAAGGTAGAAATTTGGGAACTTGCATGAAGGAAGCCCCCAGGTCCCACAGAGCTCTACAATCAGTACAGGCTTCTGGAGGCCTTGGAAGGGAGTGTCTAGAGTTGAAAACACTTCTAGCCATGCCCTGCGGTGGAGAGTGAAGTAGTTGAGAATATGCAGCCTGCTATGTTGATTCATTGTTATATGCTTTTCCACTGGAAGGGGTGCTTGGAAGGTGCTAGGGTAATGATGCCAAACTCAATGCCTGGCTTAAGAAGATAACAGACAGCATCATCGACTGAGCCCACACCATCGACTCTTGGATTAGAGGGTATTATTTGGAAAGAACCTGGTTTGTTGTGGACCCGCCCGGGTGTGTGATTTGTCTGCAGTTCACTGGGGTGGGACTTTACTTAGAAAACGTTGCAAGGTTGCCAAGAAGACCTGAAATAGGTGGCTTGTTACGCTTGTTTACTTTTCACCAAGCTCTCCAAGAAGCTGGGCTGGGACCTGGAGCAACAGAGAGAAATTGAACATGTCCATCATGAACCTGCGTTCTTCTTGGGGAAACTGAGCTCTAACGAAAGGCTTGAAAACCTTTAGAAGTGTCAGTAGATTTACACAGGTCAACAGCAACTGAGAGTAAATGGGGAATGGCCTGAGGCAAAGGAAAATTGACATGGAGCAGAAAGAGAGATTGGAAACTTCTTGCAGATCATTTTATTGTCAGTTGCTTCTAGGTGGTGCCTGTTCGTCTTGATGGCTCTAGTGTGTCCATAGCAATGCGCTCACTCCTTGTGTGCGGTAGCTAGCATGCACCTTCTCAAGACTCCTCGAGGGACCTGCTTCCCCTCGCCAACCCTTGCTCCTTTTACACCTTCAAGCTAACATCAGTTTGCCAACAACAGCGTTGGCCACTTTAACTGTCCTTCAACTTGAGTCCCGTTTTTAAGGTGAATGTATACATTTAGTGTGTATTGTGCTTACCCAGGGTCAGTTCTGGGGATAATTGGAAAAAAACAAAACAAACAAAAACCCGATTTTCTTTAGTTGCTGTCTTATTTTCTACTTGACCCTCCCTGCCCTAACCCCAATGACTGATGCGCTTACATTTCCACACTGTCAGCATGTCTTTGTTTCCTAGTGCCACTGTAACAGAATTACCATAAGGGGGTGACTTTAAAAAATAAAAATCGATTATCTAATGGTTTAGGAGGCTATCTATAAGTCCAAATTCAGGGCACTGACTCTAGGAAAAAGCTATCTCTCTGTCGACTCTAGGGAGAGAACTTCGCCTCAACTTCTGTAGCCAAGGCTTTCCTCAGTTCCTTGGCAATCCTCACATGGCATCTACCTCCTCCTCCTCAATTTGGGCTTGCTTGTCTCTATGTCTATGCTGCTCCTTATAACTCAGAAGTGATTAGGTTTAGGAAGGTCCTACACTGATAAGGCCTCATTCACATAGCAATGAAAACCATATTCCCATTTGGGATTTTATCCGCAGGTACAAAGATTAAGATCCCATCATATTTTTAGGGGATGAAATTTAATCTATAGCACAACATATACTACGTCCACTCACAATTGTTTGTTTTGTATCTAGTTAGGGCATGAGACTTGGACTAACCAGTAAAACGCACGATATTTTTTGGGTTTAGTGTTTTAGGGTTGAAAAGTCATATCTCACTTGTGGGGTTATTTTAGCTGCTAGATTGCATACCCCTTACAACATCACTTTTTCATACTTTATGACATGGAACACAGCATTAGGACTTTCATAGAGTCAAAGGGCCAAAATAAATAAATTACCTTATACCTTACATCAAATCTGTTTATCTCCCAGCATTCATGGGTGGAGACATTGCAAGAAGGGACCTTTTCAGGAAGGATGGTTTGTTAAAAGCTGCCTTTATGCCATTAGTGCAAGAGGCCCCTGGGAGTTGCCTACTCTACCCTGGCACAGGGAATAAGGCGGGGTGTGTGTCTCTAGGATTTAGGAAAAATATGCCCCATGCTGCTCACATCGACTCACCAGTGTACTTCATTTTAGAATTTACCCACCAGGAAGAAACAAACAAGAGACCTCCTCTTACTCACATCCACCTTGTTGGCAAGAGGCATTATCTAGACTCACGTTTGGAAGGCAGATTTATGTAACAGATGAATCCTAATGCAAGGGGTTGGGAATTCAATCAATGAGGAAAGCTGTCTTACAGCTAGATGGCCACTGAAAGCCATAGCTTTGAGGAGATCAGTCAGGAATTGGGGTCAGAAGGACAGATTTGATCATTTCTGTCTGAATGAATTTCTAATTCTATTTGTTCCATGATAATATGCCCTCATGCAAAAAAAGCCATCTGACTACATGTGTGTGTGCGTTTTAGTCATATCATTCTGGAAGCCGTTGTTTCTTTTCATGTCAGATAATTGGTCAATGGCAAATGATCATTCATTCCCCTAATGCAGACTTACTGAGTGCCTGCGGTGTGGAAGCACCACTCTAAGTGCTGTGTAAACAGGAGTGAATTAAAGGATACCAGCAAAGTGGCAAGTCCTCCTCAGATTCAGGTCACAAGGTCATATTTAAATTTCAGGACTTTTTTCCTTACCAGATTATACCAGATACTCGGCAAAGTATAACTTCCAGTTATGTACACACAAAGCCATAGTGAATTCCTCAGACTAACATATTTAACTGCATTTTGTAGTGGAAATGATTTAATGGTATTTGTTAGTTTGGGGAATGGTTAGCAGTAAGTAGAAAGCATTAACACGGGATTCATACACAGATATTAGAATTGTGTGGAGAAGCCAGTAAAAAGGCAGGTTCCAGTAAAAACGCAGGGCATGGACCCTGGCAGTGTGCACTTTCTGCAGTGTCTACAGCTAGTTTTTAGGCCACTGGCTCTCGGATGGAATACATACTGGTGCTTGGGAGCCAGGGTGACTGCACTCTAAGAAATTTACTACTACACACTGATCTTGCTAGGCATATTATTCAAATTAGTATTTATTCAAAATGTCAATTTATAAAATATGGATCTGCAAAGATATCCTCAAATACTTAAGACTTTGCTAGTCAAATCCATGGATATGACAGGTCTTCTTGGGATATATTGTTTTTCATAAATGATGTTTAAGAGCAAATACCAAGGATTCAGAGACAGCTTTTTGACTTTGGGTCCACGTGTCAGAGCTGCGTGACCTTCAGCCTGGAGGCTGCTCGACCTCAGCCTTGGGTCTATACTCCATGTAGTCCTGAGAGGTGAATGAGATGGCACCAGGGCACTTGGTCTGGAGGCTGATTATAGAAAAATGCTCCCCATGCAGCCACCAATGAGATTGTGCTGAAGTCAGGCTCCTCAGTGGACATGTTGTGTCATCAGCTGGATTGATCGCTGCTGAAGATGAAGAGGATCCTTCTGGGGTCCAGGCAGTGTGGGGATCTATAGCCTTATCAGCAGTACATCCACTTGACCAAAAATAGCCTCTGCTGGCTCCAATTTGGGCAACTGATACCCATAGGAAATCTACAAATTCAGCCTGTGATACACAGCATGTAGTCTTAGGGCAAAGAGAGATGAACAGAGCAAAATGAACAGCAAAAAAATAAAAAATTCTGTCTTTATGATTGATTTTTAGTTTTCAATGAACGATGATCAGTTTATCCTAGAAACAGGAGCCTTAAGCGGTGGTTTTAAAAAAAGATCCTTTGTTTCTACTACATTTTACAAATGGGAATTTTTTCCCAATTTTTCTCTACTGACAAACACTAAATGATCAACCAGACTTTTGAATAGATAAAAAACATGCTTAGTTGTTTTTTTGCTAGTATGTGGCTTGTCATGTTGATATGTTTCTGAATGGTGCGAGAGAATAAGTGGCTTTCCATGGCTCCCTGGGCCATAGAAAGACTGAAAAGGAAGAAAAGAAAGAAAAAAGAAACAAAAAAAAGAAAGGAAAGGAAACATTAGGCTTGGCTTTGCTACTCACATTTAGCTCCCAGCCCAAGAGGTTGAGGTTGAAGAACAGAGTGGCTGAGGAGCACACCAGAGACTGCAAAACTAATGAGTGGGAAGCAGGACTCAAAGCAAGTAGCTTCATTCCAGAGACCAAGGTGTTTACCACACACTGCACACTAGATAACAAAAGCACTATTTTGAAGCGAGTCAAGAGGTGAGTGAGATGTGTCTGTACCCTAAAGGACTGTTGAGGTATATTTTATTTTACTACTGAAGTAAGCATTATTTCTTCTTTTGTTTATGTAAAATAGTTTACATTTCAAAAGTAATGCATGAATATGCTTCCAAACTAAAAACAAAAACAAAAAAACAAGCATATTGAGTAGAGAAGTATATTATGCAAAGCAGTAATTTTTTCTGCCTACCCCTATCCCCACAATTCTGCTTCTGTTCCTATGGGCAAGCTGTTAACAGTTTGAAGGAGTTTAATGTACATTTAATCAGTGTATTTAAATGTCTATGTGCACATGCACACATATTACTCTACAGCGTTCTCTGAGAGATTTTCCTGTGTAAGGCTGTTCGTTCACCTTGTGTTTATTAATCCCTTGCCCTTGCTAGTTACTGAGCATACAGATGAGAAGACATAAATGTTTTTAAACTGTAAGCACCAAGAAGCAACATTGACAAGTCCAGTTTTCTGAGGAAAAAGAGGTTTCCATGGGAGACAATTACTTGGGAACCTACTTCACATTGATGATTAGGAAAGATCTTCCTGAGAAAGAGATGGATAAACTGAGATTTGAAGAGTGAGTGAGAGTTAGCCTGGCAGATAGATATGCGGAAGAGAATCTTATGACAAGGAACAGCATGTGCAAAGGCACAAGGCAGGAGGCACCCTACTGCACTGGAGGAACTCAACATTAATGTTGGGTTGGGAGAGAGCCTTAGAGAGGAGGAGCGCATGGCAGACATATAATTAAAGCTACATTTACATCTACATTTTTCTCTTTATCTAATCATTGATTCCAGATATACTGTGGTACGGATACATGATGAGGTGTCGACAAATGTCTGTTGGGAAGATATTCAGTAGTTTCCCATTTTTTACTGGTGCTAAGAGTAAAGCAACCAAAATCTCTGTTCATTTTTAAGCAACTGTCATACTGTTTTCCAGAGTGGGTGTACCATTTTGCATTCCCAGGAACAGTGTAGGAATGACAATTTTTCTGCATCCTCTCCAGAATTTGGAGTTATCACTAATTTTTTGTTTTTGCCATTCTGATGAGTGTGTAGTGATATGATAGCAGTTTTAGTTTGCATTTCCCTAATGACTAAGGATGTTGAAAATATTTTTATGTGCTTATTTGCCATCTATATTGCTCTTCCGTGAAATGCCTGTTCATGTCTTTTGTCCATTTCCTAACTGGATTGTTTTTTTAACATTCAGTTTTAAGAGCTTTTTAAATACTCTATATAGAGTCCTTTGTTGGAAATGAGGTTTTCTAATACTTTCTCCAAGTCTAATTTATCTTCTCTATGGGGTTCTTCAAGGAACCCTGGTGTCACAGTGGTTAAGCGCTCAGCAGCTAACAGAAAGGTCACTGATTCCAACCAACCAGCTGCTCCATGGCAGAAAGATGTGTCAGTCTGCTTCACAAGATTTACAGCCTTGGAAACCCTGCTGGTCTGTTCTACTCTGTCCTGTAATGTCGCTGAGTTGGCCTTGACTAGATGGCAATGAGTTTAGTTTTTGGTTTGGGATGGGGTCCTTCACAGAATAAAATTTTAAAATTTCGATAAGGCTTAATTTATCAATTTTTTCTTTTATGAATCATGCCTTTGATATCTAGTGTATTAGATATCCAGATAAAGAAATTTTCTTAGCACTAGTCATTTCAAGAATTTTGCATTTCATGTGTGAGTGCATTAAATATTTTTTTCGTGTTATGGATCATGCTTTTGATGTCAAATCTAAGAACTTTGCCTAAATCTATATCATGAAGATTTTATCCTGTGTTTTTTTTTCCCCCCAAATTTGTGGTTTTGTACTTCACATATAAGTTCACGGTCATTTTGAGTTATATTTTGTGTAAGTTTT
>NW_004443955.1:2530879-2540542 GCF_000243295.1 Trichechus manatus latirostris | reverse complement strand
AACATTTGTTATTTCCAGTGTTTTTGATTCGTGCCAGTAATGCCGGGGTGAGATGGTATCTCATTGTGGCTTTGATTTGCATTTCCCTAATGGCTAGTGATTGCAAGCATTTCCTCATGTGTCTGTTGACTGCTTGAATGTCTTCTTCGGTGAAGTGTCTGTTCATTTCCTTTGCCTATTTCTTAATTGGATTATTTGACTTTTTGTTGCAGAAGTGTTGGATTTTCTTGTAGATTTTAGAGATTAAACCTTTGTTTGACTTGTAATGCCCAAAATTTTTTTCCCAGTCTGTAGGTTCTCTTTTTACTCTTTTGGTGAAGTCTTTTGATGAGCGTAAGTGTTTAATTTTTAGAAGATCGCAGTTATCTAGCTTATATTCTGGAGTTTGTGTGTTGTTGGTTATGGTTTGTATCCTGTTAATGCCGTGTATTAGGGCTTCTACTGTTGATCCTGTTTTTTCTTCTATGAACTTTATAGTTTTGGCTTTGTATTTAGGTCTTTGATCCATTTGGAATTAGTTTTGGTATATAGTGTGAGGTATGGGTCCTGTTTCTTTTTTTTTTTTTTTTTTTTGTATTGGGATGAAAATCCAGTTACTCCAGCACCATTTGTTGAAAATCTATTCTTCTTCCCTTGAATTACTTTTGCACCTTTGTCAAAAATCAGTTGTCCATACTTTCTATGCGTCTACTTCTGGGTTCTCTATTCTATTGATATGTATGCCCATCCCTCCACCAATAGCACACTGTCTTGATTAATGTACCTATATAATAGATCTTAATATCAAGTAGAGAGATTCCACCACCATTATTCTTATTTTTCAAAACTGTTTTCCTTAGTCTCTATTCTGAGCCTTTATTTATATATTTTAAAATAAACTTATCTATGTCTACCAAAAAAAAAAGTAATTGGGATTTTGATAGAAAATTCATTTAACTTAAAAATTAATACAGGGAGAACTGTTATATTTTCTGTGTTGAATCTTCAAATCCATGAACACAACTGTGTCTCTACATCGAATGTCTTTAGTTTCTTACTTGAGTACTTTGTAGTTTTCAGAATACAGATCCTGTATTTGCTTTGTTACATTCATAGCTAGATATTTCATTTTCTTTGGAGCAATTATAAATGTTCATGTGCTTTTTTTTTTTTCAGTTACCACATGTTCTTGGTTAGTATGTACAAATATGATTACTTTGTGTTAATCTTGTTGTCTTGTGATCTTACCGAACTCACTAGTTCTAGGAGTATTTTGTACATTCTTTGGGATCTTCTATGTAGACAATCATGACATCTACAGATAGGGACAATTTCATTTCTTCCTTTCTATGCTGAATGCCTTTTTCCCTTCTTGCCTTATACTCACTGTAAGTCAGAATTGATTCAACAGCAGTTTTTTTTTTTTTTTTTAGGACTTCCAGTACCATGTTGAAAAAGAATAGTGATAGTAGACATCCTTGCCTTGTTCCCAATTTTAGGGAGGAAGTATTTGGTCTTTCACCATCAAGTATGATGTTAGTTGTAGGTTATTTGTAGATGCTTTCTACTAATTTGAGGAAGTTTCCTTATATTCCTAATTTGCTGAAAGTTTTTATCATGGGCGTGTGTTGAATTATGCCAAATACTTTTTTCCCATCAACTGATATGACCATGTGATTTTTCTTCTTTAGCCTATTACTATGGGGAATTACACTGATTTTTGTGTTGAACCAGTCTTGCATATGTGAAATATATCCTAATTAATCGTGGTGCATAATTCTTTTTAAGGAGTCCCTAGATGGGGCAAATTATTAAGAGTTCATATAATAACTGAAAGGTCAGTGGTTATAACTCACAGAGAGGTGCTTGGAAGAAAGGTCTGGTGATCTGCTTCTGAAAGGTCACAGCCTTGAAAACCCTATGAAGTACAATTCTGTTCTATACATATGGGATCATCATGATTTGAACTCTACTCAATGGCCCCTGTTGTCTTTTTTTTTTTTTTTTTTTGAGGGGGTGGAGTAAGACTTTTTTTTAAGGAGCCCTGGTGGCACAATGATTAAACACTTGGCTGCTAACTGAAAGGTCAGTGGTTTGAACCCACCAGCTGCTCTGTGTGAGAAAGGACCTGGCGATCTGCATCTGTAAAGATTAGAGCCTAGGAAACCCTATGGGACAGTTCTACTCTGTCATATAGGGTCGCTATGAGTTAGAATCAACTTGATGGCACACAACAAAATACTTTTTTTTTTTATAGATGTTGGATTCTGCCTTCTAATGTTTCATTGAGCATTTTTGCATCACAGTTTATGAAAGTTATCAGTCTATAGTTTTCTTTTTTTGTACTGTATTTGTCTGGTTTTGGTGTCTGGTTCATAAAATGAGTTGGGAAGTATACTCTCCTATTTTATGGAGGAAATTATACAAAATTGGTATTAATTTATCCTAAAATTTTTGGTAGAATTCTCCAGTGAAACCATTTGGGCCCAAAGATATATATTTGGGGAGATTTTAAAGTAAGAATCCATGTTTTAATGGTTATAGGACTATTCAGATTGCCTAATACATTTTGTTTGAATTTTGGCAATTTGTGGATTTCAAGGAATAGGTCCATTTCTTCCTAATTTAAAAGTTGACTGTTATAAAGCTGTTCATAGTACCCCCTTATGTCATGGTTTGAATTATGTCACCCAAAAAATGTGTGTATCAGTTTGGCTAGGCCATGATTCCTGGTACTGTGTGATTTTCCTGTATGTTGTAAACTTGCCTCTATGATGTTAATGAGGGAGGATGGGTGGCAGTTGTGTTAGTAAGGCAGGACCTGATCTACAAGACTGGATTGTGTCCTGAGGCAATGTCTTGAGATATAAAAGACAGAAGTGAACAGTGAGACAGTGGGACCTCGTACCATCAAGAAAGCAGTGCCAGGAGCAGAGAGCGTCCTTTGGACCGGGGTCCCTGTGCAGAGAAGCTCCTAGTCCGGGGTAACACTGAAGAGAAGAAGGCCAAAAGAAAAACACTTCCCCTGCAGCTGACGCCCTGAATTTGGACTTTTAGCCTACTTTGACTATGAGGAAATCAACTTCTCTTCATTAAAACCATCCACTTGTGCTATTTCTGTTGTAGCAGCACTAGATGACTAAGACACCTTATTATCTTTTAAATGGCTGCAACATCTGTAGTGATAGCTTCTGTTTCACTCTTGATATTGATTTCTGTCTTCTCTCTGTCAGTCTTGCTGTTGACTTTTTATTTACCTTTTGAAGAACAAGTTTTTTTCTTCACTAATTTCCTCTATTGTTCTCCTATTTTCTGCTCCATTGGTTTCCGCTCTTATATTTATTATTAACAGTTCTATTCATTCGGCACTTGAAAAATGATGTGCCATTTTCTTTTGGCATCCATAATTTTAGATGAGAAATTTTCTGTCATTTGTATTAGTGTTCACCTGTAGGTAATGTGTCCTTTTTCTCTGGCTGCTTCTTTCTTTGTCTTTGGTTTTCATTAATTTTATAATGATGCGTCTTTTTGTGGCTTTTGTTGAGTTCATTTTATTCACAGTCTGCTCAGCCTCTTGAGTCTGTAGGCTTATGTCCTTCCCCAAATTTTGGAAGTTTTTAGCTGTTCTCTCTTCCGATACTTCTTCAGTCCCATGCTCTTTCTCTTTTTCTGGGACACTGATGATATGAATATTAACTCTTTTCTTATTGTCATACAGGTCACTGACAGTCTCTTCTTTTTTCTTTTTTCCCATTCAACTTTTTCTGTTGTTTAGATTGCATAAATTCTATTAATCTGTCCCTCAAATTCTCTAAGTCTATCCTCTGTCGTATCCACTCTATTATTGAGCCCATCCAGTGTTGTTGTTGTTGTTTTTGCTTATTATATTTTTCTGTAATTTTTTTGTTTTTGTAGCTTCTATTTCTTTGCTGAGATCTATTTTTTTATTTATTTCAAAATAATTCATAGTTATTTGTTGAAGCAGTTTTATGATGGTTGCTGTAAAATATTTGTCAGATAGTTTTAACATCTGTTCATCTCAGTGTTGACATCTGTTTATTATTTTTTCTCATTCACATTGTAAGCTTCCTGGTTCTTGGTATGATGACTATTTTCTATTGTAGCCTGGACATTTTGGATATTATATTATGAGGCTCTGGATCCTTCTTAATCTTATTCAGCTGGCATGCCCATGTGGAGGTATAGTGCAAAGGCCAGGTGGGTGTGTATGATCAGCTTTCCCTCTGCTGTGCAAACACCACCTCAGCAGAACTATCCCATTGCCAACGGGAGGTGTAGAATTTCAGCTCTTGCCTTGTCATACTTATACCTTCCTGGCCAAAGTGGGGCACTGTCTTGTACTCCCTTTTTGCCTGTGAACAAGAAAGAGAGTGTAACCTCAAGTCCCCACTGGGCTCCACTGACATCAAGGAGGGAGGAAGCAGAGGACTGCAGGCTAAGGTGGAAGCTGAACTCCCCACTAAGCACTGTTAACACCAGGGAAGGGGAAGAGAGAGGCAGAGTGCTGCCTATCCCTGCCTCATACTGCCTTGTTCAGTCTTCATGCCACATGAGGGTAGAGACTCAGTTCCCACTGAGCCCTGCTGACTCCAGGAAGGGGAGAGGATTGGGGAACTGGAGTGCAGACTAGACTTACCTGTCTTGTACCACTTCATTCAGGCTCATTGCTGCTGGCTGGGTGTGGAGGCTTAGCTTACTACTGGACCCCAGTGACACTAACCTGGAGAGGGACTTCAACTACCTTCTGCTTCCTCTAGGTGGGGATGGGAGATCAGTTTCCCCACCGAGTATGGGAATCAGAATGCTGCTTTCTTCTATGGGTGGAGGGTGGAGAATGAGCTCCCTGCTTGGTTCAACTGAGGCTGCTGGGAGAGAGGAGCTTTCCTTGGTTTTTGGCCAGAGCAGTGTAGATATCGCCAAACAGGTTTTCTATTGTAAGTCCACCTTCTTCCTGCTTCTTTGATTAGAGGAACAGACTTTCCTTGGATTTTTTGTTTGTTTGTTTTGTCTAAGCCTGCTGGTAGTTCCCAGTTGGAGGCCTCTGCAGTGCCCTGACTGAGATATATGGGAGGCAGTAAGGAAATCCAGGAACCTCACCACTTTGTTGTTCCTCAAGTCCATGGGTTCCTAGGCAGTGCACTTTATTTCTTCCAGCTGTCAGAGACCTCGTATGCTTGTTTATTATATTATGTCCAGAGATTTTGAGTTGAAAGAGGGAGGATCTTGGAGCAATGGGGCTGCTCCACCTTGGCTGGAACTGGAAGTATGAATTTTCTTTTTACTCAACAAATTTATCATCTTAAGCGTGCTTTTATTAAACTAATAAAAATATCGTTTAGCATTCATTAATAATATTATCTAATAAAGTTAACAGATAGTGTGGCAAGAGTTAGGAAGAAGATAATTTGGTGTTAAAATCAGGATGCAGCCACATTGCACAGTGAAGACTAAAATGGCATCCTTAAATAATCAGAGAATAGGGGCTTTGGAGTTAGCGCTCAAGCTTCTATTAGGGAATATTGTTCAAGTTACTAGTTACATCTGTAAAACAGGGATATTAATGAGGTATTCCATTGGATTGCTGGTTGAAGAAAGTGACAGTGATGGACACATACAAGACATTGTGCAGTTATCATAGTTTCCATGCCAGTTCTTGTAATTTTCTAATGATCTCAAGCTAATTTGAATGAGCTGGAAGATTTGCCTCAGCTTCCTATGCTTACTACAGTCTGAGGAAAGATGCTTCAGAGAGAGATGTGCTGCCCCTAGAGAGGTAAAGCATGATATAAAGGCCAAAAGGCATGGTCCCCTTTGTGAGGCACATTGTTTACTTTTCCTAAAAGGAATATCATTTAGATCCAGCACTATGTCACAGCGTCTTTCAGCATCTTGCCCAATGACCTATAACAATTTGATCATCACTTTCTATTCTAAGCCTTAGAAGAGGCCAACATAACATGTCCTGATTCCTGATGACAATAGGCCCAAAAATGAATCAATAGAAAATGTAGCAGGAGGGATTCAGGCAGCACTTAGTGCGCCTATGGAGGATAAAGCCCCAAGAGTAGCAGAGTGGTTCTCAAAGTGTGGTCTCCAGACTGCAGGCTTCTGTGAGAAACCCAAATCCCAGATCTCACCCAGATCTACTGAGTCAGAACCTGGGGAGGGCCCAGCAATCTGTGTCATAGCAGGTGTTTGAGAACCACTGAGGTGGAATATTCTTCCCAGGGTAAACAAACAAACAAACAAAAGCTATATGATTTTTTAAAATTTTTTAACCTCTAACCCATGAAGAAGAGAGGATGTCAAATTGCTCTACAAGGTGTCTTTTCATAAGGTGACTTGGGTAATTCTTAATGACTTGTTTTTAATTTTTTTGTTTTATTTTTCTGTTCATGCTTTGGAATTCCTGTCTGAATTCCCTCCTCCTGTAAATGACATCTGTTCTCTACACCCGTCCTCAGGGCTCTTCACTTTTGCACTATCACTGCACCCCTGGGAGGGTCTCCAGAGCCCTCAGTTCCCGTGATCCCCTGACCTTTTCCCACCAGCACTGCCTGGCTACCGTGCTCTCAAACTCAGCAGACTATTATCCCTGCCAGGAGCACAGTGCCATTTTAACATTTCTTTGCTCAGAGCACTGCAGGGCCTTCCTGTTGTCTGACAAATTATGACTGCTTTGCTCTAGGATCTGAGGGTGCTTGTTTCTGAAATGTGCCCCAAGCTCTTCATATCTACAAGTGGTGGCTGCCCCCTCTACCTCCTCTCTTTTTTAAAAGGAAACTCTCCCAAGTCAGTATATTTGTACAATGACCTTATTATTTAATTTAATGATAATATCTACCTGGTTTACTTTGTGCCAGGCTCTGTGTTATGTCCTCACATGTGTGATCCCCTTTTGTCCTCATAATACTCCTACAGGGTAACAGGCACACAAAGAAGGGGTTAAGACCCATGCTCTGGAGGTGTCAGCCGTGTGTAAATCCCAGCTCAGACACTGCTAGCTGGGAGTCCTTGGCAAGTACTGGACCTATGCCAATCACAGCTCCACATCATGAAACACAGGTAATGCCCTCAGAGTTGTTGCATATCTTAAACGAGATGATAGATGCCTCTTAGCATGGTGGCACCGCTCACAGTAAGCATTCAGTAAGTGTTGTAGTTGGTGTTGCTATTGTTGGTTTTTAGTGTTTACTGGTTAGTATTGTTGGCTTTAGGACTTATTGCCATCCTATAATGCGAGGCTCAGTGAGTCACCCACAAACACACAGCCATCAAGCGATCAAAGGCAGGAGACAGCTGGAACTCTCTGGCTGAAGTCTGTGGTTGAAGCTCCTCTGTAGCACTAGAAGCACAGGCTTGGAGGAGGAAGGGACAAAGTGGCCTTCGGGCATCAACATAATGAAAACTAAAAGGATGAAAAATCCATGGGATTTAACATTTAGTACGTTAGCAACCTGCTTCTGCCTTGAACAGTCTCTGTGTTCCATTGCGCTAGAAGAAGCCAGTGTTCACAAGAGGGCTTGTTGAGGAGAATGCCAGCAGCACTCAGTAGCAAAATATGCCATTTTATGTGCTTAAATTGCTGTTCTCTTTAAACATGTGTCTACTTGGTCTTCAAGCCTATGGGGATGAAGTGGGGAGTGGCGTGCATCCCAGAGGGAGTGGCCCCCATGGTGCTGGCTGGCAGGATAAACTGTGCCGAAGGTGGCTGGACAAAAAGAACAACCTTTTAGCAGACTGTGCTGTGTTTTCCGATTTTATGGTTAAATTGACAGCCATTACCTTTGTCTGTTCCTAGAAGTGGTACACATTTATTTTAAAGTGAATTCGCTTCTTACTGTAACAGAACACAATTTTCAAAAGCATATCCCAATGCCAGGATTAGTTTGATGACCACTGAGTGGGGCCTGGGAAACAGAATGTGTCAGACACTGGAAGGACAAGAATTGTAGCCCGAGGTGAACATCCGCCGCTAAAATTTGTGTGGCTGGTTTTCCTTTTTGTTTTCACACAATCCTCCAGTAATTCCTCCCTCTCCCATCCCCCCCAAAAAAAGAAAAAAAAAAAAAGGAATGAATATTCACAAGCTCTGTGATGACTAAAACAGAGCCTTTGCAGCAGATATAATTCAGTAAGGTTTGTGGCTGACACGGCCAGGGAGGAACGTTAGTAAGGCTTACTTGTCGCAAACCATAGCCTCTTCGGCTGTTGGTAGGTTATGTTCAGATCTACTTCGTGTGCGGCCGGCAGGGCTTCCGCTCTGGCTGTAAATCATCTGGCTGCAATATCAGATTGAATTCTATGAGCCACGTGAGAAACTCCATCTCATCAGTCTTCACCCTTAAAACCTATGTTCCGTTTAGGAGTTTATACGAGACATAAAATGTGGAAGCCATATGTGCATTTCTGAGGAGCATGGTCCTTTTAGTCAAGTACTTGTGATATTTCTTCTATGTACTGGGTACACTCTGACCCTGCTGCAGAGGCCTGAGACTCATCACTGAATACAACAAGTGAAGACACCTCTTTCCAACAGCTTATATACTGGCATGAGAAGATAAGAGTAGCTGTTTATACCTCTTAGAGGAGGAAGTCCGCAAACTTTCCCTGTAAAAGTGCAAATAGTAAATATTTTAGACTTTGAGGGACATAGGTCTCTGTGGCAACCAGTCACCTCTGCCCTTGTAGTGAAAGCAGCCACAGACCATGTGTAAAGAAATGGATATGGCTGTGTGCCAATAAAACTTTATTAACAAAATAGATCCCAGGATGGAAGTGACCCAAGAGCCCTAGAGTTCTGCCCCTGTGCTGTATTTATCACTCTCCACAAAAATCTTTATTTAAGGTCTATAAATGTACTTTATTTTAAATTTTTTATTGATGTTGCCTACATTCCCTACCCCTTTTATCTAGTTGCAGCTCTTTAGCTCATTCATACTTTATGAAACATGGAAAATACCATCTCCCACATTCAGTGTAGACACCCAGTCATCCCTGTGCATCTCCCCTGGAATAATCCCACTACCTTAACCAAGCATAAAGTAGAGAGGAAAATACAGCAGAACATTTGTCTTTTGCCTCTGCCTGCTGCTCAGCTAACTACATCTGCTTTGATTTTTAAAGAAGAGATTAAAGAGAATTGGTAGTCTGTTGAAAACCAGTAGAATACCTGGAAGGGTGCTGTGCACTCAGGACACGCAGATGTAGAGCACGGTTTTCAGCCCTTAAAGATGGGCTGGAGGGGTGAGAGTGGGACAAGCAGATGCCCAGAAGAGCCAGGTGTAGTGAGGCCAGCTGATAGAGGTGTATACAGGATGCCACTGGAATGTAGTGAATAACACCTGTCTCGGTTATCTAGTACTGCTATAACAGAAGTACCACAAGTGGATGGCTTTAAAAAAGAGAAATTTATTCTCTTACATTCTAGTAGGCTACAAGTCCAAATTCAGGGCGTCAGCTCCAGGGGAAGGCTTTCTGTCTCTGTCAGCTCTGGAGGAAGGTCCTTGTCATCAGTCTTCCCCTGGTCAAGGAGCTTCTCAGCACAGGGACCCTGGGTCCAAGTGAGGTGCTATTCTCCTGGCTCTTGTTTCTTGGTGGTATGAGGTCCCCAACTCTCTGCTCACTTCCCTTTCTTTTTTATCTCTTAAGATAAAAGGTAGT
>NW_004443955.1:2514514-2521807 GCF_000243295.1 Trichechus manatus latirostris | reverse complement strand
GCTCCGTGAGGCTGCTTTCTCGTACCCCGATTTGCTGGTCTCCGATAGGAGTCCAAGATGGTGGATCCGCGCTGCATTAGCTGGTAGGGGACCTCTGCATGAATCTCTCCTCGCTCTCCATTCTCTGTCAGTTTTCTGACTCCATTTGGTCCTTGACTGAGTTCTTTATCTCTTCATTTGATGTTTCAGGGTTTCAGGATTGTTGTATTCTCTGTTCGGCTTAGTTTTTTGGATCTTTGCTGTGGAGGGACAGCGTGATGCTTCTGCCTAGAGCGCCATTTTGCCGGAACTCCCCCATCTCATGTCTTATTTGTGTTATTTGCTTCATCTTGTGGTTTTCTTTTGTCAGTCTCGCCAGTAGCCTATCAATTTTGTTGATCTTTCCAAAGAACGAACTTCTGGTCTTGTTGATTGTCTCTATTGTTTTTCTGTTGTCTATTTCACTTATTTCTGCTCTAATCTTTATTATTTCCTTTCTTCTGATGACTGTGGGCTTCTTTTGCTGCTCTCTTTCAATTTGTTTGAGTTGTAGAGCTAACTTTTTTATTTTGGCCCATTCTTCTTTTTGGATATGTGTGTTTATTGCTATAAATCAACCTCTGAACACTGCCTTTGTTGTGTCCCAAAGGTTTAGTATGATGTGTTTTAATTTTCATTTGATTCTAGGGATTTTTTTAATTCCCTTTTTGATTTCTTCTATTACCTAGTTTTTAAGCAAGGTGTTATTCAGTTTCCATGTATTTGATATTTTTTTCCTTGCTCTTCTTTTTATTGATTTCTAGTTTTATGGCATTCTGATGAGAGAGAATGCTTTGTATTATTCCGATGTTTTCAATTTTATTCAAGATTGCTTTGTGGCATAAAATGTCATCTATTCTGGATGGTGTTCCATGTGTGGGAATAGAATGTATTCTTTGCTGCTGTTGGGTGGAGTGTTCTATATATGTTTATGAGGTCAAGTTAGTTGATTGTGGCCTTTAGATCTTCTGTATCTTTGTTGAATTTCTACCTAGATGTTCTGTCCTTTACCGAATGGTGTGTTGAACTGTCCTACTATTGTTATGGAATTGTCTATTTCTGTTTTCAAAAATAGACAAACCGCTGTTAGAGTTTGTGTTATGTATTTTGGAGACGTGTCTTGTGTGCATAGATATTTATTCATGTTATGTCTATTTTACCTGAGATTAGTATTGCTACTCCTGCTCTTTTTTGGTTGCTGTTTTCTTGATATATTTTTCCATGCTTTGATTTTTAATATATTTGTGTCTTTGTGTCTAAGGTGTGTCTCTTGTAGACAGCATATTAATGGGCCGTGTGTGTGGTATTTTTTTTTTTTAATTCATTCTGCCACTCTCAGTCTCTTTATGGGTGCATTTAAGCCATTTACATTCGGTGTGATTATCGATAGATATGAGTTTATAGCTCTAATATTGTGCTTTTTGTACGTGTGTGCTGCTGAAGTTTTCCTTGCCCTTCTTACTTTCTTGTGCTTAATTCTTTTTGTTTGTAGATTTTCTTTTCCTTTCTTTTGTTATTATAGATTTTGTGTTTACTGAGTCTTTATTTTCTTTTTCTTTTTTATTTTGAAGAATAGGGTAACTTTCTTTGTGGTTACCTTGAAATTTACCCTTATCTTCCTAAGTTTGAAACAGTCATTTATTACTTTGTGTTGCCTTGACTTCCTTCTCATTAGAATGTTCTATACTTACACCATTTATTTTCCCTTTTATTGTTTTGACATCATAGTCATTTATAGATTGACATCTCTGTATCCTTGTTTTTAATATTTTAGCTTTGTTTCATTATTGAGAGTTCTTTACCTAGGTGGGTATCTGCCTGATAATGTCCTGTGTCCTAGTCTAAGATAGTTGTCTGATGTCTGTTCCCTAACTGAAGGACTCCCTTTAATATTTCCTTCTTTCTTTTTTTTTTTTTTCATTCTGCTTTAGGTGAAAGTTTACAGCTCATTAATTTCTCATACAAAAATTTACACACATATTGTTCTATGACACTAGTTGCAATTCCTTTAATGTGACAGCACACTCCTCCTTTCCACCTCGGGTTTTCTGTGTCCATCCAACCAGCTCCTGTCCCTTTCTGCCTTCTCATCCTGCTTCTGGACAGGAGCTGCCAATTTAGTCTCATGTATCTGCTTGAACTAAGAAGCACACTGTTAATCAGTTCCCTGTTAGGGCGGTCATTGGTGGTAGCCAGGCACCATCTAGTTCTTCTGGTCTCAGGCTGATGGAGGCTCTGGTTTATGTGGCCCTTTTTTCTCTTGGCTAATATTTTCCTTGTGTCTTTGGTGTTCTTCATTCTCCTTTGCTTCAGGTGGGTTGGGACCAATTGATGCATCTTAGATGGCCGCTTGCAAGCTTTTAAGACCCCAGAGGCCACTCACCAAAGTAGGATGCAGAACATTTTCTTAATGAACTTTGTTATTACAGTTGACCTAGATGTCTCCCAAAATCATGGTTCCCAGACCCCTGCCCCTACTGCACTGTCCCTTGAAGTGTTTGGTTGTATTCAGGAAACAGCTTAGCTTTTGGTTTAGTCCAGTTGTGCTGACTTCCACGGTATTGTGTGTTGTCTTTCCCTTCACCTGAGATGACTCTTGTCATCTAGTTAGTGAATTTCCCTCTCCCTCTCTCCCTACCCTTGTAACCATCAAAGAATTTTTTCTTCCGTGTTAATGGTCTCATACAATATTTGTCCTTTTATGATGGACTAATTTCACTCAGCATAACGCCATCCAGATTCATCCATATTGTGAGATGTTTTGCTGATTCATCATTGTTCTTTATTGTTGGGTAGTATTCCATTGTGTGTATGTACCATAATTTGTTTATCCATTCATCTGTTGATGAGCACCTAGGCTGTTTCCGTCTTTTCGCTGTTGTGAACAGTGCTGCAATGAACATGAGTGTGCATCTATCTATTGGTGTGACAGCTTTTATTTCTCTAGGATGTATTCTAAGGAGTGGGATTGCTGGATGCTATGGTGGAATTCTCCTGTGAAGGCAGCAGGGCCAGGGCTTTCTTTGTTGAGAGTTTTTTAATTATCTCTTCAATCTCTTCTTTTTTTATAGATTTGTTTACTTTTTCTACCTCTTTTTATGTTAATTTAGGTATATAGTGTGTTTCTCGAAATTTGTCCATTTCCTCTAGGTTTTCAAATTTGTTGGAGTACAATTTGTCATAGTGTTCTGTTATGATTCTTTTAATTTCAGTTGGGTCTGTTGTGATATCACCCATCTCGTTTCTTATTTGGGTTATGTGCTTCCTCTCCTGTTTTTCTTTTGTCAGTTTGGCCAGTGGTTCACCGATTTTATTCATCTTTTCAAATAATCAACTTTGGTCTTGTTAATGCTTTCAATTGTTTTTCCATTCTCTATTTCACTTATTTCTGTTCTGATTTCTATTATTTCCTTTCTCTGGTGCCCAAGGGCTTTTTTGATTCTCTCTATTTGTTCAAGTTTTAGGGTTACTGTTTTAATTTTAACCCTGTCTTCTTTTTGAATGTGTGCATATATTTCTATAAAGTGACCTCTGAGCACTGCTTTTGCTGTCTCCGAAAGATCTTGGTAGGATATGTCTTAATTTTCATTTGATTCTATGAATTTTTTTATTGCGCCCTTGATGTCTTCTATAATCCAGTAGTTTTTGAGCAAGGTGTTGTTCAGATACCATGTATTTGATTTTTTTTCCTTGCTTTTTCTGTTATTGATCTCTACTTTTATGGCTTTATGTTCAGAAAAGATGCTTTGTAATATTTTAATGTTTTGGATTCTGTTAAGGCTTGCTTTGTGGCCTAATATGTGTTCTATTCTGGAGAATGTTCCATGTGCATTGGAGAAGAAAGTATACTTACCTGCTGTTGGGTGGAGTGTTCGGTATATGTCTTTCAGATCAAGTTGGTTGATTGTGGCGTTTAGATCTTCATATCTTGACTGAGCTTCCTTCTGGATGTTCTGTCCTTCACCGAAGGTGGTGTGTTGAAGTCTCCTAGTATTATTGTGGAGCTGTCTATCTCTCTTTTCAATGCCGTTAGAGTTTGTTTTATGTATTTTGGAGGCCTGTCGTTGGGTGGATAAATATTTATTATGGTTATGTCCTCCTGGTGTATTGACCCTTTAATCATTATATAGTGTCCTTCCTTATCCTTTTTGGTGGACTTTGCTTTAAAGTCTATTTTGTCAGAGATTAATATTGCCACTTCTGCTCTTTTTTGAGTGTTGTTTGCTTGATATATTTTTTTCCATCCTTTGAGTTTTAGTTTGTTTGTGTCTTTGAGTCTAAGGTGTGTCTCTTGTAGGTGGCATATAGAGGGATCAATTTCTTTTATCCATTCTGCCACTCTTTGTCTCTTTATTGGTGCATTTAGTCCATTTACATTCAGTGCAATTATTGATAGGTGTCTTAGTCATCTAGTGCTGCTATAACAGAAATACCACAATTGGATGGCTTTTAACAAAGAGAAATTTATTCTCTCACAGTCTAGTAGGCCACAAGTCCAAATCCAAGGCATCAGCTTCAGGGGAAGGCTTTCTCTCTCTGTTGTCTCTGGAGGAAGGTCCTTGTGATGCATCAGTCTTCCCTTGGTCTGGGAGCTTCTCTGTGCAGGACCCTCAGGTCCAAAGTACATGCTGTGCTCCCTGTACCGCTTTCTTGGTGGTGTGAGATTCCCATGTCTCTCTGCTCACTTCTGTCTTTTATGTCTCAAAAGAGATTGGCTTAAGACACTGTCTAACCTTGTAGACCTTGTCAATTTAACTGCTGCTAATCCATCTTATTACATCATAATGATAGAGTTTGCAACACATAAGAAAATTACATCAGATGATAAAATGGTAGACAATCATACAGTACTGGGAATCATGACCTAGCCAAGTTGACAGATATTTTGGGGGGACAAGTTCAATCCATGATAATAAGTATGAGTCGAGTGGTATCGTTTTGATGTATTTTTTTCTGTGTTGTTGACAGTTTCTTTGTTACATTTAATTTTATGTACTGAGTCATTTTTCTTTATGTATTTTCTTTTCAACTTTTTCATTGTTATTGATTTTGTATTTGCTGAATCTTTATGTTTTTCTTCTTTTTTATTTTGATGTGTATGATTGTTAGTTTCATTTGTGGTTATCTTAAAATTTACCTCTGTTTTTCTAAGTTTAAACCAATCTTTTACTTCTTGATATTACATTGACTTCCTCTCCATATGAAAGTTCTATGACTACATTATTTAGTTCCTCTATTTGTTTTAATGTTGTCATCTTTTATATATTCACATCTCTGTTTCCCTATTTCAGATGTTTTAGATTTGACTTATTTTTGTGACTTCCCTATCTGGGTTGATGTCTGGTTGTTTTGTCTTGTGTTCTAGTCTTGGGTTGTTATCTGATATTATTGATTGTGTACCCTGAAGACTCCCTTTAGTATTTCTTTTAGTTTTGGTTTGAGTTTTGCAAATTCCCTTTACTTCTGTTTATATGGAAATGCCCTAATTTTGCCATCATATTTGAGAGACAGTCTTGCTGGATATATAATTCTTGGCTAACAGTTATTTTCCTTCAAGGCTTTATATATATTATGTCGTTGCCTTCTTGCCTACATGGTTTCTGCTGAGTAGTCAGAGCTTATTATTATTGACTGTCCTTTGTAGATGACTTTTTGTTTATCCCTTGTTGCTCTTAAAATTCTCTCTTTATCTTTGGTATTGGCAAGTTTGATTATAATATGCCTTGGTGACTTTCTTTTGGGATCTACCTTAAGTGGGGTTTGATGAACATCTTCCACAAGTCAGGGAAGTTTTCTGCCAACAAATCTTCAACAATTCTCTCTGTATTTTCTGTTATATCTGCCTGTTCTGGTACTCCAGTCACTCGTAGGTTATTCCTCTTGGTAGAGTTCCACATAATTCTTATGAGTTTTCCTCAAATAAATTGGTGTCAAGTGGTTTATCTTCAGACTCACTAATTCTGACTTCCATTGCCTCGACTCTGATCCTATGACTTTGTATTGAGTTGTCTAATTCTGAAATTTTATTGTTAATCTTTTGGATTTCTATTTTCTGCCTCTCTATGGATTCTTGCAGCCTGTAAAGTTTGTCATTTTGCTCTTGTATAACCGTCTTACATTCCTCTATTGCTTTGCCTGTTCGTTCCTTGGATTCTTCTGTGTTTTACCTGATCTCCTTCCTGATCTCTTGAAGAGCTCTGCATATTAATCTTTGGAATTCTACCTCTGATAATTCCAAGACTTTCTCGTCCTCCAGGAGGTTTCCTGGTTCTTTGTTTTGGTCGCTTGCTGAAGGTATCATGGTTTGCCTCTTTATGTGATTTGATATTGACTGTTGTCTCTGAACCATCAATAAGTTATATTTATTTATTTTATGTTTTCTTACTGTGTCATAGCTTCTTGTTTTGTTTTGTTTTAATATGCCCAAATAGGCTAGCCATGTGAGCTACTTTTATTATTGGTGTCTTTTAAGTGTTCATGTCCTGTCACCAGGTGATTAGAGCTTCTGCTAGGTGTTTGAGCCCAGGAGTCCACATACTTGTGTGGATTCAGCTTAGTTGTTTAATTTGTTTGTCATCAAGTGTGTCATGCAGGCTCTCACCAACAGTCCTAGATGGGCAGGGCTCCATAGGGTTGATTGGAGCAGGCACAGTTATCTGGCTGCAGTAGGGGGTTATGTGCTGAGCAAGGTAGGGGGCTGAGAGCTGTCCCTGAGTTCCTGGGTGGAAGGTGTTTCCCTATTCCCTAGAGTGTGTATGTGTGTGGATTTTGCAGCTGGACTTCGGGCACACAATGCTGTTGGCTATAAGGACTGGGAGGCACCACTTCTTCTCGGACCACTGTCATGGGTAGCTAGGTGGAGTGGGTGGAGCCATCAGTCCTCAGGCCACTGATGTGGGTAGTTGAGGACCCTGCTTAATGGGCAGGGCTCCATCAAATGTCGCGGATCTGCCGCTCCCCCTTATCTATTGCAGTTGAAAATAGGCATCAGGTTTATACCCTGTTATGCTAAAGAGGGCCTAAGCTGTTGAAATGAGCCCACACTGGTCTAGGCAGGGGTGAAACGCATTCAAAGTCTGTGGACCTCTTATGCTTGCGCCTAGACAAATGTGTGTGCCTGCCGTGAGGTCTCGGCTTAGGGGTGCTGGCATATTATTTTTTCCTCTTTGTTGTTTGTTTATTTGTTCCCCCTCCAAAGCTGGGAGAATTGCTTGGGTTTCATGACAGCTCCCAATTCTGGCCCAGGGGCCCAGCAAATGCTGAAGCCAGACTGTG
>NW_004443955.1:2496210-2514414 GCF_000243295.1 Trichechus manatus latirostris | reverse complement strand
GGGTTCTTTTGATCCCGTTTGGTAGTTTAGATGCTCTCACTTAACTTTCACAGATCTAGGGCTGCTTCCCCCAGCTCCAGAGGCTTGTGCAGACTCTCTGCTGCTCGGTTTCTCCCAATGTGGAAAACACATCCTGGGCACTTCTGCTTACCTCAGCCTGTGTGCACTGGCCAATCCAGCCTGCAGGGTGCCCGCCAAGTCAGGTCTGGTAAATCCTCCCTGCTTCTGAACAGTCTTTCCTTCCTCTTGCTGCTCAGTCCAACTCCTCAACTTTGTCTTTAATGTTCAGAGCTCCTAGATTGTCATATATAATCAATTCACTTGTTTTTTCAGGACTTTGTTGTAAGAGGGACCACAGGAAGCTTCTAACTACTCTACCATCTTGGCTCTGCCTTCCTTTTATTCGGTTTGGTTTTTACTAATTCCTTTAATTTCTGTTTATCTGGAAATGTCCTAAGTTTGCCATTGTGTTTGAGAGAGACTTTTGCAGGATATATTATTCTTGGTTGTTTTTTTTTTCTATCAACGTTTTATATATGTTATCCCATTGCCTTCTTGCCTGCATAGTTTCTGCTGAGTAATTAGAGCTTAGTCGTGTTAATTTCTCTGTTGCATGTGACTTGTCATTTTTCTCAAGCTGCTCTCAGGATTCTTTCTTTGTCTTTCGATTTTGCAAGTGTGATTATGATATGTCTTGGTGACTTTCTTTTGGAGTCTATCTTATGTGGGGTTCTTTGAGCTTCTAGAATGATAAGATTTTCATCTTTCATTATATTTGGGAAGTTTTATGCTAGCAAATCTTCAACAATCTTCTCTGTATTTTCCATTTTCTCCCCCTTTCTGGAACTCTGATGATGTGCAAATTTTTGCTCTTTATTGTGTTCCACATAATTGTTTGGTTTTCCTCATTCTGTTCTCTGATTTTTCCTCAAACAATGTGACATCCATGTATTTGTCTTCAATCTAGCTGATTCTGCCTTCCATTGTTTCAAATTTGCTCCAAAAATGTTCTATGAGTTGTCTGTTTCTGAAATTTTGTTGTTTATCTTTTGGATTTCTATTTTCTGTTTTTGTATGGCTTCTAATTTTTTATTTATTTTAACATTTTGTTCTTATATTATTTTCTTGAATTCTTCTATTGTTTTGTGTGTGTTTTCCTCGATTTTGGCTTTGTTTTCATTGGTTTTTGCCTGTATTTTCCATGATTTTGTCTGTTTTTTCCTTGGCTTTGTCTGTGTTTTTCTTGATCTCTTTTGTAATCTCTGGGAGAGCCCTAAATATTAGTTTTTTGAATTCTGCATCACTTAGTTCCTCTACCTTTCCTTCTACTGGAAGGTTATCTGATTCTTTACTTTTGTCACTTGCTGGAGCCACCTTGCCCTACGTTTTTGTATGTTTTGTTATTGTCTGCTGTCTCCAAGACATTAAGGTATTATTTTCTTTGTTTGTTGGTTGTATGTTCATTTCATCCTGCTTTTTTGTTTTGTTTTGTTAGGTTAGGTCATGTGGGTTGGGCATGCTTTGCTGCTTGCTCATCTGTGGGCATGATAGCTCTTTTGTCTGGGTGGGCAGGGCAGCAGCAGAGGGCAAGCCCACTTCACTGTACACTAGTTTGGTGAGGTGGCTGAGGGCAGATTGGTGGGCACCATCAGCCTCCTGATCTTGGTCCAGCAGTGTGGGAGTGCTTACAGCCCCTCACCAGATTGGCTGGGTTATAAAACTGGGAGTGGTATGGGCTCACTTCCAACTGTTCAGAAGCTGGTCGAGTGGTGGGAGGGGATAGGAGTGTGGACCTATTGCAGCAATAGGCCTGAGTGGTGGTGTATGGGGCTAGGTGGGAGCAAGAAAGAAAACAAAGTGAAAGGAAAAAAGGGGGGCAGCATGGTGGTAGCCAGCTGGTGGGGCTAGGGTGGACATGGGGGCTGGCAGGAAGGGAGGGTTGTGGCATATGGAGCTATGTATGTGGAAGGGAGAAAGAAAGGAAAATCAAAAAGAAAAAAAAAAAACCTGTTGAGTGGGGCCAGCAGATGGGAGTGGAGCAGGCCCGGAGCAGTGGTGGGCTGATGTGCCATTGTCACTGTATATGTGGTGGCAAGATATGTGCTGGTGGAAAGGGGGGAGATGGAAGGGAGAGAAAAAAGAAAGGAAAAAATGGCAATGTGACGGGGTTGATGGGTGGGAGTGGTGCAGACTCAGGGTTTTGACATGCTGGTGGCTCTCTAGCCATGGCAGGGTCACTGGGAAGGGGGAGGGGAAGTGGCATATGGGGCTAGGACGGAGGGAAAAAGAAAAGGAAGAAAGAGAAAAAGTAAAATAAATGGCATTACAGTGAGGGGTGATGAGTAGGAGAGGGGCAGACCTGGGAGCCAGTGGAAAGGGACGAGAGGTGACTACGGGACTAGGGAGAAAGAAAAAAAAAGTGGTGACACAGTGAGGGACCAAAGGTGTGCTTGAGACAGACCCAGGGCAGCGATGGGCTGATGTGCGGGTGGCACTCTATCCTCAGGGGCACAGTCGGGGCTGGTGGGAAGGGGAGGAGGTGGCGTATGGGGTTAGGTGGGAGGGAGAAAGAAAAGGAAGAATGAGAAAAAAGAAAAAAATGGCATAGTGGGGGCTGGTGTGTGGGCGTGGGTTAGACCCAAGGGCTGGTGGAAATGGAAGGGAGGTGATGTATGGGGCTAGGTGGGAGGGAGAAAGAAAATAAAGGAAAAAAAGAAGAAAAAATAGTGGCACAGCAGGAGCCGACAGGTAGGGGTGGTGGCAAACCTGTGGCTCTCTAGCTTTGGAGGTGCAGTAGGGGCTGGAAGGAAGTGGGGTGGGGAGGTGTACAGAGTTAGGTGAGTGGGAGAAAGAAAAAAAAGAAGAAAAAGAAAATGACAGCACAGTGGGAGCTGGCAGGTCAGGACGGGCAGACCTGGGGTGGTGGTGGGCCATTAATTCTCTAGCCATGGTGGCACAGCAGGGGCTGGTGAGAAGGGAGGAGATGGCATACAGGGCTAGGTGAGAGGGATAAAGAAAAGGGAGAAACGGAAAAAAGAGAAAGCAAAGAAAAAATATATGGTTGTGTAGCAGGAGCTTGTAGGTGGGGGCGGGGCAGACCTAGGGCAGCAGGGGGCCAGTGGCTGTCTAGCAGCAATGGCACATCAGGGGCTGGAGGTAAGAGGGGGAGGTGGTGTATGCAGCTAGGTGGGAGGCAGAAAGAAAAAGAGAAAGAAAATCCCTGCAACTGGAGGGGGCAAGGCAGGCCAGGGGGGCTTGTATTGTGGACCCTGCTAGTGGGGGCTGCTGCAATGGGGAGGCTCTTGCTTCTACTCACCAGAATGGTGAGGGCTGGGAAAGTGTGTTTCTCTGGTTACCAAGTGCTGCTTCTCCTGCTGGGAGCTCTGTGAAGTTGCCTTCCCATACTCCCTGTCCAGGGTTGTTTCTCTAGTTTCTTCTTCCATTCAGTGTTAGATCTAATTCTTTATCCCTTCATTTGCTGCTTAGGGTTCCAGAAATGACATTTGTATCTGTTTAACTTAGTTTTTTTGATCTTTACTGCAGAGGGACAGCGTGGTGTATCTGTCTAGGGTGCCATGTTGGCTCCACCTCCTGACTTGCATTTCTGAAGGATAATTCAGAACAACACTGGCCGAAGATAGAATACCACTATATTGTAGACATAGAAACTGAGGAAAAGAGAGGATAAGAAACTCACCCCAGAACACAGGAGTATATATGACCCTTTTGCCTGTACTTCTTCCCCATATCCCCATCTGGACATGAGGCCAGTGTTGCTTTTCACAGCAGATACCACTGATCATGTGGGAATAGGGACTGGTGTCCACACAGAACCTCCATTTGTATCATGGAACTGGCCATGCTGGCCTCCCTAACTCATAGCACCTGTGCAATGTCTAAAACAGGACAGGGAATTCTATATTGGAAAAAGGAATTAACGTCAGGCAAGACCCAAATGGCCACCCCACTGTGGGTGGTTGGCAGTGGTGTTTGTAAATACCTGAATATATGCGTCTACATAAGTGACTTAAGAGAGAGAAACCAAGGCCATGACCAACCCTGAAGGTAAGGAAAGGAGCTGCTTTCCAGAATCCCTCTTTCTAGCAATCCAATCCCACATGACCACAGTGAGTATCACCAAGTACCAGGTTCTGTTCTGGGAACTCAGGATTAGGCGAAGGTGATCAGGACACACCAATCCTGCAGAGGGAAGCCTCTGTCTGAAAACCACATAAGCCTCAAGGACAGAGATCTAGTTGAGGGAGGTGCAGAGGGTTTCCAAGGGAAGGTCACCTTCAAATAGGCCCAGAGGGTGAGGTGAATTTGGACAGGCAGCAAAAGTGGAAGAAAGGATTCTACCTTTCCTTAGTCTCAAGAAACACCAAAAATTCCTTTCAGATTTTCTTCTCCCAACTTCAGACCACAGAGGCAGTATCTATGTTATGAATGCTTAAAAAAAAAAAAAAAAAAGCAACAAACACAGCAACAACAACAACAAAAAAGTGAGTTTCATAAGAAAAATATCAATGAACACATTTCTCCCACACAGTGTTGGTGGTGCGTTGCCTCTTCTTATGCCAGCCATTGCTTCCTCCCAGGCTTTGGGCTGCCTGTAGTTGAATGTGTTCTTTCTCAATCAAATATGTGCATGCACATACACACACACACACACACACACATATGCACGTGTGCTTATTCTCACACAGACTCTCTGACACTGATACACAACTGTAGTCCAGTGCATTGTAGAATATGACCAATGCCACACTTATATTTTTCTTGGTAACACATAAGCGTAATAAGAGATTATTACTAAAACTTAGAGTTTGTTCTCAGAGAACGTGCTGACAATAGAAGGTGCGTTCATGGATGGTTAGTGTTGAGTGTTTAAATATTGACATCTTAGGAAGCAAGTGCCTGGGGAGTAAAGGGAGTGGCGTCCCCACAGCCCTGAAGGAGCACTACCCACAAGTCTTACAGGCACCTCCTCTAGGAACCACAGACTCTGGTGGGAGGAGGTGGAGTGTGGACAGCTCAGGTAGTAACTGATGTTTTCAATTTCCTTGCAAATGGTCATTTGAGAAAAGAGAAGAGAGACGACTGACTTCCTAGAAACACTTTTCCCTCTACTTTCTTTCCACACTGGTATCTCCAAATTCCTTAGAAGATCCATGACTAAGGTACCCCGTAAGCACTATTTTCCTATTTAAACTGTTAGTCATATGGTATGTTTGCCAGAGATTAGAAATAAGAAAAGGGTTGAAGAAGGAGCATAGGCCAGCTCTTAGCCCTATAAGAGAATATATTTTTGTTAATGTTGTAGATGAAGGCAGAAAAATACATAGAAGGAAATGAGCCAATGAAGCAGCACAAAGACCATGCAACAGTCATATGTGTCTTCACTTGATTCCACTGACAAAGTGCCAAGCACACCGTCCTTCTTACTGCTGCTAATAGAAACCAGCCACATGTAGATAGTCCTCCTTCATGGTTGAGCCCTCATTTTTGCTTGACAAACTCTTCACAAGATTTGTTCAACAGAGTCTTCCATGGGAATGAAGCAAAAGTACCATGTGTCAGTATCACAAGGGAGGAGCTAGCACCCATAAATACATAGGTTATTTCCAACCTATATTAATATATTTAATTGCAACGTTTGATAGCACTCTTTATAAAATGTATTTTACATTTCTGACTTCACGAAGAGAGTTCATCAAATATAAATTGATTTGCAGTCACTGCGTAGAGGGCTGGTTGTGAGGAATCAGTGCCTGAGGCTAGCACTTTCTGATGTGCTGATCTATGTATGGGCACCCACTTCACCACCTCCCTGGCTCTTCAACTCTTATAAACAAACAAACAAAAAAAAAACCCCATATAAATTAGAACAGGAAAATTGAAATTGAAAACAATAAATGAATAGAGAAAATCAACAAAACTGAAAGCTGGTTCTTTGAAAAGATAAATAAAAAGATAAACTTCTAGCCAGGCTAACTAAGAATAAAAGAGATTAAGACACAAATTGCTAATATTAAAAATGAAAGAGGGACCATCACAACTGATCCCAAGAATATTGAAATGATAATAAAGAAATATTACAAACAACTCTATGCCCACAATTTCAATAACTTAGATGAAATGGATTAATTTCTTTAAAAAATTTTTTTATTGCACTTTAGATGAAGGTTTACAGAATAGTTTCTCATTAAAGTCAGTACACATATTATTTTATGACATTGATTAACAACCCCACGACATGTCAACACTCTCCCTTCTCGACCTTGGAGGACCTTTTTTTTGGTGAAAATATACATAGCCAAAGATACACCATTTCAAAAATTTCTACATGTACAATTCAGTGACATTGATTACATTCTTCCAGTTGTGCTGCTATTCTCACTCTCCTTTTCCAATTATACCATCACCATTATCTTCACCTCACTGCCCCCTAGACTTCCCATCAAACATTTTGAATTACTGTTGTCAGTTTGATCTTACATAGATAACTCTTTCTTTTTGTTTTTGTACTTTAGATGGAGGTTTACTGAATAGTTTCTCATTAAACAGTTAGTACACATATTGCCCTATGACAAAGGGTAACAACCCCACGACATGTCAACACTGTCCCTTCTCAGCCTTGAGTTCCCTATCACCAGCTTTCCTGTCCCCTCCTGCCTTCTAGTCCTTGTCCCTGGACTCCTGTGCCTCATTAGTCCCGTTTTGTTTTATAGGGCTGTCTAACCTTTGGCTGAACGGTGAACCTCGGGAGTGACTTCACCACTGAGCTAAAACGATGTCCCGGGGCCATACTCTCCAGTTTTCTCCAGTTTATTAGACCAGTAAATCTGGTCTTTTTTGTGTGAGTTAGAATTTTGTTCTACATGCCTCTCCAGCTCTGTCCAGGACCCTCTGTTGTGATCCCGGTCAGAGCAGTCAGTTGTGGTAGCTGGGCACTATCTAGCTATACTGGACTCAGTCTGGTGGAGGCCGTGGTAGTTGTGGTCCATTAGTCCTGGATTAATTTCTTGAAAAACAAAAATCTATCAAAACTCAAACAAAAAGAAATAGATAATATGAATAGGCCTCCAACTATTAAAGAAATGGGATCAGCAAGCAATAACCTTCCAAAACAAAAAGTATCAGGACCAGCTGGTTTCACTGGTGAATTCTACCAGACATTTAAAAAAAGAATTAAAACACCAGTCTTTCTCAAACTCTGCCAAAAAATAGAAGAAGTGGGAGAATTTCCTAACTAAATTTATGAAGCCAGCATTACCTTAATACTGAAACCAAACAAACACATTACCAGGAAGGAAAATTACAGACCACTATCTCATGAATATCGATGCAAAAATTTTCAACATTGTATTACCAAAACTAATCCAATGATGGAAACCCTGGTGGTATAGTGGTTAAGAGCTATGGCTGCTAACCAAAAGATCAGCAGTTTCAATCTACCAGGCACTTCTTGGAAACTCTATGGGGCAGTTGTACTCTGTCCTATAGGGTCACTATGAGTTGAAATCGACTTGGTGGGAATGGGATGGGTTTAATCCAATGATATACAAAAAGAATTACACACCATTACCAAGTGGGATTTATCCCAGATTTGCAAGACTGGTTCAACATTCACAAAATAATTAATGGTAATTCATCATATCAGTAGGATAAAGAAGAAAATCATATATTCATATAAACAGATATAGAAAATAATATTTGACAGTACCGAACACCTATCCATGATTAAAAACTTTTCAAGCCTTAAAATAACGTTTTTTATTCTGTTGGCAGTGTTTCTTTGTGCAATCTCTTCAGTTTCTAATTGGCATTTCTAAGCTTTTAGAAGGAAACCCTGGTGGCATAGTTGTTAAGTGCTACGGCTGCTAACCAAAAGGTCAGCAGTTCGAATCCACCAGGCACTCCTTGGAAACTCTATGGCGCAGTTCTACTCTGTCCTATAGGGTCGCTGTGAGTCGGAATCGACTCGACGGCAATGGGTTTTCTTAAGCTTCTGGGAACTTGAAACCCAGAAAATAAATATTAAAGTAAGAAGGAATAAGTCTGATAACTTGAACAATTTAAGTTCATGGGAGATATTTTTACAAAACCCTAGAAGTTGGGTCCTTGTCCAGCAGGTTCAGGCTTGCCAATTATCCAACCACTGGTCTATGAGAAAGGGAAAGTAACTTTATTGCAGTGTGCAGAGCAAGGAGCTGAGAGGAAGTTCCCCAGATCTGGCTCCCCAAGCTACGAGGAAAGAGGGCTAATATGTGATTTGGGCAGCAAGATGGTGGCCACACAGGTGTTCTGGGGAGGGAAAACTCTAGAAGGAGGCCAGGAAGCAGGAGGTGACATGGTTCTTGTCAGACTTCTCACTTTGAAATATGGTCCAGGTGATGATTTTCCTTCTGATATGTTCCTCCTGTTGCTGTGTCCTCTGTTGAGGTCAATTAGCGGTCACAGCTGGCCCTTCTGTGTGTGCGGGGCCGGCCAAATCTGATTTGGGCTAGTTTAAGGACTAATAGAAATTTACTGGCATTAGTAAGTTCAGGTTACACTATGAAAAGGCATGGAAGAAACTTAAATGCATGTCTAAGTGAAAGATTCCAGTCTGAAAAAGCTACATTCTGAATGATTCCAACTATATGACATTCTGGAAAAGGCAAAGCTAAAAAGACAGTAAAAATATCAGTGGTTTCTAGGGATTCAGGGAGAGCAGGAAGCGATGAATAGGTGGAGCACAGGGCATTTTTATGGCAGTGAAACTATTCTGCAGGATATTGTAATGGTGAACATACACATCATGACTTCGTCAAAACTCATAGGACTGTACCATAGAAAGAGAAAGCCCTAATGTAAACTATGTTGTTGTTAGGTGCTGTTGAGTCAGTTCTGACTCATAGTAACCCTATGTACAACAAAACAGAACGCTGCCTGATCCTGCGTCATCCTCATGATTGTTTTTATGCTTGAGCCTGTTGTTGCAGCCACTGTGTCAGTCCATCTTGTTGAGGATCTTCCTCTTTTTCGCTGATCGCCTACTTTACCAAGCATGATAGTTAATAATAATGTATCAATATTGGTTCATCAATTGTAACAAATTTTCTACACCAATTCAAGATGTCAATAATAGGGAAACTGTGCAGTGGAAATAGGGTATACAGGAGCTCTGTACTTTCTGCACAATTTTTCTGTAAACTTAAAGCTGCTCTACAAAATAAAGTCTTTTTAAAAAATGAAATGCTTCAATAGTAATTGGAAAGTAATTTGTAATTGAATAAACACTACTTTTGATGTAAAAGAAAAATACTACTTAAGGAAACAACATATAAAGCATAGAGACAGCCTATTCCTAAAAACAAATACACTTCAGAGTTACTGAATTTAGATACTCCTAAACCAAAATACGGAAACCCTGGTGGCACAGTGGTTAAGAGCTATGGCTGCTAACCAAAAGGTCAGCAGTTCGACTCCATGAGGTGCTCCTTAGAAACTCTATGGGGCAGTTCTACTCTGTCCTATAGGGTCACTATGAGTTGGAATTGACTCAGTGGCAGTGGGTTTGGTTTTTTTTGGTTTAAGCCAAAATATTGTTTTAAAATCTGTTGTTTTATATTGCAGTCATGTTGAATTAAATTTGAAGGCTGTTGCTCTGAAACTGTACATGTATATTTAAAGATGACTAACAGCTTATACAGAGCCCTGGTGATACAGTGGATAAGAGCTTCGGCTGCTAACCAAAAGGTCAGCAGTTCGAATCCACCAGCTGCTTCTTGGAAACCCTATGGGGCAGTTCTACTCTGTCCTGTAGGGTCACTATGAGTCAGAATCGACTCAATGGCAATGGGTTTTTTAATAGCTTATACTGGACCCCTGGTGGTGCAGTGGTTAAGTATTCGACTGCTAACCAAAGGATCAGCAGTTCAAATCCGCCAGTGGCTCCTTGGAAACCCTTTGGGACAGTTATACTCTGTCCTGTAGGGTTGCTATGACCTGGAATCTATTCAATGGCAAGGGTTTAGGTCTTTTTGGTATGCTAAAATGTTTGTCTTCTTATCATTAAGTTGTTTTTAAGATCTTAGTAAAGTAAGTAGAATTGAGAATTACTTTTTTTTTTTTTTTTTTTTAAACTAGTGAAATAAGCCAGCTAAACACTGCCATGCCTTCTGGGCTGGGGGATAACTGTTAGAAACCTCGAAGGTCATCCTCTGTGCAGCCTCTCCTGTCTTCCCATCTAGAATTTGCTTTTGTGCTTTTTTTCAGGAGTTGCTATGTGTTCATGACTGGGTTAAACACTTTGCATGAATTATATCACTTAACCCATATAACAACAATATGATGTTGAAATTACTATTTTCCATTTAAAAACAAGAAAATTGAGGCTTAAAAAGTTTAATATATGCACATCCATGTTCATTGCAGCATTGTTCACAATAGTAAAAGGATGGAAACAACCTAGATGCCCATCAACAGATGAATGGATAAATAAACTATGGTACATACACACAATGGAGTATTATGCAATGATAAAGAACAATGATGAACCTGTGAAGCATCTCATAACACGGATGAAACTTGAGGACATTGTGCTGAGTGAAATAAGTCATTCACAAAAAGACAAATATTGTATGAGACCACTATTGTAAAAACTCATGAGAAGGTTTATACACAAACAGAAACAATCTTTGATGGCCATGAGGGATGGGAGGGGTTGGGGGGGACACTAAATAGACAACAGATGAGTGGTAACTTTGGTGAAGGGCAAGACAGTACACAATACTGGGGAAGCCAGCACAGCTTGTACAAGGAAAGGTCATGGAAACTCCATAGACACATCCAAACTCCCTGAGGGACCGAATTTCTGGGCGGAGGGCTGTGGGGACCATGGTCTCGGGGAACATCTAGCTCAATTGGCATAACACAGTTTATAAAGAAACTGTTCTACATTCTACCTTGGTGAGTAGCGTCTGGGGTTTTAAAAGCCTGTGAGCAGCCATCTAAGATACTCCGCTGGTCTCACCTCTTCAGGAACAAGGAGAATGAAGAAAACAAGATATAAGGGAAAGATTAGTCCAAAGGACTAATGGGCCATGGCCTCCACCAGACTGAGTCCAGTACAACTAGATGGTACCCAACTATCACCACTGACTGCTCTGACAGGGCTCACAACAGACGGTCCCGGATAGAGCTGGAGGAAAATGTAGAACAAAATTCTAACTCACAAAAAAAGACTAGACTTACTGGTCTGACAGAGACTGGAGAAACCCTGAGAGTATGGCCCCTGGACACCCTTTTAGCTCAGTAATGAAGTCACTCCCAAAGTTCACCCTGCAGCCGAAGAACAGGCCCATAAAACAAAATGAGCCTAATGGGGCCCAACAGCCCAGGGACTAGAAGGCAGGAGGGGACAGGAAAGCTGGTAATAGGGAACCCAAGGTGGAGAAGGGAGAGTGTTAACACGTCGTGGGATTGTTAACCAATGTCATAAAACAATATGTGTACTAACTGTTTAATGAGAAACTACTTGTTCTCTAAACCTTCATCTAAAGTACAATAAAAAAAAATTTAATAAGCTTGTCAACGGTGACATGAGTAGTGGGGGGAAGAGCAGGGATCTGACCCTGCCTCTGCCTTACTCCAAGCTCCACACCTTTCACTAAGAGCTGAATAAGCGTCTGTCTGCCAACATCACTCTAATGAACATATTCTCCTTGACTGGAGTATCACATCTGATTTATTTCTGGATCATTTACCTTTCAAACCCAGAAGAAGTTGATTCATATTTGCCACTGAAGGCTGTTCCAGGCACACTGTGAGAACGCGGAAGCACACCTGTCTGGGGAGGGTCTTAGAGAATACCTCCTCAGCCTCAGCTCTCATTTCCTTTGAAAAATAAAACAAAAGGCAATGGTGGTTAGACTCAAGGGACGAAAAGAAAAGTGGTCTGTAAAATGAAGTTTTTCTCCAACTGTCTAGTCCCGAAAGAGCAAACCCGTGTCACTATATACAAGGTCCTAGAGAGAAAGAGAGAAAGAGAAGTAATCACAGAAGCAGCTGCCAGTTGAGGGAACATCACTGCAAGCACTGATTAGAATTGGGGGCTTTACCATTTTTCAGGTGTTTCAGCTCAAGTTTTAGTTGTTGAATTGCTGGCTTGGTTTCCTCAGTTCTTCCCTTTAAGTGGGAAAACAAAATATTAAGCCATTGGTTTTGTTTACAGAATACTCACTAAATATTTCAGAAAAGAAATAACTGGAACCCCCGCACTTGGGATGAGTTTCTTCTTATAGGAAATATTTTCATACTAATATTTCTATTGAGATGTTATCTTCTGCTGTCAATGGGATTTTCAAAAGAAAATCCTCACGCCCATTCTAATTCATGTTTTGCAATTCCTCAATAATTTTATATTATTTCTCTAGCCTTTTTTCAGTCCTGTGTATTTCTCAGCAACGCCTCCTTCAAACTCAATTGCTCAGGTAGAGAATTGCCCACAAATGGGGGCTGGTTTCCTGTGTGCAGGAGAAATGAAACTTTCTCATCCTGCAGCGCAGAAGGCTTTGTGCGCTTGATTTCAGTGGAAGCTATTTCAGCCAAGGTGTACCTTCACAGTTTCCACAGTTGACGCCACAGTTTATCAAGGAGTGCTTACTGATCGTCTACTAAGGAGACAGGCTGTTACAAACCATTTGTTCCGTGAAACAAAGCCATGTTTCTGTAGTTAGAAACATGGGCTTTGCTGTTAGTAAAGTCTGTGTTAGAGTTTCAGTTTCATGGCTTGCTAACTAGCCTAGTCTGGAAATGTCACTTAACCTCTCAGAGCCAGCTTGCTTCCTGTGAGCTTAGTGTAGGACCCACTGCGTACGGCTGCTGTGAGGACTAAGTGCATTGCTATTTCATGTAAAACAATTGGGAAGTGCTAGCTATCTGGTCATATTAGCCATAGTAATAGTAACATTATTAATTGTGGAATATGAAATGATACTGAATCGATTAAAGAAAGTGCTAATTAGATGAGAGGTGCATCCCGGCCTGACTGGATGTGGTTGTCGTGACGATGCGATGGATGTACCGGGTTGACATTTCCCCATCTCTGGGCATCAGTGGGAGGTGCTGGGTACAGAACCCGAGGGTCAGCCCTTGCTTCCATGGGACCCCTTTCTTAAAGGCGAATATTTACGCTTAAATATTCAAACCTCAAGAATGTTGGCATTCAGGGCTATAGTACCTAATTCATCTTTTCATTTCTGGTATTTTGCAAACTACGATAAGGAAAGATGCTGAATCTTGTCACTTAAGAAGAATATCTTATATACTTTCTGAGTAAATGACTTAAAAGTTTAAATACAAGCTCCTCAGCCCTAAAAAGCTTTGTTTAATCCAAAATTTCCCAAACAGATTCAGCCATGAATTCAATTGAAACCCTCACACCCACATTTTCTTGGCTGGAGGCACTAACTTGCTTCATCAGCCTTTGAAAATCCTAGCCCTATGTGCTGTGGCCTTACTGGAGGAGCAGGAAGGGTTTGTGCAGGCCCATCTGTGGGGGAGGCCCCTGGGACCCTCTTTCTAAGGAAGGGGGGAGTAGGTCAGTAGGAGAGCTTTAGAGTGAATCTTCCCTCTGTCCACCCCCCTTCTAAAAGCAAACAAAAACAAAACAAAAAAAACAAAGTCTAAAGTGCTGCAGTTAAAAATTAGACCATATTTATATTAGTTACATCATTGATATTTTGTTGAAATATATGCAAATTGGTGGGATGGGCAGGTCTCTGATTTGCATTTTACATCCTTTTCATTTACTTTTTTTTTCTTTGATCCTAGATGAGTCTTCTATTTAATTTTTACTCTATGGAAAATTCCTCCAACATTATTTAAAAAGATGCAGCCAGCATTCTTAGATAACGCTTTGCAGGGAGAAGCTGGGACTCTGGAAGGAGGAGGAGGTGTCAGCAGGGCTGCTGGGCCTAATGGTTAGGGACGCCTGAGCTCTGGCAGCCCCACACTCTTGTGGCCTTTCTTTCTGTAGCTCGTCATTAGTTGCTGTCTCCGATTTTCTCTTCTCCCAAAGGCCTGATGGGACTCATGATGCCTTAGAAAGTAAAGCGTCCCTCAAGCGGTGTCCACCTGGAAGCACTGGGCCCATGTGCAGCTTGTGGGCAGGGGATGTTCTCTGTTTGCCTCTGCTCTCCTCTCTACTCTTTGTTCCCCTTGACCAGCTGTTCACAATTACCTGTTTCTTACCCTCTGCTTTGTCTTGGCCAAACTTTAGTCAGGCTTCTCTCCTTCCTACAGGACTCTGAATTCTGCTGTCTCCAAGCCTAAGCAAGCACTAAATAAGTGGAACATATCCCCCTTAACAGCTTCTCCTGGGACTCCGCAGAACACAATGCCTGACCCTACAACTGACCTTTGCCACCACCTTCCCAAATGACTTAGATAAAACTCGCAGATGCCCCCTTGTTTACCTGTGACAAGGCCAGTCCCAGACCCTCCCAACTTCCATCCTTGCCTCATAAATGGTTAGTTGAAGTGCTTGTCTCCACTGATCAGCTGGAAACAAAATGCTTGTTAACCCAACTCTGGTTGAGCTTCTCTCCTTCCCAGAGTCCCTGAACTTTGGCCCAGCCTCCTACAGCACACAGCCCCTCCTCAACAGCCCCTGATGAGCATAGGCCTGCTTCAAGTGAAACATTCTCTGATTAACTATTTGATCACATCACCTTCTCAGCCCACTTTCCTACACCTGTTCTTTCCAGCCTTGTTCACTCTCATCTCTATAAAAGAAAAATCCTTGTTACCTAGCTCTTGAGGTGCTTGCAGATTACTTAGTGTTCTCCGTATTGCACTAGTTCTCTTTGAATGAAGCCCCTCTCTATCAAAGTCGTAATTTGCTTTTTTCATTTGACACACATACCCTTGCCATGAAGGAAGGAACCCTGTGCAAGGTGAGTTCTCCCTTTGCATGTCCTCAGTGCGTCTCCCTGGGGATCAGAATCAGACAGGGAGGGGCCCTCCCTGTGCACCCATTTCCTGCCATTTCACCTTCCTGTGCTTCCCTGCAATTTAACATCCTACCAGCTTTGACCCTGTCAAGGTCCTAAGTCTAATCTTAATAGATGCTTTTAACCTCTTCCCACAATTTGCAAGGATTGTCTAAGAACCCTCTATTATTACTGATGATGGAGGCTCTATTTTCCTCTCCTTATCTAATCCCATATTATTAAACACATTTTCATCTCTTGTATGAGAGAAGTGAAGGGATTCACTTCCCAGGTGTGAATCACAGAGCTAAGACCAGGGCGTGCTGAGTCACTTGGGTTAGGAGAGTGGGAGAAACAGTGATTGGTCTGTGATGAATGGACGTGGGTAGTGACTTTCTGAGAGGACTTGCAGTTTGCTGTGTTTTTCTCATTCTGGGGTTGCTCTACTGAACCATTGCCACCCAGGTCTGCACCCTCTTGTGAGCCCTGGTGAATATCTGTGTGTGGCTACCTAGGATTAGTGTGCAGCCTTAGAAATTATAT
This sequence comes from Trichechus manatus latirostris, assembly GCF_000243295.1. Classification (NCBI taxonomy): domain Eukaryota; kingdom Metazoa; phylum Chordata; class Mammalia; order Sirenia; family Trichechidae; genus Trichechus; species Trichechus manatus. Next base: position 2,498,890 of record NW_004443955.1, on the reverse strand, counting down.
ACACATATGTTTTCTCTGAACTGAGTTTACTTGCCCAAGAAGAGTTGAAAGTGTGACCTTGGTGGAGTTTACATTGCAATTGAGTGAACTGAAGGGACTGACTAAGATAATATTGCATTATGTCAAAGAGATTATTCAAAAGTCTGTGCTTCCCTGGTGTTATAATGAGACTCTTAGTTCTGAGTGCAGGGTAACGGGTGGGAGAAAACCACAGACAAAGTGTGGGACAGACCCTCTACATGCTCACGATGAGATGCAAAAGATGTCATGTAGTCAGGATGAGCTGAAGAAGAAAGATGGAGCTTACATGTAGTTGAGAAGAGAAGTAACATGAGTGACAAAGGAGGATCTGCAACAAGTGGAGGCCTACAGAGACAGAGGGAACACTCTAGGGAGGATGTCCAGCCCAGCCTGCCACCTCCGTGCCCAGTGTTCCATCTACAGGGAGTAAGTCCATGCTCCAGGGGGACAGGTGCATCAGCCTGAGAACACCCTTGTTCTGGGTACAGTCACAGAAGCAGAGTTAAATTACTACTAAGGATCATGAACAATCTATTCTGATATTTACATCCACTGTGTGATTGTTATAATGTCAGGATGTGAGGACCCATCTGAATATTCTGACGTGTTGACTATAGGCTTGCATTTCCTCCAGGACACCCAATATAAAGCATGTGATCATAATGTCAGTAATAGTCCTTATGTGACTGTCCTTGACTTAACCTGGTGCTAAGGGGTGTGGCTGCCCTTGCCAAATGCTCCTGGCTAAGGTTCCTGAAGTTCACGGGGTGCTCACAGAACAAAAGACACCATGCTCCAGAAACCCAAAGTGCAACACATTACAGTCTTCTCCCCTCCCAGGTAAGACTGTGCTCTTCTCCCAGTGCTGCCCCCATCTGTCCTTTTCCCCTGCCACCTAGCAAAGCATATCTTCAGCAAACATCTCCTGGGAAGCAACTGTTAGGCTCCAATTCTCAATAGCACTCTAAGCTGAACTCATGCTATAGTTGACACACTTTCTATTTCTGCCAGCATTTACCTTCCAAACTTTAAACCTTGCCATTATTTTTGGACAATTCATTTCAGTTAGGGATTTCTTGAGTACTACCTGAACAAAGTGCTCAGGAGAGCACCTGACAGATAATAAATTCCAAATAAGGGGTAGCTATGATGATGATTATTATTTAAATAATATTTTATTGCGTTTTTGGTGAAAGTTTACACAACAAGTTAGGTTCCCATTTGACAATCTCCACACATATTGTTCAGTGACATTAGTTACATTTATCACAGTGTGTCAACATTCTCTTTGTGTTAAGTTTGTTCCCTTTCCAGTGCTCTAGTTTCCCTGACCCTTTATCTTCTCATCTTTGCTTTAGATGATTGTTGACCTTTTGGTCTCATACTGATGGTTTTTAACTAAGACACCCATCTTACTGGTAATATCCTTTATTTTGTGTGCCACTCTGTTATTTTGCTAGTAGGTGATCTCAGGGGATAAGCTTGGTTCTAGGTTTAAAGAATGCCTCAGAGAGTCCTCTGTTCTCTACTATTCCAGTTTGTCTGGCTTACATATATATATAAGAATTTGAGTTCTGCTCCATGTTTTTCTCCCATTCTATCCAGAACCAACTTTTGTGACCCTGGTCAGAACAGTCAGTGGTGGTAGCTGGGCACCGTGGTTTTCTGGTCTCTAGGTAGATAAGGTTTTTCCTCATGTAGACTTGTTTCTCATCTGTGCTTTTGGTTACCTTCTTACTGTCTTGCTCCTGGCAAATAGAGACCCATGTTGTGTCTTAGATGGCCGTTCGCAAGCTTTTAAGACCCCAGGCACTATTCACTTCACTAAAAGGCAGATCATGATTTTTATGAACTACGTTATGCCAGTTAACTGAGTTGTACCATAAGACTATGGTCCTAATTCTTCAAACCCAGAAAACCAATGTTGGAAGGTATTTGGTTGTGTCAGAGGAATATCCGTATTTGTGTCTTCAGTGAATGTATGTGCCTGCACCCACATCCTGACACATATCATAGATACTTCTATCCATTCTCATGTATGTACATACCTGTACCTACCCATATACCAATTTGCCTATACTCATCCGTCTGTGCTGAAATGCTTGTTTTCACTTTTGTTGTGCTGTGCTTACTGCGTCCAAATTCAGTGCCACTTTTACCATCACAAAAAGTAAATAGTCTTTACAGTATAAAACAAACTTTCCCCACCCTCCTCCTCTCTGGTAACAACCAATGAACATCAGTCTCTCTATATTTATCTATTCTTTTTTTTTTTTTTTTATTTTTTTTATTTTTTTTTTTTTTTTTTTTTTTTTTTTTTTTTTCATTTAACAGTAAGTACCCAGCAAGTTTTAGAGCATCTTCTGACATCGATTTCGGTCTTCTCTTTCTTTCCTGTCTTTTTTTTAAATTTTTTATTTATTTTTTTTGTTATACTTCAGGTGAAGGCTTACAGAACAAATAGATTCTCATGAAACAGTAGTACACATAGTGTTTTATGACATTGATTAACAACTCCCACACATGTCAACCCTCTCCCTTCTCGACTTTTTTTTTGGTGAACATACACATAGCCAAAGATACACCATTTCAAAAATTTCTACATGCACAGTTCAGTGACATTGACTACGCTCTTCAAATTGTGCTGCTATTCTCACTT
>NW_004443955.1:2469956-2490724 GCF_000243295.1 Trichechus manatus latirostris | reverse complement strand
GTTCGTTGAGCTTCTTGGATGGCCAGCTTTTCATCTTTCATGATATTGGGGAAGTTTTCTGTCAGCAGTTCTTCAATGATCCTCTGTGTGTTTTCTGTTTTCTCCCCCTGTTCTGGAACTCCAATCACTCGTAAATTTTTGCTTTTGATTGTATCCCACATAACTCTCAGTGTCTCTTCGTTTTTCTTCATTCTTTCTTCTGAGTTCTCCTCAAACAGAATTGTATCCAAGTGTTTGTCTTCAATTCCACAGATCCTGTCTTCCACCATTTCAGATCTGCTTCTCAGCCCTTCTATGACACCGTCCGTTTCTGAAATCTAGTTGTTTATCTTTTGGATTTCTAATTGTTGTCTTTATATAATTTCTAGTTGTGAATTTATTTTGGCATTTTGTTCCTGCATTGTTTTCCTGAATTCTTCCAATTTTTATCTGTATTTTCCATGATTTTTTCTATTTTTTTCTTGTTTTTGTCTGCTTTTTGCTTAGTTCTTGGAGAATTCTGAGTATTAGAGATTTGAGTTCCCTATCAGGTAGGTCTAGTGCCTTTTCTTGCACTGGAAAGTCATGTGGTATTTTATTTTGAACGCCTACTGGAACCACCCTGTCCTGTTTTTGTAAATGTTTTGATATTTTCTGCTGTCTTCGGGGCATTCAGTAGTTATTTTTCTTGTTTATTGATTGTAGATTTGTTTGTTTCATCCCTTTTTTTAATTTGGCTATGTCTGAGCAGGCGGGCAGTGTGTTCTTTGTTGTTTGCTCGTCTATGGGCACAATACTTTTCATCTCCTTCTCCAAGTGGCAGGATCAGTCACTCAGATATGGTACGGCAGTGCAGGTCTAGCTGAAGAGAAGTTACTGGGATGGGTTGTTTGTGGCACTTACTACAGCCACCAGGGCAGGTTGGTAATCAGTGCAGGGCAGGTTCCAGCAGGCCATGCCTGTGCTGCTTGGTGGTGTGATGTTTAGTGCATGGTGCAGGTAGGCAGGATGTAGCATGGAGACTGTTAAGTGTGGAGCTAATATGTTTATGGGAGAGAGGAGAGAGGAACAGGGGCCAAAAACATAGAAAGAAGAAAGAATGCTAGGGGAGCTTGCCATTGGAGTGGAGAGATGAGAGACTATGAAATTAAGAAAAACAAAAAGGGGAATAGGAAGGAAAAAAAGAAACAAAAAGAATGAATCAATAAAAATCAGAAATGGAAAAGAACAGCCAAGTTCCCAGGGATCACACCATTGTGGCTATGAGGTCTGGGGAAGTTGTTGTCAGGTGTTTCAGTACAGCCTGGCTAGAAGACATAGAGGCATACAATGCCAGGTATTCAGGGAACAGAAAGAGATGGAAGATACAGAGAGATGAGAAACTTAGTAATGAAGAAAGACTAAAAGGGAAAAAGAGGGAAGAGAAAAGAAAACAAATTTAAAAAAAAAGAGACCAAGAAAAGCCCCCCAAAAAACAGAAAAAAAAAAAAACCAACGAATAAAGAAATGCTCTCAGGGATCCCTCTGCACATTTGTGCAGGCCAAGGGGGTAGGTTCCAAGCCACGCAGCACCACCTGGCCAAAACGGGCCCCCAACTCAAGAAAAAGAAAAGAAAAGAAACAAACAATTCAAAACAAACAAACAAAAGCCCGGGGATCTCACAGCACAGCAGCCCAGACCGGGAAGCAGCTCCACACCTGAACAGAGCTCCGCAGCCCCTCAGGAAGAAGCAAAGATGGCACACGGAGCCAGGTATTTGAGTGAAAGGAGGGCGAGGTGGTGAGAGGTAAGGAAGAAATCAAAAGAAGCAGAAAAAAAGCAACGCCAGCGCCAACAAATGGCACTCTGTGAGCTAGCTAGTGCAGGCTGGTGGAATCCAAGCAGCCGGTGCTTCCCGGACAAGAGACTGTGTACACAGAAAGCAGAGGAGGCCGAGTGTGGGTGAAGAAGGGTAGGGGGTGAAAAAGCGTATATCACAATTTACTGGAGCTCAGCATCCCCTTAGGAAGAAGCAAAGATGGCGCACGGAGCCAGGTATATGAGCGAAAGGAGGGGGAGGTGGTGAGAGGTAAGGAAGAAATCAAAAGAAGCAGAAAAAAGCAACACCAACAGCCAACAAATGGCTCTCAGAGAGCCAGCCCATTCGGGTGAGTGGAATCGAAGCAGCCTGTGCTTCCCAGACAAGAGATTGTGGCTGCGGGAAGCAGAGGAGGACGAGTGGGGTTGAAGAAGTGTGGGGGGTGGGAAAGCATATACCGCAAATTACTGGTTGTTTTGTCTCCCCCTGGAAGCTCTGTGAAGCTGCTTTCTCGTACCTCCTGTTTGCTGGTCTCCGATCGGAGTCCAAGATGGTAGATCCGCACTGTGTTAGCTGATAGGTGACCTCTGCATGAATCTCTCCTCACTCTCCATTCTTTGTCAGTTTTCTCACTCCATTTGGTGCTTGACTGAGTTCTTTATCTCTTCATTTGATATTTTAGGGTTTCAGGATTGTTGTTTTCTCTGTTTGGCTTAGTTCTTTGGATCTTTGCTGTGGAGGTACGGCATGGTGCTTCTGCCTAGAGCACCATTTTGCCAGAAGTATTTATCTGTTCTTGGCTTCTTATAAAAGAGGGATCATACAATGTTGTTGTTAGGTGCTGTCAAGTTGGTTCCAACACATAGCAACCCTGTGTATGATAGAAGGAGTTACTGAGTGGTTAAGTTATTGCAGTTTTCTATAAATTTTAGACCCTTATCCTACAATATTTGTCCTTATATGCTTGACTTATTTCACTTAGCATATGCCCTCCATGTCCATCCGTATTATATGTTTCTGCACTCATCATTGTTCTTTATGGTTGCATGGTATTCTGTTGTATGTATGTACCACAGTTTGCTTACTCACTTATCTATTGATGAACCCTTTGGTTGTTTTTATTTGCTGTTGTGAATAAAGCAGCAATGAACATAGGTGTGAATTCTTGCACTGAATTGGATGATCTCTGTGATGTTAGGCCAGTTGGAGAGTGCCACTCTGACTACGGTCACTGTAGCAGTAATGCTCCTGGAGAGCCATTGGCTGGAGTTCACAGCCCTGACGGTGGCCATGCTCTCTCCTGTTAAATAGCGTAGACCTCTATAGCCTCGCACCCCAGCAGGCCAGGCATTATTTCTGGGTACAATATCACTTTAGATTCCTTACCATACTTTGGGGACCCAGAGCCCAGAGTGAAATTAAAAACGATCAGTTACCAAGGTTAGGAGATTTTCCCACTTTTCTTCATTTAGTTAATGTTGTGGGCTGAATTGTGTCCCCCCAAAATATGTGTTGAAATGTAAATATGACCTTGTTTAGAAATAGAGGTTTTATTTTATTACAGTAATGAAAACATACCAGTGTAGGGCTAGTTTTAAACCTTGAAACACAGACATACACAGGGGCAAGACAGATGTCAAAGAATGCCAAAGATTTCCAATGAACTCATAGGATTAGCAATAAGGAAGGACATTGCCCTGGAGCCACAACCTAAATTCAGACTTCTAGCCTCTTGAGCTGTGAGAAAATAAATTTTTGTTCTTTAAAGCCACCCACTTGTAGTATTTCTGTTATGACAGTACTAGATAAACTAAGATAGCATCTTTCTGTTGATTTTTATTTACTTTTTTGAGGGCAGATTTGAAACAATCTTAATTCGTGATTCATGGTCTTTAAAAGCATAAAGAGTAAGGCTGTGAATAAGTTATTTAAAGGTGCAACATCCATTTGTATCTTTATAGCATTTTTTTTTTTTTTAATCCAGAAGTAATATACTGAAGTCCTAGTGCAATCCTCTTTTAAACAACTGAAATTTGTATGGATGAACATCAAGTTCTTGTGGAAAAGCCCAGAAGGACACCATTGTGGAAATTGCTTCCACCCCTCCTAGCCTCAGTTTTCCTATCTGAAAAGTGAGTGCATAGATTTCAACAGATTTTTCATCTTCAGTTAAGGATGCAATAATGCCGCATTCCTACCTAGCAGAAACTCACCACAAAAGTGATTCATGATGAGGGTGTTGTCTGTCTCTCAGGTATTTAAACTGGAAAGGAACTGTTTAGAACTAACAGATTAGGTTATTTCCAAGTCTCTACAAGTGCAATATTCTGGCATGTTATGAATTAGTAATGATTTAGTAGACTCCATATATCATTTGGACCAATAAACAACATCATGATAAACAGAGAAAAGACTGAGGTTTTCAAGGATTTCATTTTACTTGGATCCACAATCAACACCCATGGAAGCAGCAGCCGGGAAATCAAAAGACATGTTGCATTGGGCAAGTCTGCTGCAAAAGACCTCTTTAAAGTGTTTGAAAAGCAAAGATGTCACCTTGAGGACCAAGGTGCACCTGATGCAAGCCATAGTGTTTTCAATCACCTCGTATGCACGCGAAAACTGGACAATGAATAAGGAAGACTGAAGAAGAATTGATGCCTTTGAATTGTGGTGTTGGTGAAGAACATTGAATATACCATGGACTGACAAAAGAACAAACAATTCTGTCTTGGAAGAAGTAAAACCAGAATGCTCCTTAGAAGCAAGGATGGCGAGACTACGTCTCACATACTTTGGACATGTTATCAGGAGGGATTAGTCCCTGGAGAAGGACATCATGCTTGGTAAAGTAGAGAGGGTCAGTGAAAAAGAGGAAGACCCTCAGTGAGATGGATTGACACAGAGGCTGCAACAATGGGCTCAAGCATAGCAACAATTGTGAGGATGGCACAGGACTGAGCAGTGTTTCATTATGTTGTGCGTAGGGTCACTATGAGTTTGAACTGACTCGACGGCACCTAACAACAACAACAACAATATATATCAATTTAGCAGTGCTATTTATGAGCTTAATACAGCTCCTTTTCCATTCACAAGGCAAAGAATTTCATAGTCATCTGTGTAGGAAGCATCATTTCAGTATGAATACAGTTTCCTTCTGAGTATGACACTGTAGGCCCAATAGAGGTGCTGAACATTCTCTCTCAGTAACTGGGAATGGCCATCAGGTGAACAGCATGGGAGTAACAGCAGTTCTTACTTTACTTGGAATGACAAAGAATAAGACTTTTTTGTTTTTCTCCAGGATGTGGTAATCAGCCACATTTATTTAATCATTTAGAGTCAAGTGCTTTATTCTTCCTAATTCTATTGTTTTAATTCTATTGTCTTAAAATAATCACAATCTAGCTTACAGGCCTTTCACATTTTAATTAAAAACAACAGATGTCTACGGAACTGCTCTGCTCCTGTCCTCCCCATGACAGTGGGTCACTACCACCTGTGTCTCATACGTTAAAGAGTGGGAGACCTTACCTTCCAGGACAAGGCCCCAGGTTGCAGAATTATAGTGCCTGCTTGAAGAAAAGTAGCAGAAACCAAGCACATTTTGCTTGGAAGGAGGGAGTTCCAGCCTTTCCACATTGTAGCTATAGCAGCCACATTCTTTGGCTAAGTCCTAAAATCTAACAAAGTTTTACTTGTGAATGAAGAGTCATTGTAAAATTTAGGATTTCATTCTTGCCTGAAGAAGATAATTTAAACCAAATGCTGGGCTTTCAGGTTGTCAGGATTCCTCACTCCTTTTCCACCTGTGTCCCACCCAGAGGGTTCTAGAGCAGGATTAGTACTCTGTGTGATAGACTTAACAGTCTATCTGGGAAATTAGCAAGTGTTCCCTAATAGCTCCACCTGCTCTGGTCTCAATGAAGTCCTCCATCATGAAATGGTGCCCCATGATGCTAACAGGGACTGAGTGTTAGCATCACTGAGGGGCTTTGGGTGGAGAGGCAGTTCTGAAGTCCAGAAACTCCATGTGGCCAGAGAATGGAGGGAGAGAGCAGGTGGGAAGAGCCAACCTAGGAGTGGAGAGGTCCAGGTTCTGTAATTAAGGCTGTGGCATATTTGATGCTCCATTTGGAAATGATGACCACTTTCGTGGTTTTGTATTCTCTAGAGGTGGCCAGTAGGTGAGCACAGGTACAGAAAGCACAAGTTGGATGTCTTCAGTGCTGGGAATTTGCCAGGTGGGTGTGAGTCAAGGAAACTAAGTAAGGGACTTGAAGAAACCTAGTACAGAGAGGGTGAGGGTAAAGACTAGGGATACTGAGTTGAGGAGGCCATGAGAAGGTGAGCAGGTGAGAAAGGGGAGAGCATGGACTCCTAAGTGTGGAATCACAGAGGAAGTACAGATGCCTCCAGAAGCATAGATCAGGGGACTTCAGAGTGGGTCACTCAACCATGAAGAGACATGAGGAACAGGGTCTGGGGGGCAGTCAGTACACTATAAACCTAATGCCCATCCTGACACTGAGTCCCCATAGAGCAGTAGGCTAGGGTGGGCCTGCTCAGGGCGGGGCAGGTGGGCAAGTCCCAAAACTGTCCGCACTCCTAGCTTAACAGTGAGCAGCCCAGGGCTGACTTTCTCTCCTTGAGGCCTCTGGACTTGAATGGAAGATGGGAGATGGTCCCTGTCCAGTGGATGAGTTGGCCAACGGCTGGATGAAGACAGACCTTGGACAAGCCTGTGCGTCAGGCTGATGGGTACCATCTGGGCGCTTAGAGCCTCGGAAGGAGCTGGGCAATCTTGCCCTGCAGAGGGACGCCCTCAAAGAAGGGCCTTGACCTCAGTTTCCAAATAATGTGTCTACTAGGAGATGTCTCAAGTCTCATGCTGCATGCCACCTGGCTCAGCAGGACTTTTCTCAGTTTCTGAAAGATGAGGACATAGAATGCTCCAAAGACCCACAGCTGGGCATCTGTGCCATGTGGTACAGTGATAGCTATCAGAAAAGAAAGTAAATCTCATGAAATTACCTTTACTGGAGAGCTTTGAGTTACTGTCTTGTGTCCCTTCATTTCAGCTTAAATTACTTCGTTTATCATTTCTTATAAGGCTAGCCTGGTGGTAACTTTTGTTTATATATAAATATCTGTTATGGATTGAATAGTGTACCCCCAAAATATGTGTTGTAAATCCTAACCTCTATGTCTGTGGTTATAATCTTATCTGAGAATGAGTTGTCTTTTTTATGTTAATGAGGCAGGATTAGGGTAGGATGTGTCTTGAGTCAATCTCTTTTGAGATATAAAAAAGATTAAACAAGCAAAGGTGGGGGGAAGAGATATGAAGATTGCCAAGAAGCAGAAGCTCAGAAGAGACAAGAACTTTCCACCAGAGCTGGCAGAGAGAGAAAGCCTTCCCCTAGAGCTGGCACCCTGAATTCAGATTCTTAGCCTCCTAAACTGTCAGAAAATAAATTTCTGTTTGTTAAAGCCACTCACTTGTGGTATTCCTGTTTTAGCAGCACTCGATAACTAAGACAATGTCTTGATTTTACCTCATTTTTGAAGGACAGTTTTGCCAGAGACAGAATTCTTGGTTTACTGTTCTTTTGTTTCAACACTTTACATAAGTCATTACATTGTCTTCTGGTCTCTATGGTTTCTAAGGATAAGGAAACAATTTTATTGAAGGTCCCTTGTATGTGATGATTTGCTTCTCTCTTATCTCTGGTTTTGAGAGTCTGATTATAATGTGTCTCAGTGTGGATATCTTTTGATTTGCCCTATTTACAGTTCATTTACCTTCTTGGATGTGTAGATTCATGTCTTTTCTCAAATTTTGAAAATTTTCAGCCATTATTTCTTAAAATTTCTTTCTGTTCCTTTCTCTCTCTTTCCGCTTTCTGGGACTCCCATCATGTGTATGTTGGTCTACTTGATTGTGTCCCACAAATCTCTTAGGCTCTGTTAATGTTTATTCTTTTTTTGTCATTCTGTTCCCCAGGCTTGATCATTTCAATTGTGCTGTCTTCAAGTTTGCTTATTCTTTCTTCTGCCAGCTCAAACCTCCTGTGGATCTTCGCTATTGAACTTTTCATTTTAGTTATTGTAGTTTTCAGCTCCAGAATTTCTGTTTGGTTCCTTTTCATAATTTCTTTTTGTTGACATTTTTATTTTGTTTGTGAATTGTTTTCCTTATTTCCTTCAGTTCTTTGTCCATGTTTTCCTTTAGCTCTTTGAGCATATTTAAGACAATTGTGTTAAGTCCTTATCTAGAAATTCCAATATCTTGATTTTCTGAGATAGATTCTATCACTTTCTTTTGTTCATTTGAATGAGGTATCCTTCCCTGTTTCTCTTTAAGCCTTGTGATTTCTTTTTTGTTGTTGTTGTTGAAAATGGTACATTTGAGTAATATAAAGTGGTAACTCTGTAAATAAGATTCTCCTCCTTCCTCAGAGTTCGCTGTTTATTTTTTATTATTGAGGGCTGTAGTAGTCTGTTGGTTTATTGAGTTTTCCAAACTATTTTTGCAAAGACTGGGTTACTTGATATGTGACTTCACTGAAATATCAATTAAACAAACAAACAAACAAAAACAAGAAACAATGTCTTAGGCTGGGTTCTCTAGAGAAGCAAAACCAGTAAAGCGTGTAAATATACATAGAGAGATTTATATCAAGGAAACAGCTCACACGATTGTAGACGCTAGAACGTTCCAAGTCTGTGGATCAGGGTATAAGCTTCTCCCAATTCATGCAGCTGCAGAAGCTGGTAAACCCAAGGTCAGCAGGCTGGAGAGCAGGGGTTCTGATCACAGGCTGTGAAGGTTGATGAATTCCAAGATGGACAGGTAAGCTGCTAGTTCAAGTCCCAAGAACTGGAGGTGAAACAAGAGGCAACTCCTGGATCTGGAACAAGCCAAAAACCTTGGCAAGGTGAGCAGAGAGGAAGTAGCTGGCAAAGGGTGGAGAGACGAAGGCTGAGAGAACAGTGAGCCACCACAGGTCCTGCCCCCACCAGTACCACCCAGCAGATTCCATGGGGGAGGGGAGTGATCACATATCAGATTTCAACAGGGAAGTGATCACAACATTATACAGCTGCCAAAACACTGAGAATCATGGTCTAGTCAAGTTGATGTCCAATCTTAACCATCACAAACAACAATAAGTCTTTAAGTCTTTGCAGATTGGCCCTCTTTCAACTCTTACACAAACCAAAACCAGTTTCTGTTGAGTAGACTCTGACTCATGAAAACTCCATGTGTGTCAACATAGACCTGTGCTCCATAGGATTTTCAATGGCTGATTTTTCAGAAGTAGATCAGGCCTTTCTGCCAAGGTGTCCCTGGGTAGACTTGAATCTCCAACTTTCAGTTAGCAGTGAGTGTACTAACCATTTGTGCCACCAAGGGGCTTCCCTTCAACACTTAAATAGACTTATACTGGACGTAGAAATCAGCATGAGGTGAAAGTTGAAGCTGTTCTAAGGTCTTTTCTAAGTGTACATCTTGTCTTGGGCATGTATGTAGCTTTCTATATTTCCCAGTTTATACAGGTTTTTCTGAATGCCTCATCTTCCTAAAGAAACTCTCTGACTCCTTGTCTTTAGCCCTAAGCTTACTATTATATATCTCAATCACCCTCTCTTGCCCTAGGCAGGTACAGGCCTTTCAGTCCATCCTAAAGAGCTCCAGGTTATGTCTGCTACTCCTTCCTCCTGCACTACTTCTAAGATGGACAAACCAGACACTCCCTTGCTTCTCCCCCAAGGTGGTGATGTAGGTAGTTTAGCATTCCCATTACCTCATAACATTTTAAGAAAAAATAAACAAAAATAGCACAAACAATGCAGTGGAACTGATGGACTCAGAGCTCTAGTAACTAGTCCAATAAATAAGACACATGGCTAAAGGTAGAGAGAAGAACAAAATTACAAGATAGGAAAATCATTCTCTCCATTGCTTCTGAGAGCCCCTCCCACAAAGCCTCCATGTAAATTTCCAGCCTTGAGCACCTTGAGTAGTGGTGGGAGCCATGCCACAAAACACAAAGGGTGAACTGGCTCCCTAGGGTTAGGACAGCAGTAGAGGCACTTAACTTTTGCTGATAGTCCACTACTTCAAAGCCTTAATATCTTTCTGGGGTAGCCAGGAAAATGGACCCACAGGGAGAAATCAGTCTCCCTCTCATCCAATAAAACTTAAAAAAAAAAAAAAAAAAAATTGAGGTGAGGTTTGCATTGTCTCTAGGCTCCATGATAAAAGAGACCCTTTGGAATTTAATGAATAAAAGCAATAGGGTGATTCTCTAAGCCATCCCCCAGAGACTTAAATCTTTCCAAAACACCTAAAACCTGTGGAATCAGATCAGAACCTTATATCAACCAAGGAAATGCCTGAGGCCCTGACACAGAAGAGGGGAGAGGGTCACATATATCCCCAGAATGGCTAGCTGCTTAAGGCTTTGGGGTAGCACAATCTGAAGAGAAGTCTTCCTGCAGTGAAGGCTTTCTGTGTGGCCCCATAAGGGCTTAAACAAAGGCTGAGTCAGTGTGGAAGAATCAAAGGGCTACAGAGACCTCTAGTGGAATTTAGGAGGAGAGGGAGGAAATAAAAGAAAAAGAAAAGCAAAAAACATAATTAAAACCATAATACCTGGGGAAAAAGAAGATTCTGAGTTTCTAGGATTATCAGTTTCTAAGATTATATTCAAATGCCTCAGGTTCAACAAAAAATTATAAGGCATACAAGAACATGGAAGAAGATGACCCAATTAAAAGAGCATTAGGAAGTGGCTGAAATCAGTTCTATGGAGGCCAGAATAATAGCAAAAATTGAGGATTTTCAAACAACAATGTTAAATATGTTCGAAGAATGCAAAGAACACACAGACAACAAATTGATGGTGATCAGGAAACAAACTGAGAAACTCAGTAAGGGGATAGAAAACATTAAAAAGAACCAAGTAAAAATACTGGAATAGGAGAATAAAATAACTGAATTGGAAACTACAAGGAAAAGAATCAACAATAGATTTGAGCAGACAAAAGTCAGAATAAGTGAACTAGAGGACATGGTAACTGAAATTATCAGGTCTCAGGAGAAATAAGAAAAAAGAACAAAGAAAAGGAAACAAACCCGAATGGAATTGTGGGACACAAGAAATCCAACATAAGGATCATGGGGGTCCCAGAAGTAGAGGAGAGAAATAAAAGGATAGAAAGAATATTCCAAGATAGAATGACAGAAAATTGTCCAGACCTGAATAAAGAGTTGAGCCTGCAAATCCAGGAAGGTAGGTAAACACCAAGCAGAATGATTTCAAAGAGGCCTATGCTAAGACACACCGTAGTCAAATTCATGAAAACCAAAGACAAGGAGAGAATTCTGAAAGCAGCAAGAGGAAAGCATAGTATAGTATATAAGGGATCCCTCAATAAGGCTAAGTGCCAATTTCTCCTCAGAAACCCTGGAGACCAAGAGACAATTGATATACACACACACATATATACATATATATACGTATATGTTGTGTTGTTGTTAGGTGCCATCAAGTCGGTTCCAACTCATAGTTATCCCTATGTACAACAGAACGAAACATTGCCCAGTCCTGTGCCATCCTCCTGATCCTTGTTATGGTTGAGCCCATTGTTGCAGCCACTGTGTCAATGCATCTCCTTGAGGATCTTCCTCTTTTTCACTGACCCTCTACTTTACCAAGTATGATGTCCTTCTCCAAGGAATAATCCCTCCTGATAATGTGTCCAAAGTATGTGAGACAAAGTCTCACCATCCTCACTTCTAAGGAACATTCTGGCTGTACTTCTTCCAAGACAGATTTGTTTGTTCTTTTGGCAGTCCATGGTATATTCAATATTATTCTCCAGTATCACAACTCTAAGGTGTCAATTCTTCTTCTGTCTCCCTTATTCATTGCCAAGCTCTTGCATACATATGAAGCGATTGAAAACACCATGGCTTGGGTCAGGGGCACCTTAGTCTTTAAGGTGACATCTTTGCTTTTTAACACTTTAAAGAGGTCTTTTGCGGTAGATTTTCCCAATATAGTGTGTCATCTGATTTCTTGACTGCTGCTTCCATGGGTGTGATTGTGGATGCAAGTGAAATGAAATCCTTGATGACTTCAATCTTTTCTCCATTTATTATGATGCTGCTTATTGGTCCAGTTGTGAGTATTTTTGTTTCCTTTATGTTGAGGTGTAATCTATACTGAAGGCTGTAATCTTTGATCTTCATCAGTAAGTGATTTGAGTCTTCTTCGCTTTCAGCAAGGAAGATTGTGTCATCTGCATAACGCAGGTTGTTAATCAGTCTTCCTCCAATCCTGATTTCTTCTTTATGTAGTCCAGCTCCTCGGCTTATTTGCTCAGCATACAGACTGAATAAATATGGTGAAAGGATACAGCCCTGATGTGTGTGTGTGTCTTAGCTATCCATGATGTAACTTCCTTTTAAATGCAAGTATAATATTAGTGATCAAACATAAAAGTGGTGTATACCATTTTCATAGAATGAGATGAACTGTGAAATTTTTAGTGGATGTAGGATACTAGGATTTTTACTATGTACTACATTTTTTTGTGAATTCTTAGTGAATACAAGGTGCTAAGATTTTTACTATGTATCACTTTTTCTACAAAAACATACTTCATATATTCTACAACAAAGAGAGTCGGTAAACTTGTTTCAATAATCAATGTAAAATTCTGTTGATCTCCCATTATAAAAAATTGGCTTTAACTAGTTTTGCTTTAAGTGGCTTATCCTTCAGTTTTGATGCTTGTTTCATAATAAATGCTATTATTATAAATGAACAAATGAAAAGCTGTCATAAAGGAAAATTTAATGATCAGAAAACAAATGTTAAAACAAATTATTATATTTTATCTTTAGATAAATCTTTCATCTCTAATCTGTTATAATTGAAAACATTTCTTTGTGTTCTTTGCTCTTAGAAATTCCTCAATGATTTTGTCCCAATTAAGCTGCCAAACAATATCTACTTCCATACATAATGTTAATGAATTGAGTCTTTCTTGAATCATTGTTGTATGCTGAGGGTTTTTGAGACTCTTTAGGACTTTGTGTTGTGCAGTTTGTGATCATTGAATTTAGGAATATTCCTAAAGTAATTTCAACATTGGAAAATATGCATTATATTTTATCTTCTATTATGGAATCATACATGCTTACAGGAATAAAATTTGTCTTTCCTGAATCTGTAAACTTAGATCTCATGTAAGAATGAAATTGTTGCAGTTCTCCATAAAAGTTTGTATTTAAGTCATCGGGATAAGCCTGCACTAATTTTTTGGATGCCTTCATGCATTATTTATCAGATATATCCACATTGTTTAAGAACAAAAATATATTTAAAAGAATGTCATACATTTTCACCCTTCTTTTCATGCAGGATTCAAGTGTGTCAGTGATGGTGTAGTATGTGGTTACACGAAATTGATCTCTGGAACTCAATACTTCTGGAGCACTTCCATCATTTACTTGTTTCTTTCTAATGCTTCTGTGACAGTAAACTGCTTGACAATCAGTACTTGGCAGTATTTGTTTTGTTGTGTTTTCAAAGTCTTCTTTTAAATTATGTAAATGCCCTGTTAATGACTGGTAGAGATCTATGCATGTCTTTAAAATTTACTTCAGAATCTTGGAGAGCTTGACTTGTCTGATGAAAATGCTGCAATGTATTATTCCACATAACCAACGTAAATATATACTCTAGCATTTACATTTTGTTGGTGATGTTTTCAGCTTCTCTCTTGATATCTCCTTTTTGTGTCTGGTTTTCAGTAATATTTTATAAGGCATCTAGAATCTGAATGTATAATTCCAGGATTGCACTCATTGCTACAGCATGCCCTTCCCAACGGGTATTTGAAAGACATTTTAATACTCAATCATTGCCTAAATATGTCTGAAGAACTGCACATCAGTGAGTAGAAGTGGCAAAAAATGTATATAGTAACTGAACAGTAGGAAAAAAAATTAACTGCTTCTTGACAACACTCTACTGTACTACGTCCTACAAAATTAAGTGAATGTGCAGCTTACAGTATGAAAATGGCATACATTACTGCCACCACTTCCAGTTGGTGCTGAGGACTGCTGACTGAAACTACTGTGTGTTATGAAGGAGGCATCTTGAGTGGAGGCTACAACAGTCTACCTGGGGAACTCTGATAGCAACAAGGCAGACTTACATGGTGATCTGACCACAGCTTGACACCCCTCCCCTACCTGGTAATTGTTGGTTGCCAAGCTATTGCAAACTGCTACAGAAGACCCCCCCCCCCACAGTGGAGTCTACTACCATAGTCAGCACTCTGCCTGTCTCCCTGTGCACCCCATAGCTTAGGCCTCTGAAACCAACAGGATAGACCTCCCTAGGGATCAGTTTGGGCCTGACTGCTCCTCATTACAGTTGTCACAGAGGAATGTTGACTGAGACTGCTTTGCACTAGAAAGCAAGCATCTTGAGTGTAGGCTACACCCACAGCCAACATACTGCAGGTTCACTACAGTGGACTCAGGAGGTGGGTCACCTAAGTGGCAACCACTCCCCCAGCCACCGTAGGGTCACTGGGGATCTGAAACCAACAAGACATATCTCTTGGAGGTCCTTCTGAAGAGTGCCAGGCCCTCCTCCTCCTAACAGAGGAAAGTCTGCCTGTGATACCCTGAGTGCCAGTTCAGATATAAGAAGCCCCCACAGAGCAGGGAAGGAAGCCTTAGGCAAAACCAGAGTGCAACACCCAGTCCTGAAGGGGGCTCACTGGATGTGGGTTTTTGGACCAAAAACGTGGCTGCAGAAACAGAGAAGGGAAGGGAATAATAAACTGGTTGACAGATTGATTAGTGGCGCTTGAGTAGCAGTGCCCACTTGTGGACAGACTGACCATAGAGTATTCGCTGGTGTGTTTGAGAGAGGTTGAAAGTTGAAAGCCAAGATATGGAACTGTCGAATCCTAATTAAACCAGGGAGGGGAAAAGGGCTATCTCATAGAGAGAGAGAGGAAATTGTGAGCAAAGGCCAAAGGCTCTGCCCACCCAAGAGTTTCTTGTAGAAAGTAGTGTGAACAAAAACACCAAATTCTGGGGAAAACTGACAAAGTTAACACCCTCAAAAATTCTGGTAGAAGGATTTATCAACAGATTTAATCAGGTAGAAAAAAGAATCAGTGAATGAGAGGATAAGATAGTTAAAATTACAGATGCAGAAGAGCTGCAAGAATGGAGGCTCAAGTAGGCTGAGCACAGATTAATGAAATTAAGGGCTAACAATAAGAGATCTAATATATACATTATGGGAATTTAAGAATAAGAAGAGAGAGAAAAAGGGACAGTAATAACTTTGAACAAATAATAGCAGAAAATTTCCCCAATCTAAAAAGGACATGAATCTACAAATCCAAGAATCTCAAAGAACCCCAAGCAGCATAAGCCCAAAGAGATCTACACCAAAACACATCACAGTTAGACTCTCAAAAGTTAAAGATACAGAGAGGATCCTGAAAAAAGTGGGAGAGAAAAAAAACTATCACATACAAAGGATCCTCAATAAGATTAAGTGGTGATTTTTCCTCAGGAAGATTGGAGATCAAAAGGCAATGGAATGATATATTTAAAGTGCTGAAAGAAAAATAAAAAATAAAAAAACTGTCAACAAAGGACACTATACCCAGTGAAACTATAGAATGAGGGTGAAATTAAAACATTCTCAGACAAACAGAAGCTGAGAGAGTTCATATCCACCAGACTGGCTCTACAAAAAATACTGATGGAATTTCTGTAGATATAAGGGAAAAGACACTAGAAAGTAATTCAAAGCTATACACAAAAAGAAAGATCTCTAATAAATGGAAATGTGTGGACAAGTATAAGGACTAGTAATAAAGTATTCATGCTTGATAATTCTAAACGCTTCTTCAGATTTTTTAATTACAAATATACAAAAAGCAAGGATAAAATTGTGTTACAGGGTACATGAAATGTAAAGACATAATTAGTAATAACTACAGCAAAAGTAGGGTTGGGAGAGGCATAGTATAGAAATAAAATTTCTTGTATGTTACTGAAGTTAAGTTGGTACCAACTTACCCTAAAAAGTTATAAAACAAGCTGTTAAATGTAATATTCATGGTAACCACTAAAAACCCACAATTTGCCGTACTGTGGGGGCTTGAGTGTTGCTATGATACTGGAAGCTATGCCACTGGTATTCAAATACCAGTAGGGCCACCCATGGTGGATGGGTTTCAGCT
This sequence comes from Trichechus manatus latirostris, assembly GCF_000243295.1. Taxonomy (NCBI): domain Eukaryota; kingdom Metazoa; phylum Chordata; class Mammalia; order Sirenia; family Trichechidae; genus Trichechus; species Trichechus manatus. The sequence goes on along the minus strand of NW_004443955.1, from coordinate 2,474,639 downwards.
GAGCTTCCAGACTGAGATAGACTAGAAAGAAGGACCTGGTAGTCTACTTCTGAAAAGAATTACCCAGTAAAATCTTATGAATAGCAGAAGAACATTGTCTGATATAGTACCAGAAGATGAGCCCTTCAGGTCTGAAGGCACTCAAAGACGACTGGGGAAGAGCTGCCTCCTCTAAGTCGAGTCAAACTTTCACGACCTTCGTTTGCTGATGTGGTACGACGCAAAATGGGAAGAAACAGCTGCAAACATCCATTAATAATCGGAACATGGAATGTACGAAGTATGATCTTAGGAAAATTGGAAATCGTCATATATGAAACGGAACACATAAACATCGATATCCTAGGAATTAGTGAGCTGAAATTTACTGGTATTGACCATTTAGAATCAGACAATCATATGGGCTACTATGCCAGGAATGACAACTTGAAGAGGAATGGTGCTGCATTCATTCATCCTCAAAAAGAACATTACAAGATCTATCCTGAAGTACAACGCTGTCAGTGGTAGGATAATATCCATATGCCTACAAGGAAGACCAGTCAATTATTATTATTAAAATTTATGCACCAAACACTAAGGTCAAAGATGAAGAAATTATAGATTTTTACTAACTTCTGCAGTCTGAAATTGATTAAATATGCAATCAGGATGCATTGATAATTACTGGTGTTTAGAATGAGAAAGTTGGAGACAAAGAAGAAGGATTGGTAGTTGGAAAATGTGGCCTTGGTGATAGAAACAATGCTGGAGATCACAGGACAGAATTTTGCAAGACCAGTGACTTCTTCATTGCAAATACCTTTTTTTCAACAACATAAATAGCGACTATACATATAGACCTCACCAGATGGAATACACAGGGATCAAATCGACTACATCTGTGGAAAGAGACGATGGGGAAGCTCAATGTCATCACATAAGTCAGAACAAGATTAGGGGTTGACCAGGGAACAGACCATCAATTGCTTATATGCAAATACAAGTTGAAGCTGAAGAAAATTAAAATAAGCCCATGAGAGCCAAAGTACAACCTTGTGTATATCCCACCTGAATTTAGAGAACATCTCAAGAATAGATTTGATGCGTTAAACACTAATGACCGAAGACCAGATGAGTTGTAGAATGACATCAGTTGATATAATATATGAAGAAAGCAAGAGGTCATTAAAGAGACAGGAAAGAAAGAAAATAACAAAATAGATGTCAGAAGAGACTTTGAAACTTGTTCTTCAACATAGAGCAGCTAAAGCAAATGGAAGAAATGATGAAGTAAAAGACCTGAACACAATATTTCAAAGGGCGGCTCGAGAAGACAAAGCAAAGCATTATAATGACATGTGCAAAGACCTGGGGTTAGAAAACCAAAAGGGAAAAACAGGCTTTATATTTCTCAAGCTGAAAGAACTGAAGAAAAAATTCAAGCCTCGAGTTACAATACTGAAGGATTCTACAGGGAAAATATTAAATGACACAGAAAGCATCAAAAGAAGATGGAAGGAATACACAGCCACTACCAAAAATGATTGGTCGATATTCAACCATTTCAGGAGGTAACATATGATCAGGAACCTATGGTACTGAAGGAGGAGATCCAAGCTGCACTAAAGGCATTGGTGAAAAACAAGGCTCTAGGTATTGACGGAATACCAATTGAGATGTTTCAACAAACTGATGCAGCAAATGAAGTGCTCACTCATCTATGCCCAGAAATCTGTAAGACAGCTACCTGTCCAACTGACTGGAAGAGATCCACATTTATGCCTATTCCAAAGAAAGATGATCCAACAGAATGTGGAAATTATTGAACAATATCATTAATATCACACCCAAGTAAAATTTTGCTGAAGATCATTCAGAAGTACCTTCAGCAGTACATCAACAGGGAACTTCCAGAAATTCAAGATGGATTCAGAAGAGGATGTGGAACCAGGGATATCATTGCTGATGTCAAATGGATCCTGGCTGAGAACAGAGAATACCAGAAGGACTTTTACCTGTGTTTTATTGACTATGCAAAGACATTTAACTGTGTAGATCGTAACAAATTATGGATAGCATTGTGAAGAATGGGAATTCCAGAACATTTAATTGTGCTTTTGAGGAACCTGTACATATGTTGAAGGGCAGTCATTTGAACAGAACAAGGAGATTCTGTGTGGGTTAAAGTCAGGAAAGGTGCATCAGGGTTGTATCCTTATACCGTACTTAATTCAATCTGTATGCTGATCAAATAATTTGAGAAACTGGACTATATGAAGAAGAATGGGGTATCAGAATTGGAGACAGACTCATTAACAACCTGCATTATGCAAATGATACAACTTTGCTTGCTGAAAGTGCAGAGGACTTGAAGCACTTACTGATGAAGATCAAAGACCACAGCCTTCCATATAGTTTACACCTCAACATAAAGAAAACAAAAACCCCCACAACTAGACAAATAAGCAACATCATGGTAAATGGAAAAAAGATTGAATTTGTCAAGGATTTCATTTTACTTGGATCCACAATCAACACCTATGGAAGCAGCAGTCAAGAAATCAAATGACTCATTTCATTGGGCAAATCTGCTGCAAAAGACCTCTTTAAAGGGTTAAAAAGCAAAGATGCCACCTTGAAGACTAAGGTGCATGTGACCCAAGCCATGATGTATCAGTAATTATAATGAATGTAAATGGACTAGATGTTCCAATCAAAAGGCAGAGACTGGCAGAATGGATTTAAAAAAAAAGTGATCCAGCTACATGCTGTTTTACAAGAGGCACACCTTAAACCCAAGGACACAAATAGATTGAAAGTGAAAGGATGGAAGAAAATATTCCATGCAAATAATAACCAAAAGAGAGCGGGAGTGGCAATCTTTTTGTTGTTGTTGTTGGTTTATTTTTATTTTATTTCATTGTTGTAAGTTAAGTTAAAGTTTACAATTAAAGTTAGTCTCTCATACAAAAATTTATACATACATTGCTATGTGACCCCAATTGCTCTCTGCATACTGTGACAGCACACTTCTTCATTCCACCCTGATCTCCTGTGTCCATTCAACCAGCTCCTGACCCTCTCTGCCTTCTCATCTCACCTCTGGACGGGAGCTGCCTGTTTAGTCTCATGTATCTACTTGAGCTAAGAAGCTCACTCTTCATGAGTATCATTTTATGTCCCACAGTCCAGTCTAATCTTTGTCTGAAGAGTTGGCCTCGGGAATGGTTTTAGTACTGGGTTGACAGAGAGTTCGATGGCCATGCTTGCTGGGGTTCCTCCAGCCTCAGACCATTAAGTCTGGTCTTTTTACTAGAATTTGAGTTCTGCACTACACTTTCTCCTACTCCATCAGGGACTCTTTGTTGTGTTCCCTGTCAGGGCAGTCATTGGTGGTAGCCAGGCACCATCTAGTTCTTCTGGTCTCAGGCTGATGACGTCTCTGGTTTATGTGGCCCTTTCTGTCTCTTGGGCTAATACTTTCCTTGTGACTTTGGTGTTCTTCACTCTCCTTTACTCCAGGTGAGTTGGGACCAATTGATGCATCTTAGATGGCCACTCACTAGCTTTTAAGACTCAAGAGATGTGGAGTGGCAATCTTAATATTAGACAAAGCAAACTTTAAGAAAAAACTCCATTAGAAGAGATAAGGATGGGCATTATATAGAGATAAAAGAGTCAATTAAGTAGATTTAACAATCATAGCTATATATGCGCTCAAAATCGTGGTACTTAAATATATAAAACAATCGCTGATAAAATTGAAGAGAGAAATAGTACTGAAATAATGGCTGGAAACTTCCATACCCCACTTTTAAAATTGGACAGAACATCTAGAAAGATGATCAACAAGGAAACAGAGGACCTGAATTACTCTATAAAGCAACTAGACCTAACAGAAAAATATAGAACACTCCACCCCAAAACAGCACGATATATATTCTACAACAGTGCATGTGGATCGCTCTCCCGGATAGACACATGTTTGGTCACAAAGCAAGTCTTGGTAAGTTTTAAAAGATTGAAATCAGAGAAAGTATTTTCTCTGACTACAATGAAGTGAATGAACCTAGAAATCAACAGGAAAAAAAAAAAAAAACCCTCCGGAAACTACACCAACATATGGAAATTAAACAACACTTTATTAAACTACCAATGGGTCAAGGAAGAAATCAGAAATTACAAATTTCCCAGAGTCAAATGAAAATGAAAGCACAGCATACCAAAACTTACGGGATGCAGCAAAGCCAGTACTCAGAGGGAACCTTATAGCAGTAAATGCCTACATGATAAGAAAGAAGCAAAGGATCTACATGAAAAAAAGGAGAAAGATCTCAAATTAACAGGCTAGCTTGACAATTCCAGGAACTAGAAATAGAAGAACACACTAAGTCTAAATCTACCAGAAGAAAGGAAACAACAAAGATCAGAGCATAAATAAATAAAATAGAAAACAGAAAAGCAATAGAAGCAATAAAACCAGAACTTAGTTCTTTGAAAAGATCAATAAAATTGACAAATATTTAGCTAAACTCATAACGACTCTTAACAACCCTATGGGACAGAGTAGAACTGCCCCATACAGTTTCCAAGGAGTGCCTGGTGGATTTGAACTGCCGAACCTCTGGTTAGCGGCTGTAGCTGTTAACCACTATGCCACCAGGGTTTCCATCTGACAAGAATCTACTAAGCAATATATAT
>NW_004443955.1:2428545-2469856 GCF_000243295.1 Trichechus manatus latirostris | reverse complement strand
ACTTCAACAACTTAACAACAAAAAAGATAAATAACCCAAACATAAAATGGGCAAAGGACTTGAACAAACATTTTACCAAAGAGGACATTCAAATGGGCATCAAACACATGAAAAGCTGCTCAGCATCATGAGCCATTAAAGAGATGCAATTCAAAACCACTATGAGATATCATTTCACTCCCACTAGGATGGCTAAGATTGAAAAAAAAAAAAATAACAAATGTTGGCAAGGATGTGGAGAAATTGGAATCATTACCCATTACTGGTAGGAATGCAAAATGGTGCAGCCATCGTCGAAAATAGTGTAGCAGTTCCTCAAAAAAACTAAAAAGAGAACTACCCTATGACCCAGGAATTCCACTCTTTGATATATACCCAAAAGACTTGAAAGCAGAGAATCGAACAGACACTTGTACACCAATATTCATTGAAGCACTATTCATAATAGCCAAAAGATGGAAACAACGTAAATGCCCACCAACAGATGAATGGATAAACAAATGTGATACATACATACAGTGGAATACTACTCATCCAGTAGGAGAAATGAAGTCTTGATACATGCTACAATATGAATGGAGCTTGAAGATATTATGCTGAGTGAAATAAGTCAATCACAAAAGGACACATATTATATAACCCCACTTATATAAACATACAAGAAAAGGCAAATATATGAAGACCAACATTTATTAATGGTTACCAGGGGTGGGAGGGAGGGGAAAGAGGGGGTTAACTTCAATGGAAATATCACATTGATTGACTAAGTTGGTTGCACACTGATTATTATAATTGCCATCAATATGTTGTACCTGTAAAAAGCTGAATTGGCAAAAGTTGTGTGATGGATATATTTATAATAACAACAACAAAGTAGCTGCTGAGGCTGCTTATGTACAACCAAAAACCTCATGGGATTTGGTTCCTTTGTTTGGAAGTTTAAGGCCATGGTTTCATGGGATAGCCCAGTTAATTGGCCTAGTTCAGTGCCTCTGTTATACCTCCCAGTTTGTTGCATAGTACCTGTGGTCTTGAAAGTTTGCAAGCAGTCATCCAAGGCATAACAATTGATCTGTATTCACCTGGAGCAACAGAGGAAGAAGGAGAATCAGGAATAGGAGGAAGATATGGAATGTGTGGATAATTGCCTCCGGAATCAACTGCCTCTTTTGCCGTGAGACCAGAAGAACTGGATGGTGCCTAGCTACCATTACTGAACATTTTGATCAAAAAGTCTACAGATGAATCTTGACCTAAAGGGGGGAAATGCAGAACAGAATTTCAAATTCTTACGGACTCCATACTTCCTTGAGCCATGAGGGTTGGATGAACCACTGAAACTATTGCCCTGAGATAATCTTTAAACCTTAAACCAACAATATCCCCTGAGGTCTTTTTAAAACCAAACAATAGTTTAGCTTAACTAGTAAATAATGTCTGCTTTGAGCATTATGCTCTTTAAAGAACTATCTTTATGGGATAAAATTGATAACAGCAACCCAAAAAATTAGATAGGAACCTTCTGACTCATAGAGACCCTTATAGGATAGAGTAGAACTGCCCCATAGGGTTTCCAAGGAGTGACTGGTGGATTCAAACTGTTGACCTTTTTGGTGGCAACCAAGCTCTTAACCACTATGCCACCAGGGATCCAGTAAATAAGGACTGCCTTGAGCATTATGCTTTTTTAAGAACTATCTATATGGGATAGAATTGATAACAGCAACTCAAAAAATTAGATAGGAACCTTAGGGGGCACTGAATTTATGTTAATGGTGGAGGAAAAACTCAGATAATTAGGGTAAGAATGGTTGCACAACTCAAAGAATGTAATCATTGTCAACAAATGGTACATGTAGAAACTGTTGAATTGGTGTGTATTTTTCTGTGTATATTCTCAACAACAACAACAAAGTAAGCAAAATTAACAACAGCAAAATACCAAAACAAACAAACAAACAAAAAGCAGCTGCTGATACTGCCTATGTACAACCAAACACCTTACGGGATTGGTTTTCCTGATTTGAAGGTTTAGAACTACCACATGAGTCAGAAATTCCATGGTCATGATTTCACGGGACATTCCAAGCAATTGGCCTAATATTGATTTCAGTGGTTCTGTTCCACCTCCTAGTTCTCTGTGTAGTGCTTGGGGTCATAAAAGCTTGCAGGTAGTCATCCAAGGTACAGAAATCGGGCTCTGTTTGCCTGGAGCAGTACAAGAAGAAGGAGAGTTAGAAATTAGAGGAGGAACTGAACTATGTGTGTCCAGTTGCCTCCATGAAAAACTGCATCCTTGCCAGAAGAACAGAAGAAATGGATGGTGCCTGGCTACCACTACTGAACAATTTGATCAAAGATTCTATAGAAGATTTCTGATCAAAAGGGAGAAAAATATAGAGTAGAACTTCAAATTCTCATGGAATCCAGACTTTCTGGAACCATTGAGGCTGAATTACCCCCCCACCCAAAATTACTGTCCTGAGGAATCTTTGAACCTTAAACCACAAACCAAATCTATCCACTAAAGTCATCTTTAAATCAAACAATAGTTTAGCTTACAGCAACTGGAAAAGTTAGACGAGAAGGTTAGGGGCCAGTGAGTTTCTATTAATGATTGTGAAAAAATTAGGAAAAGGATATTGAGAAAGGTGGCACAACTTGAAGAATGTAACCATGTCGCTGAATCGTAGATGTAAAAATTGTTGAATTGATGTATATTTGCTGTGTATATCTTCACAAAAAACAAAATTAAAAAAAAAAAAAAAAAAGATGGACAAAACAGAGATGAGCCCAAAACTTCACGTTTTAAGTTGTGATCCGGCAGGTTGGAACAGACAAATATACTAATTTTTGCATAATGAGTGATCCGCTGCTCCCTTCAGAACCAAGAGGGATTCCAAGCTGGCAACATGGGCTGCCACTTAAAGTTTTATGCTGAGGCAGCATGGGGGAGGTGAATGGTCTAGTAACAAGAAGCTGCAAATCTTTCCTACACTTTTCTTGACGTTACCTCTTTATTTCTTGTTTTCTTTTTAAAATAGTATTTCATTGTATTTTTGGTGGAAGTTTACACAGGAAAACAGGTTCCCATTCAACAATTTCTACACGTTGTTCAGTGACATTGGTTACGTTCTTCAAATTGTATCAAAGTTCTCATTATTTCCATTCTAGTTGTTCTGTTCCCCTTAACCTAATGTCACATCCCCCCAATCTTTTCATCTGTGCTTTAGCGTATTTGTTGACCATTGGTCTTATATAGATGATTTTTTAAAACAGCTCAATACTCAAGGATAATGTTCATTATTTTATGAGCTAACTTGATGTTTAGCTAAATGGTCACTTGAGAGAATAGTTTTGGCTCAAGGCTTGAAGAATATCTCAAGGAAATAGTCTTGAGGATTCCTCCTGTCTCAGTAAGTCCAGTAAGTCTGGAGTTTTTGAGAATATGAAGTTCTGTTCCACATTCTTCTCCTTTTCTGTCAAGATCCATCTATTGTTGTCCTGATTAGAAGGTGTGGTAGTGGTAGCTGAGCACCATCTAGTTTTTCTGGTCTCAGGGCAGAGGAAGCTGTGGTTCGTGTAGACTGTCCCGTAGACCAGTTGCTTCTCAGAATCTTGGGTTTCCTTCTTTCTCTTTCACTACAAACAAGGAAGAAACAATAGTTCTGTCTTAGGTGGCCACTAGCAAGATTTTAAGATCCCAGATGCTACACACCAGACTAGGATGTAGAATATAAACTTTATGAACTATATTATGCCAACTGACCAAGTTGTCCCATGAGATTATGACCCTGAGTTTTCAAACCAAGAAAACTAATCCCATGAGGTGATTGGTTATGTCTCAGGAGTATGTGATAATATGAATCTTAGTTGTTTTATTATATATTATATACATATGTGTCTGTCTACACATACATTCACACGTACATATATACACACATATATACCTACATATACACACATAAATATTTTGGTTGTCGATTTTGCAAAACTGTATATAACAAAGCATTTACAAAAACACATTTTTTTATATGTGTATGTGTATAACCTTGTGGTATCAGTAAACTTGGTTAAGCTATGGACACTTCTCACACATACGATGCTACATTTCCCATCACCATAATTAAAAAGGGACTACTGTCTAGACAATGACTCCCCCACTCCCAATCCCTGGTAAGCATTGTGCTGGAGGTCCTAGCCAGAGCAGTTAGGCTAGAAAAAGAAATAAAGGGCATCCAAATTGGTAGGGAAGAAGTAGAACTATCTCTATTTGCAGATGATATGATCTTATTTAAACACAGAAAACCCCAAAGAATCCACAAGAAAACTAGTGGAACTTATAGAAGATTTCAGAAAAGTATCAGGATACAAGATAAACATACAAAAATCAGTTGGATTCCTCTACACCAACAAAGAGAACTTTGAAGAGGAAATCACCAAACCAATACCATTTACAATAGCCCCCAAGAAGATAAAATACTTAGGAATGAATCTAACCAATCCCTGGTAACCACCAATGAACAGTCGTCTCTGTATATATAGCTGTTCTTATAATTTAATAAAAGTGAGATCATACAACATTTGTCCTTTTGTGATTGACTTATTCCTCTCAGCATAATGTCCTCTAGGTTCATCCATGTTCCATGATGTTTTGGAAAAGCATCTTTCTTTATGACTACATAATATTCCATAGTATGTATTATGGATTGAATTGTGCCCCTCCAAATCTTATATGTTGTACATTCTAACCCCTACACCTGTGGTTATAATCTCATTTGGGAATAGGTTTTGTTTTTATGTTAATGGGACATTATTAGTGTAGGGTGTGTCTTAAGGCAACCTCTTCTGAGATATGAAAGAGATTAAATAAGCAAGTGAGCAAACAGAGATGGAGGAAGAGAGATGCTAAACCACATGAAAATCCCGCAGGAGCAGAAGCTCAAAAGAGAAAAGGACCTTCCTCTAGTGCTGACAGAGAAATTCTCCCCTAGAGCTGGCACCCTGAATTCAGACTTCTAGCCTGCTAAACATGTTATCAGGAGGAATAAGTCCCTGGAGAAGGACATCATGCTTGGTAAAGTAGAGGGTCAGCCAAAAAGAGGAAGACCTTCAACAAGGTGGATTGGCACAGTGGCTACGATAATGATCTCAAACACGGCAATGATTGTGAGGATGGTGCAGGACTGGGCAGTGTTTTGTTCTGTTGTACATAGGGTCACTATGAGTCGGAACCAACTCAACAGCACCCAACAACAACAAAACTGTGAGAAAATAAATTTGTTTGCTAAAGCTACCATTTGTGTTATTTATGTTATAGCTGCACTAGATAACTAAGACAGTATATATACCACATTTTGCTTATCCATTCATCCACTGATGGGCACTTAGGTTGTTTCCATCTTTTGGCTATCCTGAATAGTGCTGCAATGAACATAGGTGTGCATATGTCTGTTCGAGTCTCTTCTATTAGATATCTGGAGTATATACCAAGGACTGGAATTGCTGGATCTTTAGCTCTATTCTAATTTTTTGGGTACTCATCATACTATTTTCCACAACATTTGTACCATTTTACATTCCCACCAGCAGTAGATGAGGGTTCCAGTCTCCTCACAGCTTCGCCAACATTTATTGTTTCCTGTTTTTCTTATCAATGTCATTTTTTGCAGGGAGAGCTGATATCTCATTGAGTTTTGATTTGCATCTCTCCAATGACTAATGACAGAGAGCACCTTTTCATGTGTTGGCTGCTTGAATGTCCTCTTTGATGAACCATCTGTTCATATCCTTTGCCCATTTTTTAATTGGATTATTTGTATTTTTATTGTTTAGTTGCAGTTTTATCTACCTTTTGGAAATTAGACCCTTTGCAGATATGTCATTCCTAAATATTTTTTCACAGCCTATAGGTTGTCTTTTTACATTTTTGATAAGTCTTTGGACGAGCAGAAGTATTTAATTGTTATGAGGTTCCAGTTATCTAATTTTTCTTCTGCTGTTCATGCATTTTTAATTGGATTTATTATCTGTCTTAACAAAAAAATTAGGTCCCGTAGATTTGTCCCTGTCTTTTCTTCCAAGAACTTTGTAGTTTTAGCTTCTCACATTTAGGTCTTTGATCCATTTTGAGTTAGTTTTTGTATTTGGTGTGAGGTCCTGTTTCATTTTTCTGCAAGTGAATATCCAATTTTGACATCACTATTTATTAAACAGATTATTTCTTACCCACTGAATGGAGTTTGACCCCTTGTTGAAAATCATTTTCTATAGATGGATGGATTTACTTCTGGAATCTCAATTCTATTTCACTTTTCTATGTGATTATCATTGAACCAGTACCAGGCCTTTTTTTTTTATTACTGTAGCTGTATAGTATGTTTTGATACCGGGGAGTGTTAGACCTTCTACTTTGTTCTTCTTCCATATTGCCTTGGCTATTCCGGGCCTCTTTCCTTTCCATATAAAGTTGGTGATTAATTTTTCCATTTCCGTAAAGAATGTTGTTGGAATTTTGATTGGGATTGCATTGTGTCTATCAAGCGCTTTGGGAATTACTGACATTTTTGCAATATTAAGTCTTCCAATCCATGTGCATGGGATGTCCTTCCATTTATATAGGTCTCTTTTAGTCTCTTGTAGTAAGGTTTTATCATACAAATCTTTTACATCCTGGGTTAGGTTTATTCCTAGGTGTTTTATGTTTTGGGGACTATTGTAAATGGTATTGCTTTCTGGATTTTCTTTTCAGATCTCTCCTTGTTAGTGTAATGGAACCCAACTGATTTTTGTATGTTGATCTTGTACCCTGCAACATTGGTGAATTATACTATTAGACCCAGCAGCTTTCCTGTGGAATCTTTGGGCTCTTCTATGCATGTGATCATGTAATCTGCAAATAGGAATAGTTTTACTTCTTCCTTTCCAATTTGGATACCCATTATTTCTCTTTCTTGCCTTATTGCTCTGGCTAGGACTTCCAGTACAATGTTGAATAGTAGTGGTGACAGTGGCCATCCTTGTCTCATTTCCATTCTCAAGGAGAAGCTGTCAGTCTTTATTCAGTAAGTATAATGTTGGCCATTGGTTTTGCATATATGCTGTTAATTTTGTTGAAGAATTTCCCTTTTATTCCTATTTTGCTGAGAACATTTTTCAGAAAAGGGTGTTAGATTTTATAAGATTTTTTTTCTGCATCAATTGAGTTGATCATAAGGTTCTTTTCCTTTATTTATGTGGTGAATTACATTGATTGATTTTCAAATATTGAACCACCCTTGCATTCCTGGTATGAATCCTACTAGGTGAGTCTGTATAATTTGCTTAATATGTTGTTTTATTCTACTTGCTAGAATTTGGTTGAGAATTTTTGTGTCTATATTCATAAGGGATATTTGTCTGTAATTTTCTGTTCTTGTAATGTCTTTACCTGGCTTTGATATCAGGGTAATGCTGGATTCATAGAATGAGTTAAGTAGTATTCCTTCCTCTTCTATATTTTGGAAGAGTTTGGGTACGATTGGTGTCAACACTTCTCTGAATGTTTGGTAAAATGCCCCATTGAATTCATATGGACTAGGCTTTTGTTGTTGTTGGGAGTTTTTTGATGACATCTTCAATCTTTTCTTCTGTTATGAGTATGTTTAGATTTTATACCTCTATTTGTATTAGTTTGAGTAAATAGTGTTTCTAGACATTTGCCCATTTCATTTAGGTTTTCAACTTGTTGGAGTGCAGTTTTTCATAGTATTCTATTATGATCCTCTTTATCTCACTTGCAAGTGTTCTAATGTCTCCAATTTCACTTTTAAAATTTTGATTATTTGCATCTTCTCAATTTTTTCCTTTTTCAGTCTATCCAGTGATTTGTCTATTTTACTGATCTTTTAAAAGAACTAACTTCTGGTTTTATTGATTCTTTCTATTGTTTTCTGTTTTCTATTTCATTTCTTTCTGCTCTGATCTTTATTATTTTATTTCTTCTGGTAACTTTTGGCTTCTTTTGCTCCTCCTTTTCTATTTGTTCCAGTTGTTGTGATAAGGTATTGATCTGGGATCTTTCTTCTATTTAATGTAGGCATTTATTCTATGCATTTCCCTCTGAGCACTGTTTGGTATGTTGCGTTTTCATTTTTGTTTGATTCTAAATATTATTTATTTTCACTCTTGATTTTTATATGGCCCAATAGTTTTTTAGTAATGTGTTATTTAGTTTCCATGTATTTATTTATTTTCTCTTATTATTCCTGTTGTTGATTTGTAGATTTATTCTGCTATAAACAGATTAGATGCTTTGTATGGTTTCAGTCTTTTAAAACTTATTGAGGTTTGTTTTGTGGCCTGAAATATGGACTATTCTGGAGAATGATCCATGTGCATTGGAGAAAATGTGTATTGTGCTGCTGTTGAGTGGTGTGTTCTATATTGTCGAAAGTGGTGTATTAAAATCTGCTATTATTGTAGCAGTTTCTATTTCTCTTTTCAATCTGTTAGGGTTTGTTTTATAAATTTTGAGGCTCTGAGGTTGGTTGTATAATTATTTGTAATTGTGATGTGTTCTTGGTGAATTGATCCTTTTATCATTATATAACATCTTTCATTGTCTCTCATAATGGATTTTGACTTAAAGTCTATTTTGTTAGATATTAATATTGCCACTCCTTCTCTTATTTGGTTACAGTTTGCTTGGTATTTTTTTTCCCCTCCTTTGACTTTTAATCTATTTATGTCTTTGTACCTAAGACATGTCTGTTGTAGACAACATATGGATCATTCTTTTTTTTTTTTAAATCCATTCTGCTAGTCTTTGTCACTCAACTGGAGCATTTAATCCATTTACATTCAGTGTGATTATTGATAGGGAAGGATTTACTTCAGCCATTTTGTTATACTTTTCTGTAATGTTAATGATTTCTATGTTCTTTACTTTCTGTGCTATTTTTATATATGAATTTTCTTTTCCTTTCATTTACTATTGCTGTTTTTGTGTTTACTGAGTCTTTCATTTTTGTTCGTCTTATTTTGGTGAGTAGATTTATTAATTTTCTTTGTGGTTGCCATGAGATTTACATTTAACTTGCTACATTTAAAACAATCTGTTATATCTTGAAGCCACTTTAGTTTCATCAACATATGGAAATTCTATTTCTAGAGCATTCATTCCCCTTTTTGCTTTAATGTTGTTCTTGATTACAACTTTGTATCTCAGATTCCCAGTAAACTTCGTTTTACTGTTATACATATTCTGGTGGCTGTTATGTGTCTTTACATCAGGTTGTTGTGGGATGTTGGTTTTCTTTCTGAAGGATTCCCTTTAATATTTCTTGTAGGTCTGATCTGTTATAGATTCCTTTATTTTCTGTTTATCTGGGAATGTCCTAATTTTGAGCTCAATTTTGAATGACAAATTTTCTGGGTATATAATTCTTGGTTGACAATTATTTTCTTTCAGGACTTTGTATATGTCATTCCATTGCTTTATTGAACTGGTGGTGCAGTGGTTAAGCACTCGCTGCTAACCAAAAGGTTGGTGGTTCAAACCTACCAGCCACTCTGCAGATAAAAGATGTGACAGTCTGCTTCCATAAAGATTAAAGTCTTGGAAACCCTATGAGGCAGTTCTACTCTGTCTGTAGGGTCACCATGAGTCAGAATCTACTCAATGGAAATGCGTTTGGTTTCATTTCATTTTCCTTTCTTTCCTGCATAGCTTCTGATGAGAAATCAGTGCATAATCTTTTTCAGGCCCCTTTGTGGGTGGTATTTCATTTTTCTTGTGCTGCCCTTAAAGTTCTTTCTTCGTCTCTGGTTCTGGAAAGTTTGATTATGATGTGTTGGTTTATTTCTCTTGTGGTCTGTCCTATATGGAATTCATTGAGCTTCTTGAATGAAAATCTCATCTTTCAAGATATGCGGGAAGTTCACTGCCATTATTTCTTCAAAGATTCTTTCTGTTCTTCTTTCCTTCTACTTCTTTGGAATTCACATTTTGTATGTATTGTTCCTTTTGATGGTGTCCCACATAAGCCCTTGGCTTTGTTTATTTTTCTTTATTCTTTTTTCTACTTGTACCTGAAACTGAGTAAGCTTGAAGGTTTTATATTCTATTTCACTGATTCATTCTTCCATTGTTTCAATTCTACTTTTATATCCTTTTATGGAGTTTTTTATTTTTGATATTTTATGATTAAGCTTTAGAATTTTTAGGGATTTTTTTTTTAAGGATTCAATCTCTTTATTGAATTTGTTGTTTTGTTCTTGTATTATTTTCCTGAGTTCTTCTAGGGTTTTTTTTTTTTTTTTTTTTTTTTTTTTTTTTTTTTTTTGTCTATGTTCTTCTTTAATCTGTTTAAGTAAACTTAGTACAAGTTTTTTGAAGTCTTTATCAGATAGTTCTATTATTTGTCCATTCTCAGAGATTATTTTGTCACTTTATTTTGTTCATTAGTTTGGGCCATCTTTTCCTGTCTCTTCATATGCTTTGCAATTACCTCTTGTCTTTGAGACATTGTCTTGGTTTTGATAGATAAGTCAGGACTTTAGTTTATTTACTTTCTACTTAGGTTTTTTTCCTGTGTATTATTTTAATTACTGTGTTTTGTATTATTGAGGTATATATATCTTTGGAGCTACCAGTTAGTTAGTTGTGGTTTCCCTTGCCTGGAGGATGTGGAGAGTTGAGTATACACATGGGGTCTATGGTATTAAGCACTTAAGATCTTCCTCTGGATGATTTCTTGGAATTGAGAAAGCAGGGTACTTTTCCATGGTAAGGTGTATGGTGTGAAGTATCAAGTATCAGCATAGTTTCAGCCCATTTGTAATGGGGGGAGCCCTATGCTCAGGCATGGATGGGCAGGGCAGTCCCTGGATGGGAGGATGGGAAAGTGCGAGACTTACACCCTCTGGTGGGCGACCTGAAAGGCTTCTGCTCAGGTACAAAAGGTCGGGGGTCTCTACAAGGGGGAAGGCAGTGACACAAGGCTGCCATGCTCAGGCAGGTGGCCCAGAGGGCTTCTGTGCAGGCACAGATAGGTGGGACAGTACTGGAGGGTGGGAGGATGGCTTGTGGGCAATGGGGGAAGGGAGTCCTCTGTTCAGGTGGGGGTGTAATGGGCTGAGTTTGAAGGTAGGGGGGCCTCCACATTGAAGATCCAGTCTTGATGGGAGGAGGGAGCCTTCCAAGCCAGCACACATGGGCAGCCATGTTACTGCCCAGTTTTAGAAGGAGTATAAAAAATTTAATAAGCTTAAAAAGATTAAAATCATGCAAAGTGTCTACTTGAACCATAGCAAAATAAAGCTAGAAGTCAATAACAGGAAGTATAAGAGAAAATAAATACATGGAAACTAAATAACACAGTACTAAAAAACTATTGGGTCATATAAAAATTAAGAGTAAAAATAAATAATATTTAGAATCAGATGAAAACACAACATACCAAAACCTATGGGATGCAGTGGAAGCAGTGCTCAGAGGAAAATACAATAAATGCCCACATTTAAAAAAGAAGAAAGGTACCCAAATCAATAACTTATCCCAACAACTTGAACAAATAGAAAAGGAAAAGCAAAAAAAGCCCAAAATTACCTCCCTTCTTTGCACTCACCAGGGACATCTGGGCTCACACCCTCCCTCATATACCTTCCCTTTTCCCCTCCACAAATGTGCACTCCCTGATCTCTCTTCTTGCCTGCAGTTTTTAAAATCCAACATGCATCCCTTTGCTCCCACGGCTCTTCCCTGTAGTTTCCTGATTTCAACACTGTGTTGCTGTCGTGTATCACCCTCTCTTGGTCATGCCTACACCAGGTGTGCTGCTTGCCCACCTCATTGCTCTTTTCCAGGGCCATTTACACAGTATATATGTCTCAGGCTCTGTGTATTTTGATACACTCTTCCTGGGATCCTTACTCAGGGATGCTGCTTGTTGTTGTTGTTGTTAGGTGCTGTTGAGTCACTGTTAACTCATAGTGACCATATGTACAACAGAACAAGATACTGCCCAGTTCTGTGTTGTCCTCATAATTGTTACTATGTTTGAGCCCATTGATGCAGCCACCATGTCAATCCATCTCATTGAGTGTCTTCCTCTTTTTCTCTGACCCTCTGCTTTACCAAGCATGATGTCCTTCTCCAGGGACTTGTTCCTCCTGATAACATGTCCTAAGTACATGAGATGAAGTCTCGCCATCCCCACTTTTAAGGACCATTCTGGCTGTAATTTTCCAAGACAGATTTGCTTGTTCTTCTGGAAGCCCAAGGTAATTTAATATTCTTCACCAACACCATAATTCAAATAAATCAATTCCTCTTTGACCTTTCTTGTTCATTGTCCAGATTTTTCATGTATATGAGATGACTGAAAATACTATGGCTTGGGTCAGGTGCACCTTGTTCATTGTCCAGATTTTGCATGTATATGAGATGACTGAAAATACCATGGCTTGGGTCAGGTGCACCTTAGTCCTCAAGTGATATCCTTGCTTTTTAACACTTTAAAGAGGTCTTGTCGCTACCCGAAAATGGCCATTTTGCTCTGGACTAGCAGGTAGTGTGTAGACGATCCATGAATCTCCACTTTCCCGCTGTCCTTACTCTATTTCTCCTTCCAATTGGTATTCAGTTTGTTTCTTTAGCCCTTCATTTGATATTCAGAGATCTAAAGTTGCCACTGTATTAGTTCTGGCTTGTTTATACAAGACTTTGTTGTAAAGAGAAATTACGCTGTATTTAACTACACTGACATCTAGGCCCCCTCCTCCCTTTGCCTTCTTCTTCATTCAGTATCTAGTTGGTTGCTGTGAATCTCTGATTATTTACCAGAGTTCTGACAGTTTCTCTTGTTTACTGATGTTTCTTTGGGGGACAGTAATGTGGAGCTTCTTACTCTACCATCTTGGTGACATCATTCTCACTGACTTTATTTTTGCACATAATCACAAACAAAATATTTTAATTCCCTCAATACATATTTTTACAATTTTAAATGCTCAAATGGGTTAACTAAAAGCTAATATTTACTGTGTTTTCACAGATAAATAAAAAATATACCATCTATCCCCATGAGTCTGTCAGTTCATCCTACTGTGGTGGCTTGTGTGTTGCTGTGATACTGGAAACTGTGCCACTGGTATTTCAAATAGCAGCAGAGTCATCCATGGTGGACAGCTTTCAGTGGAGCTTCTAGACTAAGACAGACTAGAAAGAAAGACTTGGTGGTCTACTTCTGAAAAGCGGCCAGTGAAAAACTTATAAACAGCAGTGGAACATTGTCTGATATAGTGCCAGATGGTGAGCCCCTCAGGTTAGAAGGCACTCAAAATACGACTGGGAAAGAGTTGCTCCCTCAAAGTAGAGTTGACCTTAATGACGTGGATGGAGTCAAGCTTTCAGGACCTGCATTGCTGATATGACATGACTCAAAATGAGAAGAAACTGCTGCATTAATAATCAGAACATGGAACATACAAAGTATGAATCTAGGAAAATTGGAAGTTGTCAAAAATTATATGGCACACATAAATATTGATATCCTAGGCATTAGTGAGCTGAAATGAACTGATATTGACTATTTTGAATTGGACAATCATATGGTCTACTATGCTGGGAATGACAAATTGAAGAGGAATGACCTTGTGCTCATCATCAAAAAGAACATTTCAAGATCTATCCTGAAGTACGGAGCCCTGGTGATGAAGTGGTTTAAGAGATTGGCTGCTAACCAAAAGGTCAGCAGTTTGAATCCACCAGCTGCTCCTTGGAAATTCTGTGGGGCAGTTCTACTCTGTCCTATAGGGTTTCCATGAAATGGAATCGACTCAATGACAACAGGTTTTTACCCTGAAGTACAACGCTGTCAGTGATAGGATAATATCCATATGACTACAAAGAAGACTAGTTAGTACAACTATTATTGAAATTTACCCACCAACCAGTAAGGCCAAAGATGAATAAATTGAAGATTTTCACCAACTTCTGTTGTCTGAAATTGATCAAACATGCAATCAAGATGCACTGATAATTGCTAGTGATGGGAATACAAGAGTTGGAAACAAAGAAGAAGGATTGGTAGTAGTAAATATGGCCTTGGTGATAAACACGATGCCAGAAATTGCATGATAGAAGTTTGAAAGATCAATGACTTCATTGCAAATACCTTTTTTCAGCAACATAAATGGTGACTATACTCGTGGACCACACCAGATGGAATACACAGGAATCAAATTGACTACATCTATGGAAAGTGATGATGGAGAAGCTCAATATCAGTAATCAGAATAAGGCCAGGGGCCGACAGTGGAACAGACCGTCAATTGCTTGTAAGCCAGTTCAAGTTGAAGCTGAAGAGAACTAGAGAAAGTCCATGAAAGCCAAAATATGACCTTGAACATATCCCATCTGAATTTAGAGACCATCTCAAGAATAGGTTTAAAACATTGAACACTAATGACTGAAGATCAGGCAAGTTGTGGAATGACATCAAGAACATCATACAGGAAGAAAGTAAGAGATCATTAAAAAGACAGGAAAGAAAGAAAAGACCAAAATGAATGTCAGAAGAGACTCTGAAACTTGTTCTTAAACGTAGAGTAGCTAATGCAACAGAAGAAATGATGAATTAAAGCAGCTGAACAGAATATTTCAAAGGGTGACTTGAGAAGACAAGCTGTGTATTGTAGTGAAACATGCAAAGACCTGGAGATAGAAACCAAAAGGAAGGAACATGCTCAGCATTTCCCCAAGCTGAAAGAACTGAAGAAAAAATTCAAGACTCGAGTTGCAGTACTTAAGGATTCTACAGGGAAAACACTGAATAATGCAGGAAGCATCAAAAGAAGATGAAAGGAATACACAGAGTCACTGTACCAAAAAGAATTGGTCAATCTTCAACCATTTCAGGTGGTTGCATGTGATCAAGAAACCATGGTATTCAAGGAAGAAGTCCAAGCTGCACTGAAAACACTGACGAAAAACAAGGCTTCAGGAACTGATGGAACACCAATGGAAATGTTTCAACAGATGGATGCAGCGCTGGAGGTGCTCGCTCTTTTATGGCAAGAAATTTGGAAGAGAGCTACCTGGCCAAACAACTGGAAGAAATCTATACACATGTCTGCTCCAAAGAAAGATGATCCAACAGAATGTGGAAATTATCAAACAATATCATTAATATCACATACAAGTAAAATTTTGCTGAGAGTCATTCAATAGTGCTTGCAGCTGTACATCAACAGGGAACTGCCAGAAATTCAAGCCGGATTTGGAAGAGTATGTGGAATGGGGGATATCATTGCTGATGTCAGATAGTTCTTGACTGAAAGCAGAGATTACCAAAAAGATGTTTACTTGTGTTTTATTGACTATGCAAAGGCATTCAATTGTGTAGATCAGAAAAAATTATGAATAACATTGCTAAGAATGGGATTTCCAGAACACTTAATTGTGCTCCTGTGGAACCTGTGCATAGACCAAGAGGCAGTCTTTCCAACAGAGCAAGGGGATACTGCATAATTTGTGTCGGGGTTTTATCCTTTCGCCCAACTTATTCAATCTGTATGCTAAGCAAATAATCCAAGAAGCTGGACTATATGAAGAAGAACACAGCATCAGGATTGGAGGAAGACTCATTAACAACCTGCAATATGCAGAGGATACAACCTTGCTTGAAGCACTCACTGATGAAGATCAAAGACTACAGCCTTCAGTATGGATTGCATCTGAACATAAGGAAAACAAAAATCTTCACAAATGAACCAATAAGCAAAATCATGATAAATGGAGAAAAAATTGAAGTTGTCAAGGATTTCATCTTACTTGGATGCACAATCAACACCCATGGAAGCAGCAGTAGAGAAATAAAAGGACGTAGTACATTGGGCAAATCTCCTGCAAAAGATCTCTTTAAAGTGTTAAAAAGAAAAGATGTCACTTTGAGGACTAAGGTGAGCCTGATCCAAGCCATGGTATTTTCATTTGCCTGAGATGTATGTGAAAGCTGGACAATGAATAAGGAGACCAAAGTAGAATTGATGCTGTTGAGTTACAGTGTTGGTGAAGAATATTGAATATATCATGGACTGCCAGAAGAACAAACAAATCTGTCTTGGAAGAAGTATAGCAAAAATGCTTCTTAGAAGCAAGGATGGTGAGACTTCTTCTCATGTACTTTGGACACGTTATTAGGAGGAATCTATCCCTGGAGAAAGACATCATGCTTAGCAAAGCAGTGGGTCAGCAAAAAAGTGGAAGACCATCAATGAGATGGATTGACACAGAGGCTGCAACAATGAGCTCAAACATAGCAACAATTGTGAGGATCGGGCAGGACTGGGCAGTGTTTTTTTAAAAAAAAATATTTTTTTATTATACTTTAGGTTAAGGTTTACAGAACAAATGGTTTATCATTAAACAGTCAGTACACATATTGTTTTATGACATTGGTTAACAACCCCACGACATGTCAACACTCTACCTTTTCGACCTTGGAGAACCTTTTCTTTTTTTTTTTTTTTTGGTGAAAATATACATAGCAGGACTGGGCAGTGTTTTGTTCTGTTGTATATAGGATAGCTATGAGTCAGAACTGTCTCAACAGCACCTAACAACAACATGGCCACCACCCATCTGTCAGTTTACCATACAGTAGTGGCTTGCATGTTTCTATGATGCTGGAAGCTATGCCATAGATATTTCAAATACCACCAGGGTCACCATGATAGATAAGTTTCTGTGGAACGTCTAGACTAAGACAGGCTAGGAAGAAAAGCCTGGAAATCTACTTCCGAAAATGAGCAAATGAAAAGCTTACTGTATTTTTCTGCAAATAACAGGTGCCTCCAGCTCTTCCCAAGTTGTATTTTGAGTGTTTTCCAACCTGAGGGGCTCATCTTCAGGCATTGCATCAGACAATGTTCTGCTGCTATTCATAATGTTTTCACTGGCCAATTTTTTTTTAAGAAGTAGATCTCCAGGTTCTTATTCCTAGTTTGTCTTAGTCTGGAAGCTCCCCTGAAACCTATCCGTAATGGGTGACCCTGCTGGTATTTAAATACCAGAGGCATAGCTTCCAGCATCACAGCAGAACTCAAGCAACCACAGTACAACAAAGAAATCTTTAATAGACTTTAAAAATATAATTTTTTTCATATATGAGTTTCTGAAAAATCAAATGTTTGAAAAATTATAATATAAAGATAACTTTAAAAGTACTTGCTTTATTCATAAAAAATGTATGTAACAGTGTTTATGCAACATGGAAACATAAATTTGGGATTTGAATATCTGACATTTCATGTAGAGTTTTTAATTGCAAGAGAAACTTTAATACAGTTACAAATTCTACATAAAATATCAAATAGTCAAATCTTAAATTTATGTTTCCATGTTTCATACATACTAGTGTTACATAATTTTTTATGAATAAAAAGCAAGAACTTTTAAAGGTATCTTCATAGGTTAAATAATTTTCCAAACGTTTAAGTTTTTAAAAAAATCTCAAATGAAAAAAAAACTTTGTTCAATACTGTATACTCAACAGAACAATGATTGCAGTTAAACTAATGCTATTGGACTCAAAAAGAGAAAGGAAAAAATGCACAAGACTTAGCCAGAGTCATGCACTGGAAAACAGGCCTTTGAGACAGTGTGAAAGCAGTATTGATATTGCCAGTGTCCCCCAACGGAGGACTTGGTTCTATTCCAAGGAGATTTTAGACTTTAATGAAATCGTTTTTCAATTTCTTAGTGTCAGTAGATTATTTGCCATAATTCACAAATGTGGGATTTGAAAACCCAAATTTTGTGGTTTTGGAAAGTATCTTTTGGAGCAGAAATGCAAGGATTGGTTAAGGTGGCCATCATAGCAATCCTCTCTAATAACCTGACTCAGGAAGTGATAATAAGTGTATTTAAGATTAGTGTTGCTTTAGTTTTTATTAATTCATTTTCTTGATAAGTTAACACTGTTATGTTTTGCTTGGTGTACAGAGAATATCTAAATTGTATTGACTCTTCCACAATTATATGAATGAAAGAATGGCCCAAGTATCTAAACTTTGCAAAATATATTCAAAATAATTTTTTAACATAGCATAATTCTTTCTACTTCATCAACTTCTCTTAATAATAGATGGGAAAACTGCAGTGCTCTTATTGCTTACCTGAGCTTCATAATAGTTCTGCATACAAAAATCCAGTTTTTATCCAAGTAAATAATAAAGCTGACTGTACAATAAATTGTATTAGATTTTTTACAACCCAGGTAAAATTATTTTTAATATATGAAGTGATCTATAAGAAGTAAAATAATTTTAGGCTAATTTTCTCAGGGAAAATGGAAACATTAGATGCTTTATTATAATAATGTACTGTGTTAAATGGAGTAAAATCTAATTTTATTGCAGGAAATACTGTGTGTGATAATTCAGTCTAACTTTGAGCTTGAAGATGATGTTTAACCATCTGAAATGTGAATTGAGGGACATATTCGTCAAACTTAAAATAACTCAGTAAAATAGTCTAGAGGGATTCTAATTTATACTGAATTTGGTAGGTGTTTAAACTAACTCATTTTATTCATGTGCCTGGCCAAAAATGCAAAAGCAAGCCCACAGTTCATCTGGGAATCTCCATGGAGTTTCTCTTTTGTGCTTTTCAAGAGCAGATGTTTCCATGTGCTGTCTTTCCTCAGCACAGGCAGCTCCCTTATTGCTGTCAATGAAGCTTTGTGAGCTGGGATGGGGCATAAAGAACAGCTGTGTGGCTGATGATGGACTCATGGAAGAAGAGACCCAGAAGGCTCCAGTGGAATCTCTGCTTTGGGCACATACTGAGGGAGCTCTTCTCCTGACAGACCATTTTCCAAGTGCTGAAACTGTAGTAGATATTTCCTAAAATTCTGTTTATGATCAACCAATCTTGGTTTGGAAACAGGGGACAATAAAGCATAGATGAAACAGTTATTCTCTTTTGCTATATAAATATGTTGTTGTTAGTTGCTATTGAGTTGGCTCCAACTCATGGCAACACCACGTACAAGAGAAGGAACCTTGCCTTGTCCTGCACCATCTTCACAATCATTGGTATGCTCGAGTGTGTTGTTGCAGTCACTGTGTATTTTGAGTGCCTTCTAACCTACGGGAATCATCTTCCAGTGCTATATTGGACCATAGTTTTTTGTGATCCATAGGATTTTCTCTTTTAAGTGTTAAAAAGCAGAGATGTCACTCTGAGGACTAAGGTGGGCCTGACCCAAACCATGGTATTCTCAATTGCCTCATATGCTTGCAAAAATGTGACGATGAATAAAGAAGACTGAAGAAGAATTGATACATTTGAATTATGGTGTTGGCAAAGAATATTGAATATAAACATGGACTGTCAGAAGAATGAACAAATTTACTTAGAAGTGAAAATCTCCTTAGAAGGGAGAATGGTGAGACTTCATTTCACTTACTCTGGGCACGTTATCAGGAAGGACCAGTCCATGGAGAAGGACATCATGCTTCGTAAGGTAGAGGATCAGCAAAAAAGAGGAAGAGATGGATTTTTTAATGAGATGGATTGACATGGTAGCTGCAACAATGGGCTCAAACATTGCAACAGTTGTGAGGATGGTGCAGGACCAGGCAGTATTTCGTTCTGTTGTACATGGGGTCACTATGAGTCGAAATCAACTGGATAACACCTAACAACAACATGCTAGCAAGCGTAACCAGTTACAGTCAGGTTGACGCTGATTCATGGCAACCTCGTGTGTCAGAGTATAACCATGCTCCACAGGGTTTTCATTGGCTTATTTTTCAGAAGTAGGTCACCAAGCCTTTCTTCTGATGCACCTCTAGGTGCACTCAAACCTCTACCTTTTCCAGCAGTAGCAGGTACATTAATGGTTTGCACCATAAACCGAAAAAAAAAAAAAAAAAACCCCACCCTCGTTGCTGTCGAGTCGATTCTGACTCCTAGCGACCCTGTAGGACAGAGTATAATTGCCCCGTAGGGTTTCCAAGGAGCTGCTGGTGGATTCAAACTGTCAACCTTTTGGTTAGTAGCCTGAGCTCTTAGAAGGGGAATTGACTGAATGCGAATAAGAGAGTCCATTTCAATTCAAATCATCTGCAAAGACATCAGGCTCCCACACAACCCACCACAGAACCTGAGGCAGGATGATGATAGACAAAAGGGGTTTGAATTTTTGTGTAGGGTTTTACATTTTATATACAAAGTGAAGCCATTATAAATAATGTGAAATGTGTATCTATGTATATTGATAGAGTTTATATCTGATTACTTGGGTAATGTTATTTCCATTTACAAGATGACTTTTCCATCTTTACATATGGTGAGCCCAATATTTGGAATTCAGAGAAACTCCCACAGACCATGGTACTTTAGAGAGGAAAGTGTACATGTTTCTGGGGCTTAAGTGGTTTGGGTGTGGGTTTTTTTTTTTTTTTTTTTTCCTATTAGTTTGGGGATTTTTTTAAAAAAGGAATAGAAGTCTGTAATCATATCAAAAAGGAAATCAAGTATTATTTAGAACTAGATATTTTTGCTGTCTAATCTTACGATATTTGGTTGGTGGAATAATGGTACTGAAAAAGTTTATTATTATTTTTTTAAAAAGGCAACCTGGGGCCCATGGAAACCAGGGCAGCCTTCCCCCATGAAAACTCCCACTGCTCCATGGCCATAGCGCAGGGGGGGTGCTTGGCTCTGTGACCAGAGTCCCTGGTTCTAATCCCAGATCTACCGTCCTCTTGCTGTGTGTTTTTGGAAATTAATAAGCTTCTCTGAGCCTTAGTTTTCTCATTTGTAAAATGGAAATACTTGTGATATCTTCATCACAGGGTTGTTGCAAGGATTAGGTGTGTTAACACATTTGAAGATTAGCTGGAGCGTGGTCCATGCTAAGCACACCATGTGGCTCTGTCTGTATCCTTCTTCTTCTCTTCTTCATCATGACTGGCACTGGGAAAGAGGGGTGGTTGGTTGTGGAGCTGTTGTGTTCTGAACCCTGGAGTCATTGGGCAGTGATGGTGGCCGATGAGCTCAAGGTGATCGTCATCTAGTTCCTGAGTGGTTGTCTCTTTTAGAGGATTTCTCATTTTATCAATTGTGAAGTCTTTATATTGAGGCCTTTCAGCTTATCTTATTGATAAATAAAAGTCTGACCCATGTACAGTGGGCCTCTCCTGTGAGTGATGTCATAATTAAGAAGCAAACAGATCCATTCCAAGAAGGATGCTGGTGCCCTGGGTGGGGCCACCTGGTTACCAGCAGCTGGAATGTCCAACCCTTTGCACAAACAGCTGCAAACTCAGCCTCAGCCGGGATCCCACCAAGTGGCCACCATAGAGCCCATTGCGAAGAAGGGGGTGTTGTTTGATCGAGGGGTGATTAAAACATTCTGCAGTGAATTTGCTGCTGCAGCCTTTCCAGACAGCCACATTTCTGGCCTGTTTCATTGGTCAGAGGGAGGGACATTTTGTTCCCTTCTTTGTTCAAACAGTATAGAGAAAATGGCCGTGGTACCCCTAAGGAAGTCTGGTTGTTCTAACTCAGAGGCCTCTGCTAGATGCTGCAGATGTCCTTGAGGGTTTTTGATGTACCGTAGAAACCCGTACAAACTTTAAATTCTAGTTTAAAATATTTTCATATTTGTCGAAAGAAATAAAACATAACGTTCCCAAATCTTTGCAGTGTTGATGCTCCAAGAATAGGAGTTATTATTCTACCTCCCCTTCCACAGTAGGGGTCATGTTAGCCTTCCAGAAGCATGGAGTTAGAGAGACAGCTCCTCACAAGGTGACCTCCCAGAGGACTGGGGTGATACCCACTTATCTCTCTGGGACTCTGTCATTTGCTCCACATCTCAGCACATTTGTGAATGATGTGCTTAAATTTATAAATTATAGTACAATTTAGACTTGTTTCTTAAAACTTACATGTGAGAAGGTGAGATGTGGGTAGGAATTCCGTCCTCTTGGGGTTGGGTTTGGAGAAACACTTTTTCTTTCTGATGTGGACAAAGTAAGTGATCAAGACAGGAGACATTTATCAGTTCCACATTAATCAGATTAAGATATAAGCTCAAGCAGAGAACAGCCGGCTTGTTTCTTATTACAGGGCACACAGAGGTAGTACTTAATATTAAGAACATGTACTTTTGAACAAAAATGTCTACAAGTAATTCTCACATCTCACATTCTCTATTGTCATTGTATGTCTACTGAGGTAAGAAATCCCACTGGGAGTAGTTGGCAACGTTTTTGCCATCAAGCCCTCTCAGATAACTCTTTTTTGCCTTATTTGTAACACTTTCTGGTATTTCTCTCACACCAGGTTCACATTTGTTGTGAGTCACGTTCAGCTTTCCTTGGACCATAAAGACATGTCGTAGACTCAGGGTGAGATCCAGGTGGGATTCATCAATTTTATGAATCTCATAAAATTTGTTCCCTCCCAAAGAAAAATAAGGCAGATTTTATACATGTGACTACAAGGACACATTGCTAAGTGTCCCAGGTCTAGGAAGAGGTCAGGAGTGAGGGCCAGAGCTCATACCCCACTGGTTAACTAACCTTGGTAATTGCTCCGCTTCTTGGCTAAAAAAGGCAATCTGATCACTGAATTGGAGGACTTAAATGTTTTAGGCTGATGTTTTGAGGTTAATTTTTTTTTTTTTTTAACTACAACATTAATACAAGAAACTTAGTTTGTTCACACCCAGTCTCCACTCTACAGTTGCATTCAGGAACCCTCTGCTTGCCAGGATTCAACACTCTTCTGTAGCTTCCATGTGCTTGGAGTGACAGTTATGCAACTTATCTTCTTCCAAATTGGAAGTGATTTGGAAAAGTCACACCAGAGTAAATGTAAACTAATGAATAAACTCTCATAAAGTCATCCAGTCCCAGTGGCTGTGCTCACATATTTCTGTTAGTGAAAATCAACCAGTTGATTTGAAGTGTTCAAACTGAAATATTCATAAAGGAATGTGTTGAATCTTTCCACCCCACCCCACCTACAAATTTTATTATAAAAGATGATAGATAAAATAGTTTTAAATCAAATGATTATTTCAGAACTTCCTAAAAAGATAATGGTTACAGTCTCTGATTCTCTGACATGTGGGCCTGGGGTCTGCTGGGACCCGCCTATCCTAGCATTAATCTCTACCCAGTTTTTCCCTATAGGGGGCACTTTTGCCCTCCTGTTCCACATCCTTTACCAAAGAAAGAACAAAAGAAGCTCCTCATTGCAAAGGACATCTTTTCTCCCTGGTTTTCCTTCCATCTCCTCCCATTAAAATTATATACCCAGTGAGGGCTGACTTTGGGTTAAATATATGTGCTGTTAATCTAACAGAGTTTAGCACAATTTCTAGCTTCTAAGCATATAAAATGTTCTTAACAAGTAATCACTAGATGAGATCATTGCTAAATCAAATAATCTTTATAGACTATTAAAAAGAGTTATAAACTGACATAATTCATGAGAGTTAATGACACACTCATGGAATTGAGTCTATGAAATAAATGTGAAGTAAACAGTAGCAGTGACAATATCTATTACAAAACTGAGTGGGAAATGGCAGTATTCAAATTACCACGACTCCTTCCTGGCTGTCAATCATGAAGGATTAATGACCTGAACAGTAGTACTGTAGCATGCTTATACTGATCCATGGTATAGCTCAGAAAGTGTGTAGGTAAGGTGAGGCTAGTGTGCATGGCAGAAAGTGTGCTAATTCTGGCAGGGACTCAGATATGCTCAGACAGCTGGAGGAGTGAAGTTAGTCTCCAGAGGGTCCAGTGGATGTTTTCATGTATGGACTCAGGAGGTAAAGGGTGACTGAGAGCAGAAGGGAGCTCCTGGAATGTATGTTTCCTAGATTTACATTTCGTACATTCCATGTTCCAATTACTAATGGATGTTTGCAGCTGTTTCTCCTCATTTTGAGTCCTGCCACATAAGCAAATGAAGGTCCTGAAAGCTTTACTCCATCCATGTCATTAAGGTTGACTCTACTTTCAGGACGCAGCTCTTCTCCAGTTTTCAGTGCCTTCCAACCTGAGGGGCTCATCTTCCAGCACTATATCAGACGATATTCTGATGCTATTCGTAAGGTTTTCACTGGCCAATTTTTTTAGAAGTAGATTGTCAAGTCCTTCTTCCTACTCTTTCTTAGTCTGGAAACTCTTCTGAAACCTGTATACCATGCGTGACCCTGCTGGTATTTGAAATATCGGTGGCATAGTCTCCAGCATCACAGGAACACACAAGCTACCACAGTACAACAAACTGACAGATAAGTGGTGGATTAACTCCATTAAGTGAAATAACAAACAAGGACACATTAGCAAAAAATATCGGTATAAGAAGCAAATCGTGTCATGGAATAAGTACAGAATAATATATTACTGTCATGGATTGAATTGTGTCCCCCGAAAATGTCAACTTGGCTGGGCCATTATTCCCAGTATTGTGTGATTATCTATCATTTTGTCATCTGATGTGATTTTCCTTTGTGTTTTAAATCCTGCCTCTATGATGTTAATGATGCAGGATTGGAGGCAGTTATGTTAATGAGGAAGGACTTAATCTACAAGATTAGATTGTGTCATTCTCTTTTGAGACATAAAATAGAGATGTGAGCAGAGAGACAGGGGGCCTCATACCACCAAGAAACAAGAGCCAGGAGAATAGTGTGTCCTTTGGATCTGGGGTCCCCATGCTAAGAAGTTCCTAGACCGGAGAAGATTGATGACCACGACCTTCCCCCAGATCCAACAGAGAGAACACCTTCCCCTGAAGCTGGCACTCTAAATTCAGACATCTAGCCTCCTAGACTCTGAGAGAATACATTTCTCTGTGTTAAACCATCCACTTGTGGTATTTCTGTTACAGTAGCACTAGATAACTAAGACAATTACCAACAGTCTGTCAGTTTGTCATACTGTAGTGGCTTGCATGTTGCTATGATGCTGGAAGCTATGCCACTGGTATTTTACATACCCATGGTGGATAAATTTCCATGGAATGTCCAGACTAAGACAGAATAGGAAAAGCCTGGCAATCTACTTCCAAAAGTGAGTCAATGAAAAGCTTACCATATGTTTATGCAAATAACACAAGCCTCCTGTGTTTGTTTGCTGGCTGTGCCCTCCCCCCATGAATAACATGTGGAAGATGATTGGCATGGAGATTTTTATGATGGTACCTCGCAGGGGGAGGGTGCAGCTGGCAAACAAACGCAGAAGGGGGACGTTATTTGCTTAAAAATGTGGTATGAATCACAACAGAACATTGTCTCAACTTGTTTGCTTTGGACACCTCATCAGAAGGGAACAATCACTAGAGAAAGACATTGCATTTGAGGAAGCAGAGGGTCAGCAAGGTCAGGGAGACCCTTGGTGAGAAGAATTGTCACAATAACTACGATGGTTTCAAATATGCCAGCACTTGTGAGGATGTCATACGACCAAGCAGTGTTTTGTTCTGTTGTACATGTGTTCACTGAGTCAACGTCTCCTCAAGGGCAGCTAACAACACCACCACCACCAATATATTATATTGAATACGATTTTTTGTAAAGCAAATGGTGGTTTTAAATTAGCTTAACTTAACAACAACATATTTTATGCCTCCTGCATCCATGGCATAGAGCTTTGGTATGATGTCTGATGGTGAGGGCACCTTCTTTTCCCACCTGGCTGATTCCACTGTTATTGGGACTTGGAATACCATAGTCCATTCATCTGTTTGTCCAGCCAGGCAGGTAGATTCCTCATCTACAAAATGAGGGTCACAGCAGCACCTAACTGTGAGAAGTAGGTGAATTACATGTATTGTGCTTACCCTGGTGTGCTTAGAGAGTGTGGTTCCAGCGACCACTGAAACATTGTTATTATATCTGGGAGGAAGGAAGGCAGGAGAAGGTCGAGAGAAGATTTAACTCAGATCTTGTATCAGTGTGACACTTGGAAGATAAAGAACTTTGTTCTGGCCCTAATGTAATAGAATCTTCACGGTCTTCAAGTCCAGTCCGAAGCAGGGCTGATGGATTTGTCCACTTCTTTTTTCTTTTCTTTTCTTTCTTGGTAGATATATGATAAGTGACACCTCAGGACTGCAGAATTTATTTCTCATAAGGTAGCAGTAACATCACTTACATTTGTTTAATGTGTTAAATTGATTGAAGTTGAGAGAGGCAATGTTCTCTAAACAATGTCAAAGCTTCCTGCCCCGTCCATGCTCAGTGCTGCCCCAGCAGGAGACCCAGGAGAGCAAGATTCATCACAAGAGTCTTCTACTGTTAAGAGACAATGTGGGAAGACATGAAAAGATAGCTTGAAGTTTCACAGATCTGGATGAGAATCATATTCAATTTGACCTCTCTCAGCCTTCATTCTCTAATCTGTAATATAAGGAAAATAAAAGGAGAGAAAATGAGTCAATTAAAGCCCCAAGCTCCATGCTTGACACATAACTGACAGTAAATAATTATTATCTTTTTGTTCTGCATATGTTAACTTTCTCTTTCTTGTTTGCAGGTAAGTTTGGGATTTTTGAATTTTTTAATCACTTGAGAGTTTCTTGTCGATGGCAAGGCCAAGTGTAATTCTTCAGAGTTAGTAAATTCTCAGAAAATACGGGTTTAATCCATCTGGGGTCCAGAAAACAGAACCTATCACTGTTGTATTACATGTGTCTGGAGTGGCTAGGATGCTTCAAGTGCTTCTTCACGCTCCATGGTGTTAGCTTCCCAACAGTCAGATGGACAAATAAAAACTAAAATTCTGAATTTAGAAGAATATTAGTCAAATATGAATTCTTTCAAAAATAGCATAAGCTTCTTATTAATAAAAATATAAAGTTCAGGACCACCTTTGCATTTTGTAGCCTTGTTCATCTAAACATTTGTGTATTTTTAAGTGAAAAGATGAGTCTCAGTTTGATAGGCTAATGGAGTATGATTCCATTTGGAATATTTCCTTTTCTAATACTGAACTTAGGGCATGTGTTTAAATAACAAACATCTATTAAACATTCATAACATTCATGAGACAGTTCAGAAATCATTTATTTCATTGAGAAAAATTATATTTTGCTTAAGTTGTCTAAAAACGTATTTAGGTCTAAAGGATGAAAACTTTCTTCATCTACTTGAATATATTGGTTTCTACAAAATATATTAAAGAGTTTTCTCAGTTAATTTCAAAAATACATTATAGTCAACATTCATATGATTGGTCTTATGTAAGATTTTTTATTACCTCAAATTTTCACAGCAGTTATCTAAGATCTCCTAACATTACACAGTAGTACTTATTTATATGCTGGGCCTTTCAGCTAATTATGTTGTGATAAATTACAATGTTATAATAATAATAATTGGTTATGCAGTCGATGTTAAATTCAATCATTTAATGCTTATGATTTGAAATCTTTATGGAAGTGTCTAATGAATTAGGGCTATCATGTACTTACTTATTTTCCTGAAATTTGAACTGCAGAAAGGCTGTCCTTACAAACCCACAAGCTAGAATGCAGAGTAGGAGTTGGAGAGGGGCTGACCTGTCCCCAGCCTTCAGGGCCAGAGATTAGCTAGATCAGCCAGACATCAGAGGGGGCTGTGGTTTCAGGCTTGTTTGGAACCCTGGACTCTCCTGGACCCCCAAGCTCACCCACTAGCAGGCTGTCCTGGGGAGACTCCAGGGTGTTAGCAGGCAAGGAGGGCACTCAGAGGTCATTCTCACCAGCACGCCAGCCCGTTATACACCTTGGCTCCAAACTTTTCTGGGATCCTCCCATGTTCTTCCCTGTGTCCCATTATTCAGTAGAAGTTGTGTTCAGATATCTGAATAGTGATTTCATTTAAGCATCACCTTGTCCTTTCTCTTAATCTGTCTTGCTACTGTTATTATTGTTATAGATGACCTAACCACAGATGCCATCAGCTGTTGCCTCTGGGGTGGTAGGGCCAGGGAGGAGGGGCCATCAGGCTGTCCAGCTTCTCTGGGCTGCCTGACCCATCAAAGCCTGCTGGTGTCCAGTCTGGACTGACCACTGCCCTCACAGTCCGAATTTGTAAACAAGGGTCATAGTGGTTCTCCTGAAGGGCTGTTTGGGAGACTTGCAATGAGATGAGTCGGGGGCGGGGAGCTTCCTCACCTGGGAAGGACTGCATAGGACCAGGTACAGTGAGTGACACAACACTGGTGAAAACTGTGCTCACCTCAAGTAACTCCCCATAAAGTAAATACGTTAATGAGATTTTGAAATTATGGAGAATCAGTTAGCTACAGTTCAGATTTCCCTAAAAACTACCCTCAAAAGGGTACCACAAAGTGCTTTGCATATCCGAGAATCTGATGCAGTTCAGATGCAGTCTCTGTCTCTCTTTACTTTTTTTTTTTTGAAATAAATATATAGACGCAAATATGTTTAGGAAACTTTAATTCCAAGATGACATGGTAGACTGTTTACATGGAGAAAATGAGAAGTAATAGAAGAATGAGGCTGAATTATTTAATCTTTTTATGAATAATTATTTCCTAGATATATATTGTTCCATTTCCTAATGGAAATCAATATGAAAAGATAAATAGGTACTCTAGGATAAAACAATTATTATTCTCTGAAGATCTATTATCATTTGGTTACACGTATAGACACCATTAATAGAATATAATTCTGTACAAATTTTCTTTTAAGGAAATTTCTTAGCAAGACTTTCTTAACTTTTTTTTTTAATTTGGTTTTAAGGAAAATTAAATTTGGGCAAATATTCTAATTAAGGCATAATTCCAGCACCAAACACTGTTGTTATTAGGTGCCGCTGAGTCAGTTCAGACTCATAGTGACTCTGTGTACAACAAAATGAAACACTGTCCAGTCCTGCCCCATCCTCACAACTGTTGCCGTGTTTGAGCTCATTGTTGCAGCCGTTGTGTCAAGCCTAGCTCCAAACACTAGGATTCCTAATCTGGCATCATTATGACCCATTGCCATCTAGTCAATTCTGACTCACAGTGACCCTATAGGACAGAGAAGAACTGCCACATAGGGTTTCCAAGACTAATCTTTATGGAGCAGACTGCCACATCTTTCTCCTGCTGAGCAGCTTGGATGTTCAAACCTGTATCTTTCAGTTTGCAGCCAAGCATTCAACCACTGGGCCATTTGGGCTCCCTAGCATCATTAGTTACCTTGAATTAAAATAATGACAGACCTAATAAGATAAATATATTGGTTACTATCATCTGATTATTAAACAACAATTTGCAAAGACCTGCAATGATTTCATTTTTACTCATCCCAGTGGAAAAAAAAGGCAAGGTAAAGAGCTAGGGGTAACTCCAGAGAACAGCACATATACCCAGGAAAGAATAAATGAGTGTTTTCCAACTCCTGATGTTGGTACAAATTAAATACTTTCTCAGTGTGTGTACCTGAACTTTGTTGCCTTCATAATCATCTGCCATATGGTTCTAGCAACATTGATGGAGTTAAGAACTTGTTAAAATTGTCAATTCAGTGATCTCTAAAGTATTTGATGACCCTAGTAATAACACCTATAAGCAGAAAAGTTTTAAGTGAGAAAGAAAAAAAAAAGATGGATGACTTCTGTAGCCCTTGAAGACAGGGATCCTTGCGTTGCAGTCACTAAGGTGTGCGTCATTTGGCGAGTTAGCCATCTGGTTTTGAGGACTGAGAGACAAGTCCAAGTTTCGCGAGGGACAGTTGCTGTTTGCCATCAAGGAATGATAATGTAGAATTCAAATGATTGGGATACCTAGAGAATACATAAGGAAGAATATTCAGACATGTGGCAAAGGCGACGTGGGTTGTGGAAGTGACAAAGACCCATCGGGTCTTAAAGTTCAGGCACATGGGGAGAAGGTCCTGAGAAATGCTTGAACCTGAACGTCCTTGTCTGTGAGAGACACCCATAGCCGTCACAGGTTTTCATAGTCACGTGTGAAGCTCTTCATGGTTAGAAACATTCCTGGGGACCCACGCCAGAGAGCTGCCAGAGCAAGCAGAGTTGCAAGGGGCTAGAGTCAGGCACACTGCTTACTCACGCTGATCAGAGAGGCAGCATCCAGATTCCATTTCAAACCCTGCCGTGTGCCCTGTATGTCCAGATTCCACTTCAAACCCAGACATCACCAGCTTGTGGGCCTCTCCCATCCCATTCCCTCCTCCAGCACTTTTTTGCAGGGACAGGTAAGCTAGCCAGGCTATGTGGGCACAGGGAGTCTAGCTGTCTGCCACCCACTTTAGCGCCCCACACCGTCTCAGCCTTGCTGTGAGTACCCTGTTACTGTCAGAGTTCCATACCAAGAAGCAAGGCCTACCATTTGAGCATCTATGGATGTGAACTGGATGTGAAGCCAGGCTCTGCACACCAAGCAATTTTCTTGACAGATAATGAAGGAACCTTAACATCTGATGGGCGGAAGGTGGGCAGCAGTCATAGCACTAAGGTCAGCTCAGACCAGCAAAGATGGGACGTGTTTATGCTTTCAGAGAGTGCAACAGCCTGCTTGTTGTTCTCCTGCCACATGGTCAGGGGAAAGGGCAAGTTATTATTCTAGAGGCTACCGACAGAGCCCTGTGGGATGATACAGCCTTTCCTGACAAGCTGAATGTCATGGATTGAATTATGTCCCCCCAAAAATGTGTGTATCAATTTGGCTGGGCCATGATTCTCAGTATTGTGTGGTTGTCCTCCATTTTGTGATTATAATTGTATGTTAAAAAGGATTAGGGTGGGATTGTAGCACCACCCTTACCCAAGTCACATCCCTGATCCAATGTAAAGGGAGTTTCCCTGGGGTGTGGCCTGCACCACCTTTTATCTCTCAAGAGATAAAAGGAAAGGGAAGCAAGCAGAGAGTTGGGAACCTCATACCACCAAGAAAGCAGTGCCGGAAGCAGAGCACGTCCTTTGGACCTGAGATTCCTGTACTGAGATGCTCCCAGACTAAGGGAAGACAGATGCATCACAAGGACCTTCCTCCAGTGCTGACAGAGAGAGAAAGCCTTCTCCTGGAGCTGATGCCCTGAATTTGGATTTATAGCCTACTGGACTGTGAGAGAATAAACTTCTCTTGGTTAAAGCCATCCACCTGTATTTCTGTTAGAGCAGCACTAGATGACTAAGACCCTGCCACAGCGATGGAAGATCAGAAACTTCTCTGACTTCCACTAGAGCACACAGGTCCACTCAGGGTCTGTTTTAGGAGCATCTGGCCCACAGGGCTCTGCACATACAGGGCCAAGGTGGGGTGGTGGCACATCTGTGCTGTGCCCCATTGCGAGTTTGGAAGGAGTAGGGTGTGTAAGGGTCACTACGTGGTGCAAATGGTTAATGAGCTTGGCTGCTAACTGAAAGGTTGAAAGAGGCATCTCAGAAGAAAGTCCTGATGATCTGCTTACAAAAACTCAGCTATTGAAAACCTTATACAGCAGTTTTGCTCTACTACACATGAGGTCTCCATCAATGAGAATTAACTCCACGGCAAATGGCTGGGGGTATTTTTTAGAGTGTGTAAGGAAGACAGTTGGTAGAGAGTGCCTAGGGCATGGTTCTTGGATCAAAGGAGGAATAGCAGTAAGTCCTATGCAGTCCTTCCCAGGTGAGGAAGTTCCCTGCACCCTGACTCATCCCACTGCAAGTCTTCCAAACAGCCCTTCAGGAGAACCATTATGACCCTTGTTTACAAATTCGGACTGTGAGGGCAGTGGTCAGTCCAGACTGGACACCCAGAGGCTTTGATGGGTCAGGCAGCCCAGAGAAGTTGGGCAGCCTGATGGCCCCTCCTTCCTGGCCTTACCACCCCAGAGGCAACAGCTGATAGCATCTGTGGTTAGGTCATTTATAACAATAATAACAACAGTAGCAAGACAGATTAAGAGAAAAGACAAGGTGATGCTTAAATGAGATCACTATTCAGATATCTGAACACAACTTCTACTGAACAATGGGACACAGGGAAGAACATGGGAGGGTCCCAGAAAAGTTTGGAGCCAAGGTGTATAACGGGCTGGCGTGCTGGTGAGAATGACCTGTGAGTGCCCTTCTTGCCTGCTAACACCCTGGAGTCTCCCCAAGACAGCCTGCGGGTGGGTGGGCCTGGGGGTAAAATGAGCTCATTTTCATAATGTGCAGAGACTGAACAGGTTGGGCCTCCAGGGACAGGGAGGAGCTGTAGCCTCAGATCTGACCTTCAGGTCCAGGCAACTTCATGGAGATGCTGAAGTCCTTGGTGGGGGTGAGCATCTGGCACAGACTACCTGGGAGAAGATGTCACCAAGTCCACTCCCAGTTTCTTCATCTTCATTCCTTCCTTCTGCCCTACTTTGTGCTCCTTCCCCTACATGCTCTTCCCTCCGTGGGGCTGGCCTATGACCTCTGAGGCTAAGTGACAGTGAGGACTAGATTCATTAGGTACAAGGTGCATGCTTAGTACATCCTACCACACGTGCCTGTCTTCACTCCACTTAGGATCATCTGCTTCCTTTTCCCCTGAAATCCCAGTTTTCTGCAGCCTTGAGGCATAAGTGCTGAATCCATCCCCTTCGATTCATGCTGTCCGATACTGTAGCCACCAGTCACAAGAGACTATTTATGTTTAGATTAATTAAAATTAAATAAAGTTAAAAATTCTGTTCCTTAGTCACACTGGTCACATTTCACTAAATAGCCACATGTTTTCTACAAACATTTCTAGCATTGCATAAAGTTCTACTGTAGATAGTGCTTGTGAGATGAACTAAGTATTTTATGACTTTTTCTTAGTCAGTTAAACTATAAGGCAGGAAAGTGCAGATACAGATGCTAGTCAGAGTGGAGAGAAAGTGGATGGCACCAAGCACCATTTGTCATCAGCCTTGCAGTCACCCAAAACCCCTGGCCCCAAAGGCCAGAGAATCCACTAGTCTCAGGGCTTCTCTCTTGGCATCTGTACCAGTTCTTCCTGTCTTGCCTTCAGGAGAATCAGGGAGAACTGAATCTCCAACCAGACTTTAAAATCTGGAGATGACTTACCAGGTGCCTCTGGCTGCTTTCTGGATAGAATCTCCCAGTCAGTCACTCAACACAGCTCACCCTTGTGGGACATAGAGAATACATCACTGTTTTTCCCATCCAAAGAGAGCTCTAAAGCATTAGCAAGTCATACCTGCTCTCTGGGGTGTTCAATCACCAGTACACTAGTTATTGGACAGGTAAACTTACCCATCGTAATTCTCTGTTGCTATTTTCCTAAAGCTCCCCTAATGGAGAGAGGCTGTCTGTCTTAGCCATGAGGCACTCACTGATGTGAGGCCTGAAGGGCAGAGAGCAGGTTGGGCTCCATTTCTGCACCTTTTGCATTATGTTCTCCTGCCTCTGTTTCCCTTCCTTCCTCCTGGCCTCTCATTCCCTAACAGACACTAATCAACAGACACTAGTTTCCCACCCCTAATTTCTAAAGTGCTGTTCGTGAGGGCTTTCCTAGACAGGTTGAAGGAAGGGCAGCATTTGGAGCTGTTTGTCCCTGAAGGATGCTCCAGCAATGTTGCTAGATTGGGTTTGTGGAGACAGCTGAGCCCTAAGCTCTGGATGCCCTCAGCAGAAAAAGTTATTCAAGTAGGGCAGGGGAAGCCCAACAGTTCAGGAAAAGCCAAACTTGGATATAGACAGGGGTCTAGAGGTGGGAGGCCCAGAGCCAGTTACGTGGGTGAGCCTGGAGGAGGTCAGGAGTGGGACCAAGGTCCATGAGGAGAAAAGGTGTGAGGGTCAAGGTATGGAAAATTTGTGCTTGTGACAGGCAGGGACAAGCAGCATTCATGGTCACAGTCACAGATCTTGATGATGACCACTTTCACTGCCTTACCAGGGGAGATGGGGTGACTTGGGTTATCCACCCCCTAAAAGAGTCACATGGAGCTGGTCTCCACTGTGGCTGATTCACAGTTGCCATTCCATAAATCATCTCTGGTTCTTGGAATTTTAGTGCCTTTCATGGGAGGGAAGCCTTGGTGGCACAGTGGTTAAGAGCTCGGCTGCTAACCAAGGGTAGGCAGTTCAAATCCACCAGCTACTCTTAGCAACCCTACGGGGCTATTCTACTCAGTCCTGTAGGATCACTATGAGTCAGAATTAACTCGATGGCAATTTTTTTTTTTTTTCTTGGTATCATGAGAGGTATAAAGTAGTTACATTCATTTTATCTGAGCATTGGTTAGGAATCACTTACCTCTCTGTCAGTTCTCAAGACTTAATTCTTCATCTTAAAATGAGTGCATGCAACTTGGGCAGGGAAGAGGCAAAGTGATGCTGATGAGAGGCTGGACAAAATAAGTTGCATAGAAACACCATTCACCATCTTAACTTGTTAATCATGGGCTGAAAATTGCTTCCTTAAGAGTTTGAAAAATCCGTTACACAGAAATTAAATAAGCTAGGTATTCTCGTCCTTGGATGCTGTGATTTCTTTTTTTTAGTTTTCTGGACAGTTTTGTTTTTTAGATACAATAAGACCACAAGACCACTTATGTAATCTTTTGAGAAGTTAGTTAAATGAGAAGGGCAAAAGAGGCAGGCAACACCACCATCAGCAAAATCGCGAGGGTCTATGGTTATGGATTATGGACTTTACCTGACCAGAAGCAATAAGTACTATGTCAGGCAATTCGAGTTGTTTATTTTTCAACTATGATATTGGATTTGCATTGTTGTGCAAAGTTTCGGATGTAGATACAATTCTAACAACTATATACAATCCGTGTAGTTTTCATAAATTGGTTGGACTTTGAGCTCCCATCAGTAAAATAAGTTAACAGAGGCCCCCACAGGGCAGCTGTGAGAGTAAGGTTCTACCTTGTAGTAAAGCACTAACATAGAAATGGTGTCCAAAAAATGCTGTGCCTGTGTCTATGTGTGCATGTGTGTGTGTGTGTGTGTGTGTATGTATG
Organism: Trichechus manatus latirostris; assembly: GCF_000243295.1. Classification (NCBI taxonomy): domain Eukaryota; kingdom Metazoa; phylum Chordata; class Mammalia; order Sirenia; family Trichechidae; genus Trichechus; species Trichechus manatus. The sequence continues at coordinate 2,434,881 of NW_004443955.1, read as the reverse complement.
TGCGTGTGCATTAGCTACCTAAGACTGCAAAAAAATTATTGCAAAACTTAGAGGCTCAAAACAAGCATTTATTATATCACAATTTTTGTGGATCTAGAGTCTGGCTGTGACTTAGCTGGGTGCCTCTGCCGCAAGGTCTCACAGGCTGCAATCAAGAGGCTGACTGGGGCCATGGTTTCATCTGAGGGCTCATCTGGGGAGGATCTGCTTCCAAGCTCATTTTCATGGCTGCTAGTAGGATTCAGTTCTTCACATGCTGTTATACTGAGGGCCCCAGTTTCTCTCTGTCTGTTAGCCAGAGATCTCCTTCAGCTTCTTGCCAAGTGGGCCTCTCCGTATGGCAGCTCACCACATTGCAGCTGGCTTCCATCAGAGCAGGGAGTGAATGGGAGAAGGCAGGAAAAATGGAAGCTACAGTCTGTGACCTTGTCTTGGAAAGTCATGGTTTTGCTGTACTCTAGTCTTCAGAAGTACATTAGTGGGTCCAGACCACAGTGAAGGGTGGGACAATGTGAGGGTGCAGACAGCAGGAGGCACTGATCATTGGGGCCATCTTGGAGGCTGCAACCACAACATGCATGCATTCTTGTGTACTGTTTCTAAAGAATCAGGATAAAGAAATAAAAAGGCAAACATGTAACCAGAAGGAAAATTGCACCAATCATTAGCAGGTGCTTATTTTATTTTATTTTTTATTTTTTAAATAATAAAGGAGAAGAAATGTTAGGTAAGAGTAAATAGCACCCCATGAGAGATAACAGGAGTACACCCCCAGCTCTCCCGATGGGCTGTGCACTGTTAAATCTCACCTGGTTGGGGGAGGTTACAGTCGTCAGGGATATGCACTCTCAGCAACACTGCTGCCCTGGGTTCTTTCACCAGAGCCACAGTTGTTTGGGATATGTCCACATGTTCTCTTTTGAGCAGAATTCCTAGAGTACTTTGGCCTGTTTCAGTCTTTTCCTTTTAAATCTATTGCTTTCTCTGGAACTTTCTCTAAGAAGCCTGTGAGTAAGCATTGTGCAGACCCGCAGGCTCTCCCTCTTCTCAGGTTATCTCACCCCTGGCTCAACATGAGCACCCATAGCATGAGACTTCTTAGCAATATCTCTCTCCATTTATAATTGTCCTTGGAATAGTTTTCCAAAAAACAAGTGTCCAGAGACGACTTGTTGAACAGGGAAGAGGAGATCATGAGAAGGTAGTAAAAAGATGGAGATGGATGCTGTATTCACTCATGATATACCTGTGGGCTGGGGCCAAATTTATTCAATTTTTTTGGAAAGAAAGATGGCTTCCAATTACAGTTATGCTTTCTAAATTGACTCCTCAGGGAACTTTTCTTCATTCCAAAGAAATGAGGGAAGCACATACCTGATGTTTTGGTTTTGGTTATCAGGGAGACACATGAGCACATGGGCAGAGTGAGCCAAAAAACCAAACCAAACCCATTGCCATCGATTCGAACCCAACTGATAGCCACCCTGTAAGACAGAGTAGAGCTGCCTCATAGGGTTCCCAAGGAGGAGCTAGTGATTCGAACTGATGACCTTTTAGTTAGCAGCCAAGCTCTTAACCACTGTGCCCAGCAGTGAGGGAGAAGTAGTGAGAGGTACAGTGGAGAAAGGACAAAGCCACTACATGAACCTACCGTCAACTTAAGGCGGCTGTGGTCAGAGATGTGAATTGGCAGTGAGGCATCGCGTTACTGCAAGTAGACTGAAATGGAAGGAACAGAGCAGGAACGTGTTAGATGGGGGAGGGCATCATATCTGCATGTGGGACCACTCTGCCCCTGCTCAAAGTGAGGAAGAGCCCTGCACAGGTGTGGATGTGCACTCCACTCATCTCCAGGTGAGCCTTAGGCATCTCCTCCCCCACCTGTGATCCAGATCCAGCTTCAGAAACTAGGAAGATTCCTCATTCTGCTAGAATGTTCTAAGAAGACACATCTCAAAGGCTGCACAACACTTTGAGATTTTATAGACATTCTCCTTAATTACAGGATCAAAAATGTATTTAAACCAATAAAGATGATCATAAAATACTCAACCTCGTCTGTAGTTGAGGAAATGCAAAGCAAAACAACCTAATATCATATTGACTCTCAGGTTCACTAAGATTAAAAGGGAGATACTGCTTAGTCTTGGTAACTGTGGGGAAACAGGCACTGTTAATCCCCTGGTGCCTAAGTGGATATGCTGATTGTGTTTTCTTTGATAAATCTGAATGATAAGGTTATTGATTGAGATATTATGGTAAGGGAATAGATAAAGATCCTGAATGCTGAGAACTTCTTATTTTGCTTTTAGTAACTGGTTAGAAGCAAGCATGCATGGTAAGAAGTTTGAACTTTTTTTTTTTTTTAGTTTATTGTGCTTTAGGTAAAGTTTACAGCTCAAGTTAATTTCTCATACAAAAATTTATACACATATTGTTATGTGACCCTAGTTGCAATCCCTATAATGTGACAGCACACTCCCTCTTTCCACCCTGGGTTTCCCGTGTCCATTCAACCAGCACCTATCCCTTTCTGCCCTCCTGTCCTACCTCTGGACAGGAGCTGCCCATTTAGTCTCATGTATCTACTTGAACTAAGAAACATACTCTTCAATAGTATTATTTTATGTTATATACTCCAGTCTAATCTTTGTCTGAAGAGTTGGCTTCAGGAATTATTTCAGTTCTGGGCTAACAGGTAGTCTGGAGGCCCATGTCTTCTGGGGTTCCTCCAGTCTCAGATAGACCATTAAATCTAGTCTTTTTACTAGAATTTGAGTTCTGCACTACACTTTTCTCCTACTCCGTCAGGGACTCTCTGTTGTGTTCCCTGTTAGGGCAGTCATTGGTGGTGGTAGGCGGGCACCATCTACTTCTTCTGGTCTCATGCTGATGGAGGCTCTGGTTTATGTGGACCTTTGGTCTCTTGGGCTAATACTTTCCTTCTGTCTTTGGTGTTTTTCATTCTCTTTTGCTCCAGGTGGGTTGGGACCAATTTATGCATCTTAGATGGCCACTTGCAAGCTTTTAAGACTCCAGACACTACTCACCAAAGTGGGATGCAGAACTTTTTCTTAATAAACTTTGTTACGTCAGTTGACCTAGATGTCCCCCAAAACCATGGTCCCCAGGTCCCTGCCCCTGCTACTCTGTCTCTCAAAGTGTTTGGTTGTGTTCAGGAAACATCTTAGCTTTTGGTTTAGTCCAGTTGTACTGATTTGCCCTGCATTGTGTGTTGTCCTTCCTTTCACCTAAGATAACTCTTATCCACTTTCTAGTTAGTGAATTCCCCTCTCCCTCCCTCCCCACCCTCCTAACCATCAAAGAATGTTTTCTTCTGTGTTTAAACCTTTTCTTGAGTTCTTATAATAGTAAACTCATACAATATTTGTCCTTTTGCGACTGACTAATTTCACTCAGCATAATGCCTTCCAGATTCATCCATGTTGTGAAATGTTTCACTGATTCATGATTGTTCTTTATCGTTGCATTGTATTCCATTGTGTGAATATACCATAATTTGTTTATCCATTTGTCTGTTGATGGGCACTTCCATTGTTTCCATCTTTTTGCTTTGTGAACAGTGCTGCAATGAACATGAGTGTGCATATATCTATTGGTGTGACAGCTCTTATTTCTCTTGGATATATTCCAAGGAGTGGGATTGCTGGATCCTATGGTACTTCTATTTGTAGCTTTTTAAGGAAGCACCAAATCAATTTCCAAAGTGGTTATACTGTTTTACATTCCCAACAGCAGTGTATAAGTCCTCCAGTCTCTCCACAACCTCTCCAACATTTATTATTTTGTGTTTTTTTGGATTAATGCTAGCCTTGTTGGGGTGAGATGCTATCTCATTGTAGTTTTGATTGGCATTTCTCTAATGGCTAATGATCATGAACATTTCCTCATGTATCTGGTAGGCACCTGAATGTCTTCTTTGGTGAAGTGCCTCTTCATATCCTTAGCCCATTTTTTAATTGGGTTATTTGTCTTTTTGTTGTTGAGGTTTTGCAGTATCTTGTAGATTTTAGAGATTAGACCCTGATTGGATATGTCTTACTCAACAATTTTTTCCCAATCTGTAGATTGTCTTTTTACTCTTTTGTTGGAGTCTTTTGATGAACATAAGTGATTGATTTTTAGGAGCTTCCAGTTATCTAGTTTCTCTTCTGGTGTTTGTGCATTATTACTTATGGTTCGTATTCTGTTTATGCCATGTATTAGGGCTCCTAGTGTTGTCTCTATTTTTTCTTCCATGATCTTTATTGTTTGAGATTTTATATTTAGGCCTTTGATCCCTTTTGAGTTAGTTTTTGTACATGGTATGAGGAATGGATCTTGTTTCAATTTTTTTCAGATGTATATCCAGTTATGCCAGTACCATTTTTTAAAGAGATGTCTTTTCCCAAATTAATGGACTTTGGGCCTTTGTCAAATATCAGCTGCTCATAGGTGGATGAATTTACATCTGAATTCTCAATTCTGTTCCATTGGTCTATGTATCTGTTGTTGTATGAGTAGCAAGATGTTTTGACTACCATGGCGGTATAATAGGTTCTAAAGTTAGGTAGTGTGAGGTCTCCGACTTTGTTCATCCTTAGTAATGCTTTACTTCTCTGGGGCCTCTTCCCTTTCCATATGAAGTTCGTAATTTGCTTCTCCAACTCATTAAAAAATGTGGTTGGAATTTGAATTGGGTTTCCATTGTATCTTCCTATCTATGAGCAAGATATGTTTTTCCACTTAAGTAGGTCTCTTTTGGTTTCCTGCAGTAGTGTCTTGTAGTTTTCTTTGTATAGGTCTTTTACGTCTCTGGTTAGATTTATTCCTAAGTATTTTATCTCCTTGGGGGCTATTGTAAATTGTATTGATTTGGTGATTTCCTCTACGAAATTCTCTTTGTTGATGTAGAGGAATCCAACTGATTTTTGTATGCATAACTTGTATCCTGATACTTTGCTGAAATCTTCTACTAGTTCCAGTAGTTTTCTTGTGGATTCTTTGGGGTTTTCTCTGTATAAGATCATATCACCTGCTAACAGAGATACTTTTACTTCTTCCTTACCAATCTGAATGCCTTTTATTTCTTTTTCTTGCTTTATTGCTCTGGCTAGGGCCTCCAGCACAATGTTGAATAAGAGTAGTGATAAAGGGCATCCTTGTCTGGTTCCCGTTCTCAAGGAGAATGCTTTGAGACTCTCTCCATTTAGGATGATGTTGACTGTTGGCTTTATGTAAAGGCCCTTTATTATGTTGAGGAATTTCCCTTCTATTTCTACTTTGCTGAGAGTTTATGAATGAGTTTTGGACTTTGTCAAATGTCTTTTATGCATCAATTGATAAGATCATGTGTTTCTTATCTTTTGTTTTATTTATGTGATGGATTACACTGATTGCTTTTCTAATGTTGAACCATCCCTGCATACTTGGTCATGGTGAATTATTTTTTTGATATGTTGTTGAATTTTATTGGCCAGAATTTTGTTGAGGATTTTTGTGTCTATGTTCATGAGGGATATTGGTCTGTGATTTTTTTCTTTTTTTTTGATGTCTTTACCTGGTTTTGATATCAGGGTTATGCTGGCTTCATAGAATGAGTTCTGAAGTATTCCATCCTTTTCTATGCTCTGAAATAACTTTAGTGGCACTGGTGTTCATTCTTGTCTGAAAGTTTGGTAGAATTCTCCAGTGAAGCCATCAGAGGCAGGGCTTTTTTTTGTTGGAAGTTTTTTGATTATCTCTTCAGTCTCTTCTTTTATTATAGGTTTGTTTAGTTTTTCTACCTCTGTTTGTTTTAGTTTAGGCAGGTAGTGTGTTTCTAGAAATTTGTCCATATCCTCTAGGTTTTCAATTATTTTTTATTTTTTTATTTTATTGTACTTCAGGTGAAGGCTTACAGAACAAATAGTTTCTCATGAAACAGTAGTACACATGTTGTTTTATGACATTGGTTAACAAACCCACAACATATTAACCCTCTAACTTCTCAACCATTTTTTTTGGTGAAAATACACATAGCCAAAGATACACCGTTTCAAAAATTTCTACATACACAGTTCAGTGACACTGACTACGCGCTTCCAGTTGTGCTGTTATTCTCACTTCAGATGAAGGCTTACAGAACAAAATAGTTTCTCATTTAACAGTTACTATAAATGTTGCCCTATGACAATTGTTAACAACCTCACAACACATCAACAATATCCTTACTCTACCTTGGGTTCCCTATCACCAGCTTCCTTGTCCCCTTCTGCTTTCTGGCCCTTGTCACTGGACTCCTGTACCTCGTTAGTCTCATTTGGTTTTACGAAGCTGTCCACTTCCAGGCTGAAC
>NW_004443955.1:2396909-2425372 GCF_000243295.1 Trichechus manatus latirostris | reverse complement strand
CCTCTGAGGACTGCCTTTGCTGTGTCCCAAAGGTTTTGGTATGATGTGTTTTCATTCTCATTTGATTCTAGGAATTTTTTTATTCCATCTCTGGCTTCTTCTATTACCCAGTGATGTGTCAGCAAGGTATTATTCAGTTTCCATGTAATGGGTTTTTTTTCCTTGCTCTTTCTGTTGTTAATTTCTACCTTGATGGCATTGTGGTCAGAGAAGATACTTCGAATTATCTCAACATTTTGGGTCTTGTGGAGGATTGCTCTGTGGCCTAAGATGTGGTCTATTCTGGAGAACGTTCCATGTGCGTTGGAAAAGAATGTGTACTTTGCAGCGGTTGGAAGGCGTGTTCTATATATGTCTATAAGGTCAAGTTGGCTGATTGTGCCCTTTAGGTCTTCTTTATCTTTGGTGGGATTCTTCTTAGTTGTTCTGTCGTTTACTGAGAGTGGTGTGTTGAAGTCTCCTACTATTATTGTGGAACTGCCAATTTCTCTTTTCAGTGTTGTTAGAGTTTGTTTTATGTATTTTGTAGCCCTATCATTGGGTGCGTAGATGTTTATTATGGTTATGTCTTCATGATGTATCATCCCCTTAATCATTATATAGTGTCCTTCTTTGTCTTTTATGGTAGATTTCGTTTTAAAGTCTATTTTGTCTGAGATTAGAATTGCCACCCCTGCTCTTTTTTGGTAGTTGTTAGCTTGATATATTTCTTTCCAACCTCTGACTTCTAATAAATTCACATCTTTGTTTCTAAGGTGTGTCTCTTGTAGACAGCATATTGATGGATCCTGTTTAGTTTGTGAAATTTGATCCATTATTTGTTTGAGTACATTTTCTGCGCTGCCTTCTTTCTCCTCTCCTTTTCTGACTCTAATGACATGAGTGTTAGATCTTTTGTTACAATCCCATAGGTCCCTGAGGTCCTGTTTATTTTATTTTTTTTCCAGTGAATTTTTTCTCTGCTGTTCAGATTGGGTAATATCTATTTTTCTATTTTCCACTTCACTGATTCCTTCCTTTGTCATCTACAATGTGTTATTGAGTCCATCCAGAGTTTTTTTTTTTAATATATATTACTTGTTATATTTTGAATTTCTAAAATTTCCATTTGCTTCCACTTTATGTCTTCTATTTCTTTTTTTTTTATTTCTATTTTTTTATTTATGTCAAAAACACATTCTTAGTTGCTCCTTAAGCCATCTTTATGATGCTTTAAAATACTTGTCAGATAATTCTGACATTTTTGTCATTTCATTGTTGGCACCCGTTGATTGTCTTTTCTCATTCAAGTTGAAATTTTTCTGATTCTTGGTATTATAAGTGACTTTCAATTATGTCCTTGGTATTATGTTATGAAACTGTATCTTAATTGAATATTCTCTTTTACTAGCCCTCTACTGAAACCATCCTGGAAGGCAAAGGGTGGCACCAACTTTTTACTACTAAGAGGAGGGGAAGGCCAGGGTGTACACTCATCCTACACTAAGACACCGGAGGGAAGGGGCATTTTGTTACCCATGAGTGGTAGTAAAACCCCACTTGGCTCCCTCTGACTACACACTGCTGGAAAGTGGAGGGGTACTTTGTACTGATGAGTTGAAGTGATGTCCAAGCCCCCATTCAACCTCCTGGTGGGGAGGTAGGGCACACCTTGGGTGGGAATGGAACTCTAGGATTCCCACTTCGCCTCCACTGACACTACAGACATGGAGGAGCCCTTTGTCCCTGCCAGGCAAGGGTGGAAGTCTAAGCTCTCCAGTGGCCTTGCTCATGAGGGTAGGAATGGGGTGTGGATTTTTCTTTGGTGTTTTGCTGGAGGAGGATGCTTATTACACAATTTTTTTTTTTCTATCTTGCTGAGCTATTCCTCCCCTAGTCTTTTGGTAAGAAAGAGAAGGCTTATCTTGGGGATTTTTTGGTCTACACCTACTGGTCTTTCCAGGTTGCAGACTCTCCCAGTAGCCTGTGTGGGATATATACAAGGAAAAAGGAAACTCAAGGAACTCACTGCCTTGTCAGTGCTTGAGTACTAGGATCCCTAACTCATCTACCTTCTTCTTTCTACGTTTCAGATTCTTAAATGTGTTTTATATTTAATGTCCAGTGTTTTTAGCTGCACTTAGTAGGAAAGATAAAGAGAAATTCATTTATCTCATCTTGTCAAGAACCAAAAGTTCTCAATCAAGCCGTTTTTGTAATCTCAGAAAATCAGATGAAAAACTAAGCACAAATATTCTTTTTCTTTCTATTAACAATTGGGGTTTAACACAATAGGTTACTCATTTAATTCTATGAATTATAGAAACTTAGATGTAGAAGCAAACTTAGTATCTGCTTCAGTGAGAATTAAACTTGTTTGCAATAATTTAAGACTTAATCAAAATGTTCCCCAAATATTTGCTGATACTTGAAATCATAGGCATGGAAAAAAAAAAGAAAAAAAAATTGTGCTCAATTTTGCTCATCTACAGGATATGTGGATAAGAAAGATAATTAAAAGGTGTTATCTCTGTACTTGAGAACAGACACCAGGACATTCTCTGTCTCTGTGTGACTTCTCTCTCTCTCTCTCTCTCTCACACACACACACACACACATAGACACACACACAGTCCTTATTGCCCAAAGAAACTATGTTTTCACTGCCCCCCTCCTTTTTTTTTTTATTGTTAGAAACCAGCGGGGAAGTAAGAGGAGAAAAATGTGGGTACTTTGAAAGTCAGAAAAATTCTAATGTACTCAGGTTAATCAAGATTTGGGGGAGTTTCCATGAAGACAGAATATAACTCACTACTAACCTACAGACTCTCAATAATTTGACTCGTTAGCTACAGAAAAGAACTGTCACTTCTTCTAATTGGTCCCTGCTAGCAAAGTTTAGTAATCTAATTCATGTACTCCACCAGACACCATTAGCATGAGATCAACTACAGTTCATAATGATGAAACCAAAATCACTTGTATTTGCATTTCTGATAGTTTTGAGAAGAGAGAATATTCAGGAAAGAAATAAATATATTACAGAAATCATAGGTGTGTTTGGTTCTTTTTTAGTAGGTGGCATTTTCAACTGGTTGAAGACAGAGATTAAATTTAGTTAGTGAACACTCTCAGACCTTTGTTTTAACTTCTGCCTTCTGTTTTTAAGTTTACCCTGATGGCTTCTTTTTCTCTGGGTACAATAAAGTGTGTTTCAACATAAAGTCCTATAAGTTGCAGTTGCCCTGGAGATCTTGACACTGGTAAATATCAGATCAGATCAGCCTATTCTTTTCTACCAGCTCTATAGATGTTTAATTTTAGAATTTTGGAGACTAAAAGTTCTCTGTAATATGGTAGCTACTGTTTGAATCTTCCCTATGTGAGTCTGCTGAGCTTCTGAAGGCGTGTGTGTGTGTTTTACTTCTTTTCCCTAATTCAGCCATGTTATCTGGAATATGGTGTGCAATGGAATGGTAGAGAAAAGCTCATTTAACTTCCCTGGCCTCATTGTTTCACCCAGAAAAATGGTGTAAATATCTTTGACAAAAATGGTGTCAGAATTTATTGCATTTTTAAATTATTTGAAATTCTACATCATTCTTTGAATTATAATAATAAAATCAAATGTATTAGTTATTACTAAGCAATAAATATTATAAAATGTTTAGTGATACTTAGTTTAGATGTGTATTCTGTCAATTAGCATAAGCTAGTAATATCACAGATTAATATCACAATGATAGAGACAATGAAAGATACTCAGGCTTTTTTTCTAGTCCTATTTCTGGCTGAGGATTCCTCATCTTTTTCAGTAGAGTGAAGGAGTTTGAGAGGAGAATGGATCTTATCTGTCTCTGACATTCAGAAGGTAGACTGGCAAGCGTTTTTATAATGGCTGCTTGGCCAGTGGTCAATTGTTGAATCAATAGACCTCCTTACCTCATTTCTTCTCAAGTGGTAGTTCCTACATCTCTATACCACTGCATTTATTACAAAATTTTCTACTTGTTTTATAAATCTGCCTCCATCACTGGACGCTTCGTATCAATCACACGGTGTTTGGCACATGGTAGGGGCTTGAAAGATTTTTGTAAAAAATGATATTTTATTGTGATTTTGGTAAAGGTTTACACATCAGTTTAGGTTCCCATTCAACAATTTCTACACAAATTGGCCAGTGACATTCGTTACATTCTTCACAATGTGTGAGCATTCTCATTATTTCCATTTTGGTTGTTCCATTTGCTTGATAGGTTTTTCATTAATTAATAAATTAATTTGGGATATAGCTTTGCTTAGACATAATCCATTAAACAAAAAAGTGTAGTCATAAGAATAAAAGAACATAAAACTTAAAAATACTTTACACTCCAGGGAAATGTGCAAATGAAATGAGCCTCATATTCAACTTTCATTGCATTTCCTAAAATCTTCTGTTGAATAGAATAGATATGCATATATTATCTACCTTTTATACACAGGACACTGTTATACTTGCTTTAGGGCATACAAGGTGAAATGAGATAGTTACTACCACCTAGCTTGAGGTAGGGAAGGGTCCAGCATGGTTGAATCACCTGCTGTCTGCCCATTTTTTCTCTCTAGGGCTGACTTCTTGTCTTTCTACTTCCCATTTAGAAAGCTTCAAACTGCTTCATATTCTTCTTACAAGCGTTGGAAGAGGGACAGTGCTATTTGAGACTCTGACTTGAGATAGGGAAACCAGTTAAATGTGGGAGGAAGCAGTGATAAAAGGAGAGGAAGTGTGTGTTTGTGGAAAGGAGAATTAAATCGCCTCGCAAATTAGAAGAACCTACTAGAGACTACCAAAGAGAGAAATGATGCAGTTTGCATTTTCAGTGTTTGGAAAGAAAATGAACAAGGAACACTAATAATTCAGTGAGTCCAGAGAGCTCAAGTGCTTTTAGAAAAGAAGTTCCCAAATTACTACTAATGCATACATATTTTCACAACAAGTAATAGAAATATTATAAGGAACACCCTGGTAAAGAACAGAAACATATTATGATATATTTTGATCGATGGATAAAATACCTAGCAAAACAGAGTCTTTCCTTTCCAGGCTCGTCTTTGCTACTGCTGGTTTAATTCCATCTTTACTGATCTCTTTCCTAGATAAGTAGCTCCTGATCTTGTAGCCACTAGTCTCTCTCCCATCAGATCTATCCTCAGTGTGATGTCAGAATGTCATTCTAGAACCCAGCATGTAAGATGAAACCTAACATGATTAATGGCTCCATAACGTAGAACTCCATAGCATTGTAGAAGATTTCAAACAAATAAAACTTTGTGTCAATTTGGATGATGGGCTCTTAAAAACAAAACAGTTGAAACTGAGTCAGTTCCTACTCATGGCAAACCCATGCGTGTCAGAGTAGGACTGTGCTCTATAGGGTTTTCCATACCTGATTGTAGTTGCCTTGGGACAGTTCAGTTCATCCTCCTCACTTCTTCAGGAAGGTTTTGTGGCTCTGGCCTGCACTCTATGAGACCCCAAGGCCACATACTGTGGTGCTGGTTGCAGAGAGAGGAGGAAGAGAAAGGCTATAGCACAGCATAACTGACAGTACCTGCTGTTGGGTGCCCATGGGTCCTTCCACAACCATGAAAGGGAGGGTAGGGAGAGGAGTGGAGTAGATCTTGAAGGGAGTGGAGACCGTGCAAGAATGGAGAGGGGAAAGAAAAAGGAACGTAAAAGTCATTAGTCTTAGTGGCCTCAGTTTAAATCCTGCCTACAGCCTGAGGAAATACAGGCTGAGTGAGCGAACCCATGAAGTAACTCACAGGTTGGCTTTTTCCTTTCTTGCTTTATGCACAGTCATTCTCCTTGTGGACTCCAGGCCATTTCTGGTAGTTACATTTTCAAGAAAATCTAAAAGCTTTAATGGAAAATCAGGGACAAAATTGATTTCATAAGGTTGACCAATAACCAAAGAAACAGATCATTTACAATATAAGTCAGGAATTCAAGCTTGACTTTCAGCTATGAAGTTTTAATTTAATAAAATGCATGTTTTCTTTGATTTGGTAATTATTTTTTTTTTGCATCAGTATACCTAAGGAAAATTTATTCAGTATTTAATGGATTAAAGGTTAATGAATTTATGTTGCCTTCAGGGAATCATGATGATTTCATCATTACCTGCCTATATTTTCAGCAACGGCTAAAAATAGCATTAGTGACTGTCACAATGTAAAGAATTAATTATCCCAGGGCTAATCAACTAGAGAATCAGAATATGCCAGCCTGGAAGGAGTCTTTGAGGTCAGATCTTCTTGTCCAACTCCGTCTTTCACAGCAGTGGAGCCAGAGGCAGGTGCACAGGTTGGCTGAGACTACCTACTACCTAAGGTTCTGTGAGCCTGGACGGGAGGCCCTCTGTGATTCACCCTGAGCAATGTCTCCTGGAATAAACACATGAAGCAACTCCATTCACCTTTTTACTTTTGTAACCTTTTTAAAGAAATATTTTAAATTATGTGATGTAATTTACCATTCTGTGGGATAAGAAACTGTGACAATAAATTAATAGAAAAGGACAGGACAGAAATAATCCAACCCTGAAAGAGCATATCGCAAAAAGTTTTTATAATAAAGGAGTTAAGATTTTTTTCCACGTCAAAATAAAAAAAAAAGTAGTACTCTAATGAAAAAGTAAATAAATGATACAATTTGAGCTGTTAAAATTTATTTTTATTAGCACATGTAAGTGGTTTGTGGTGAGGAGTTTGCATTCTAATACCAAAGTTAAAAAACCTTTAGAAGGATAATGGATGAGATTGAACACAGTCAATCAATAAACAGCTTCTGAGTGTTCTATCAGTCGCTGAACACAGAGCCAGTTTCTGTAAGGATACTGATACTCTTTCTAATGAGTAGACCTCTTGAACTTGAGAACTCAAGTGACTTCTTTCTGCAAGTAACTGGACGTGTTATTCTAATTCTATCTCTGGAACACTCATCTCCATTGTATAAAAAATAGAATGAAAGTCTTAAGTTATGTAATATGTACCAGAAACATTTGCAGAAATTTTGTTTAATATATAGTACCAGTAAAAATAGAATGTGTTGAGTTGGCATAATTAGACAAAAAGATTTGACCAGTAAGATGGTCATGTCTGGGTCAACTGCAAATCTGAATATACAAGCATGCAAAGCACTGCTCTGGGGTAATGACAGGAAGGGAGGAAGCAGGGTCCATTTGCATGAAGCCAGTGAAGAGGGCAAGATCGTAAGGGGCAGGCTCTGAGTAAGGAGCTTATCTTATCATCTAATAGATTTGCATCCAGAATACATATCATAACAGTGCTAAATAACATGGCATCCTCAGATAAGTAGCTGTTTTCAGCACTAAGGACTTATACTTCAGATGAGCTGCTAATTGAAATTTTTAGATGCCACAGTCTCTATTGAACACCAAGTTCCAATTAAATATGAACAAATATGAACTTTCTTTTAGGTGCATTTGAGTAACATTAAAAATTATTTACTTTTTCTGTTAAATAATTTAATACATTTATCAATATTTTTCTCACTTTTGGGACAGTCTGCTGTCTTAACTACTTGATTTGATAAACAGACTTCACAACTTTTTTATTATCTTCTTTATAAAATTCAACATCAATGACCTTAATGATATTTCCAAACCAAATCCTCTTTTTATTAGTTTCTTAGTATTGTAAGAAGCAGATGTTCAGTATTAACAAGTTTTCTATCGTTTAATGAATGTGACATTCAACAACAGACTGTTAACCCATACTTACTTACTGTGCTAAGTAACTGATAGAACTCAGGAGGTGTTTATTGATTGACTTTAAAAGGAAAAAAGTATCATTTAAGAAAATTGGTGACATTTCTGAAACTACATTAAGAACATTTTGAAGGGCTTCAAGTTAAACAAGGATTGCTTTTGTTACAGAATAGAGTTTTAGAATATCAAGGAATGAAATATGAGTTTGCTTTCTACTAGTCTTCTTTCCTTATCTGCCTTCATCTCCTTGTGGACTTTACAAGGACACTCTTTTCCTATAAATTCTTCCTCTTTCTAAGTATTTTTTTTTTTTTCCAGAACAGGAGAAAGATTAACCTGCAGAATAGGCAATAAAAAAAAAACAAGTGTTATTGTAGCAGGATGCTGAAAGAAAACGTATATTTGACTGTGTAGGTGACCTCTATGACCTTTATTATTTTGTAGAACTGAAGTGCTGCTAATAAGAAATATATTTAGTATATACTCTTGAAAATATCTTTTCTTTGTATGTTTATTTCCAATGATATTCTGTGTCAAAAGCTGTCTACATAGGTTTTATAATTTGGCTAACTATGAAAATTTGCTCTATTTGTAGAAGGATAACTTTTATAAATAAGTTTTAAGTGTGTGTCAGGGGTCCCAAAGGCCACCCTCGGCCTCAACGATTCACTAGAAGAACTCACAGGACTCAGATAAGCTATCATATTTATGGTTATGATTTATTACAGCAAAAAGATACAGATTAAAATCAGCAAGAGGAAAAAGCTCATGGGGCAAATTCCAGGAGAAACAAGGAGCAAGCTTCCAAGTGCCCTGTCCAAGTCGAGGTGCATAGGAGCTGACCAACGGCTAGCTCTGAAGACAAGCTTTTGTCTGAAATGTGCAGGGTTTGAGCACAGGCCTGCTGAGTTAACCATTTCTAGTTGAGTCTACCCTCCCGCCCCAGCCCTTGGCCTAGTCTCTCTTATGGTAAAACAGTAATATTTGTCAGAGCATCTGCATTTAGTAAATGATTTATATAACAGACACAGCAATAGTATTAGCATGAATATGCCTAACACTGGAAGGAGACAGTGTGGGCCAGCAATGGATTTAAAGAAACAATTAAGTCATCCTATAAAGCTGTTACATACATTTTTATATTTTTATACTGCTTTGATTACTTGTCCCACTCCCCTTGAGCTACCATTATTTTTTACCTTGTGATAAACTTGTGCAGAACTATTTAACATAAAAAATTAGCTGATGTTTAGCTGTATCATGTTCTTCCTCAACCCAGTCATTTTCCCTAGGTATTACATCCTGAGGGTACTTTGCTTTAATCTTGCAATACATTTGATACAAACAATGCCAGTTTTACACCGTATCACAGATGATCATGAGTCAACTCAGTTCCATTACTAGAACAAATCAGTAAGAATTACAGAGGTATTTTCTATACTTTTCCAACAGGATTAGCCCTTGTCCATATACCAGATATTATTATGGACAGGTATCAAATATGCCATGATTTCTTGGTTCCAAGCAAGTTAGGGAAAAAGCTAGCCACCCTGTATCAGTTCACAGGCTTATGATGAGACTGGTTTCCATTGTGAACTGTTGTACAGCAGGGGCTACCTCCCTCTTACAAGGAAGAAATGGGTGTTGTTCAGAATAGTCCATATCCCTGCTAATAGAAGTACAGGATATGTCTATTCTAATCTGTTCTTGGGGAGATTCCCACAGGTGTGACCCTTGGCAGTTAGGATGGAAGGCCATTGTCCCATGGCTGTTTTGACCCTGTTGGAACAGAGTACAAGTCCTTTCCCAATGCTGGGTCTTGGCATTACACAGCATTATTCATTGAGTCTGCCTGACTCACTTCAGTAAATCCTCATCATCTTTCCAGACTGACTCACATCCCTGCCTTCATTCTACCAGATAATTCCTTCTAATCTGGCATGTATTTGTCCGTAGTACACTGTGGAATGACTGGCATCCCACAGCTATATTTTGTTATTACTAGGGACCTTTATAATCATTTGATCATAAAGGTTTACATTTACACAGGAATCAGTCTCACAGAAGCCAACAGCACAGTCCAAAGGCCCAGAAGAGAGAAGGTCCAAGAAATTCCTTCCCTAATGATATCCTTTGTAGTAGACGTAATTTGATAAATGAGAGTCAAAAGATACTGGCATATTAATAGAGTTCCACTCAGTCACTAACAATTTGTCCAGTCTGTCATTATATTGTATGACCAAATGTCTCCAGAGAAATGCCACTCAGATTTGCAGGCTTCTTTTTGATCTTTTCAGGTTCTAAAAGCAGGGCTGGTCTTAGCAAACACATGGCTTCATCCTTTTGCACATCTGACATAAATTGTGCTAAGAGTGTGTTCCTTGATAGGAAGAAATGTAACTTAGCAGCCCAAATTGGCACAGTATCTTCTGATACAGTCCTTTTATAATATTTCAAGCATTTACACCTACCACTGGCTATGCAAAGCCCAGTCCAGAGTAAGTGTTTATTCCTGTCAGGACTCATTTATAGCCTGCTGGGACTGCCACCAGTGGTCTGGTATAGACTGCTTTCCGCCTTTGTGTGGGGCATTGCCACTGGTGGGATCTTCCCCATAGCAGTCAGCAGTCTCTATCTTTCTTGCTGGCAGACGGGACAGTTCTTGTTGGCACTGTGTGCCTTAGAACACCCTTCTTCACCAGAGCAAGAGGAATACGTTGACAATCAGTCTGTCTCTGCATTTTGACACAATGTCCACTCATTTCATGGACCCAGGTGGCCACCTCAAGTGAGATATCTACTTGCTGATTCCACATTCACCTTTCAATCCAGGAAGGGGGTTCTTCTGATGAGCACTGACATATCCTGCTTTAATGTGCCCCTTAAATTCCTGTAGTGAATGGTTTCAGTGAACAAGAAATTAACTTGAGCTGTAAACTTTAACCTGAAGCAAAAAAAAAAAAAAAAGAAAAAAAAATCCTATAGTAATTTTCACTGGGCCATGACCCATAGTAAACCAAAACCAAAAAACCAAACCCGTTACTGTCGAGTCGATTCTAATTCATAGCAACACCATAGAACAGAGTAGAACTGCCCCATAGGGTTTCCAAGGAGCACCTGGTAGATTTGAACTGCCAACCTTTTGGTTAGCAGCTGTAGCTCCACCAGGGCTCCTGCCCCATACTAGCATCCGTTTAATAGACCAATTATCCATTGCCAGTCTGCCTGACCATATGGCCTGGTCATTACCCACTGCTCATGAGTCACAATACACTCAGAATTTGGACTCATATTTTTGTTCATTTATTCCATTACTGCAAGGAAAGAAACATTCAGTTCAGCCCATTAAGATGATTTGTTCTTATCTTCTTCAGAGTTTTTCTATTGGTTGGTCATAGTATGGAAAACTTCCAAACAGTATGCTGTCTACCCACCTTGGAGTTGCCATCTGTAAACCAAGTAAAGCCCAGTCCTGATTTTCGGTCAGTCAACAGTTGCCCATAGGGCACTTCCCATGTGACAGTAAGATCTGGCTGCAACTCAGGTAGTTCCAAAGTAAATCCTAGAGGAAAAGAGACTTTCAGCTAGTGGATTTGATGAGTACCTCCTTGCATTCCTCTGGTAGTATGTTCCATTGTCATTTTATTATGGAGCTCTTCTGGACACTGCCTTCCTTATTAGAGTGTTTTTCCCACATTACCCAAAACATTACAAGTATTTCAGGTTATAAGTTTTTGTTTTTTTAATATATCCTTCAATCATAGCGGGAGTTTCAATAATGCTCAATAAGAAGATAGTTTGTCTCTCAAATGACAGATACCATACCACCATGCCTGGAAATTTTCTGTTCCAAAATCACAGTAGTCTGGGCAGCATTCACAGGCTTTTGCTATTAGCTTCAATCTTCATAAGTACAAGTTGAAGATACTTCCAAAGTTTTATCTGAGTGTGGATCACAAGCAGGGGAGGATTAACAAGCAAGGTACCCATGGGTTTACATTAAGCAAGGTATGCACTGGCTTACTTGTGTTTACTTACGAATCTGTAGTGCACAGTTTCACATGAGTTTCACCTACGTAGTGAAACCCATTTGAAGTTGTTCACTATGCACTACAGATTCGTAAGTAAACACAAGTAAGCCAGTGCATAGCTTGCATATTGGGCAATCCATCCCTGAATTCATAAGGACCCTGAGGCACTGATCAGAACACCATTTTTGCAATTCAGGCATAGCCTGCTGTTGTTCAGACCCCATTCAAATATGGCCTTTTTTCAGGTAGTTTTATGGATAGAAGCTAGCAATATTCCCACTTGTGGAATATGTGTCCTCCAAAATTTAAGCAACCTGACCAGGCATTGCATTGTGTTTCTTGCTTAATTCTATGGTTAGACAAAAAACAAATTTTAATTTTAGCTGCCTGTGGAATGTCAGGAATAGATCCTGTCCAGATTATCCCTAAGAATTTCACTATTTCAGCAGGGGCTCCATCTTTGCGGAATTAATCAACCAGCCTCTGTTAGTTATATGTGTCACCACTGGGTTTAAGTAAATCATCACTTGCTGTTCATGTTCTGATATTATCATGGTATCATCAATGTAGTATATTATTACCTCTGGGACCTACATCAAGTCCAAATCCCTCCTAATCAAATTATGACAGTAAACTGGTGAATTCAAATATATCTGTGATGACACAGTAAATGTGAATTGAGATCTTTCCCATGTGAAAGAAAACTGACTGACTCTCTTCTGAGGATGGTATTGAGGGAAAAGCATTTGCAGGATCAATCATTGAGTGACAGTCTCCTTTAGCTTGTATTTTATGCACTTTTGGCACTGTATCAGGAATTGCTGATGCTATAAGCAGTGCTGTTTTATTGAACTTTTGATAATCTACCATTGGTCTCCATGAGCCATTCATCTTTTTCATGGATCACACAGGGCTGTCATTGTACAGGGCATTTGTTGATACTAACACTCCAGCTTCTAACATGTCATTATTTAAAGTGGTAATCTCTTTTTGTCCAGCAAGTATTCTATACTGTTTCAGATTAACAACCTGTGTGGGCTTAGGCAACTCTATGAGTTCCATGTTGCATGCCCAATTAATACTGGCCAGAGGGCAAACTTACTTACCTTCTGTTTTACAGTGCTTTTTAGGGGGTAATGCTCTTCAGTCAGATATAATATCCATCCCAATAATACATTTAGGTAAAGGAGATGCAACACCTTCACATAAAGTCAGTTCAAACATTCTAATTTTCATCCAGACTTTCATTTTAATTCCATTAACTATTGCATCCCCATATCCTCTCAATCTTAAGTATGGTTCCCTTCAGGACTTCACTAACAAGTTTTGGAATCACAGTGCCTTGTGATCCCATGCCAAGGAGACCCAGAAAATTTTCTTCTCTATTCCCTGACCATTTTACCCACACATGTGCATACGGCCTTGGGTCCTCAGCCAGTATCAGGACAAGAGACTCTGCCCCCCTTGTAAAACCTCATTTTGATTAATTTATCAGACCATCATTCCCAGAGAATTCAGGTTAGGCTTCTAATTATCATCTTTGTCTTCTGACTTTTGAAATTCCTTCAAACTAGGTGCTGTCGAGTCAGCTCATACTCATAGCTACCCCATGTACAACAGAATAAAATGTCGCTTGGTCCAGTGCCAAACTAGTTTAATAGAGAAAATATGTTTAGGGCTCTTCAATGTTGGAGGACAAGCAGAGGTTCCCATTGAGCCACCCAACTTCTGATAGTGCTACATTAAGACCGTTGTCCTGACTCCATTAATGTCTGCTTTGTTCATCCCAGATCTTAATACATTTAAAGATTTTCAATCTACTGGAATGAGTACCTTTGCCTTTCTTTATTCTCTTCTGAATCACACATTTTCTTAGCAGCTGTAAAACCTATGGAAGGAAGCAAAGTCAACAAACCTGATATGACTTCTCAGACCATTTCTTCATTTCGCAGCAGTGTTCATTGGAAACCATGATGGCGTACTAGTTATGATCTATGGCTGCCAA
The DNA here is from genome assembly GCF_000243295.1 of Trichechus manatus latirostris. Taxonomy (NCBI): domain Eukaryota; kingdom Metazoa; phylum Chordata; class Mammalia; order Sirenia; family Trichechidae; genus Trichechus; species Trichechus manatus. The sequence continues at coordinate 2,411,582 of NW_004443955.1, read as the reverse complement.
CCAAAAGGTCAACAGTTTGATACCACCAAGTGCTCCTTGGAAACAGTATAGGGCAGTTCTACTGTGTCCTATAGGGTCGCTGGGGGTCAGAATCAACTCAATGGCAACGGGTTTGGCTTTTGTTTTTTTTTAAGGCTACATGGGAGCCCTGGTGGCACAGTGGTTAAGTGCTCAGCTGTTAACCAAAAGGTTGATGGTTTGAACCTCCAGCCACTCTGTGGGAGAAAGATGTGACAGTCTGCTTTTCTAAAGATTACAGCCTTGGAAACCCTGTGGGGAAGTTCTACTCTGTCCTATAGTCACTAGGAACAGAATCGACTCGATGGCAATGGGGAAGGCTACACTGGGTGGTCATGCAAAAGGAGTCTCCTTAATCAAAGCATTTGCCATGACCTAGGTGAGGGACATACATATCAAGTGGGTGAATATCTCAGTCATGGTAAAGCCAATCCAGCATGTCTTGCATATCAGCTTGGGAGTTCCACTTGGCACTGGAAAGGGAAGAAGAACAATTTCCCTTCTTAAGGTAAATAAACTTTACAGCAGCTTTTATCTAGTCCCCCAGGCTTGCTTTCTCTTCAAGAACAACCTGCTGTATGTTTGGATCATATATAACCATCCATGATTGTTCAGTAGCTAGCTGTAGGTCCTGCATAAATCCAACCATTCTCCTCCATTCTGCAGCATTCAAAACTAAGGAGACTGCTTCTAAGTTAGCACTCTCACTGCTCCTAAGTTAGTAAAGGTTATTCAGGAAGCTCATAATTATCAATCCATAAAATGAGACAACTCTTCTACATTACGTTTTTTGGTTTCAGTAATTTCTTGGTTTTGTCCCTCCCCTGATTCACCTTCTTTGTGACTAGAGGTCATAGAAGTCCTGTCTGTGGTTCCACCATATTTTCCCCCGTTTGGTAACAATCCTGAGGCTAGTGGCCATAGCTCCAAAACTCATACTGGCCAAAATCCAAGCTTGGCACAGCACCAGAAGGCACATCAAAACCGTTTTATTTTCATTATAGTAAATACAGATAAAAAAATCCAGGAAGTTGTATATGTACTTTTTTAAAAATTATTTCATGGGTCCTCATGTACCCAGTGACCCAACTCCTCAGAAGGGAGTATATTGTTTCTAAATTCCATTGGTAACTTTTACCTCCAGTAACTGGTCACAGTGCATCCCCTGGGTGAGTCAGTGGCCAGGTTCATCAACCCCAAATCCTTTATTCTTCCTTTTACCAAACAATGTTTCTGCCATGTGTTAGTGGTCAGGATCATTCCAGTGAATCCTATCTCTGGCATCAACTGTATGAGGGTTCACAAGACAACGCTCAGTCTTGATTCACTAGAAGGACTCACAGGACTCAGAAAAGCTGTTATATTCATGGTTATGGTTTATTAGAGTGAAAAGATACAGATTAAAATCAGCAAGGGGAAAAAGGTCATGAGGCAAAGTCCAGAAGAAACTAGGCGCAACTTCCAGTGGATTTTCATGGGGATATGCTTAATTTTCTTGGTAATAATGCATGGCAACCCTTGAAATGTTCCTGACTTTAGAAGCACATTAAAGCCTTGGAGTCCAGAGTTTTTACTTAGCATCTGTTACATAGGCATGAAGCACCTGTGTGACTGACCTCCTCAGCTATCCAGACTCAAATCTCCTACTCACACCACCCAAGAAAAAAACAGACATTTAACATAAATCATAATGTTAGGATAAACTTATCTGATCAAACTGATAGAGCATTATACAAAGCTACAGACATACAAAAAAAGAGGCACTCATTAAAAATCCAGTGACTCAAGGCCTCAGGCATACAAAAACACTCTTATCCGGCAAAATATTCCAGAGGTTTAGAGATTATCTCCTGGGAGCCAGACAAGGGTCAGTCCTGAAGACAAGACTTTCTTTGGAATGTGCTGGATTCAATTGCACCCTGATCTGTGGATTTAACCCTTTCCTGCCAAATTTGATTATTTGAGGCAATTTTACATTGTTCATAGTGCTGTTAGTGAGATGAGACAGTTTGTTTTATAGCTTAACTCAGATTTCTTTAAATAAAAAGAAAGAGATACACAAAACACTCAAAAGCAGAGACTTAAACAGAGACTTATACACCAGTGTTCATTGCATCACTATTCACAATAACCAAAAGGTTGAAACAACCCGAATACATAGTAACAGACGAAGGGATAAACAAAATGGGGTATATACATACAATGGAATACCACTATCCAGTAGGAGAAAGTCTTGAGACAGCTACAATATGGATGTAGCTCAACGACATTATACTGATTGAAATAAGTCAATCAAAAAAAAGGACACATATTGTATGACCTCACTTAAATAGAAAGACAAACATAGACAAATATATAGAGACTACGACCGTTAAGGTTGTATGTCAACTTGGTGGGACATGATTCTCAGTGGTTTGGCAGTTACGATGTAGTTTGGCAATCGTATGATAATGTGATCACCTCCATGATGGAATCTGCTGTAAGTAGCTAATCAATTAAAGGGAGTTTCCTTGGGGGTGTGGCCTGCATCAAATATAATTGGACTTTCTAGCAAGGCTTGTGGGCTTTGGCTTCCTCTGGATCCTGCAGCTGGCTCCTGTTCATCTGATCTCTGTTTCTTGGGACTTGAGCTAGCAGCTTACCTGCAGTGTTTCCTGCCGGTCTGGGGATTCATTGATCTTCATAGGCTGCGAGCAAGAGCTGTTCTGTCTGACCTGCTAATCTTGGGTTCATCTGCCCCTGCAACATGTGAATCAGGGGGAGCCTCTATCCTGACCCATGGACTTGGGATGTTCCAACCTCTACAACCACATGAGCCATTTCCTTGATATACATCTCTCTATATATATATTCATTTGCTTTACTGGTTTTGTTTCTCTAGAGAACTCAGCCTAAAACAGAGACCAAAGTTTATTAGCACAGGGGCAGGAGGGAGAGGAAAAGGGGAGGTTAAAGGTGATGGAAAAATCACACTGATTAAAGGTAGAGTTGCACAACTGATTATTGTAATTGCTGTGAATAAGTTGTAAACTTGTAAAAATTGAATTGGCAAAAGTTGTGTGATACATATATTTACAAAAATGACCAAAAAAAAAAAAAAAAAAGAGTAGCTGCTGAGGCTGCTTATGTACAACCAAAAATCACATACGGTTTGGCGCCTTAGTTTGGAGATATAGGATCATAGTTTCATGGGACATCCTAGTTAATTGGACTAATAGTGTGTTTAGTGCTTCTGTTCTACCTCCTGGTTTGTTGTATAGTGCCTGAGGTCTTAAAAGCTTGCAAGTAGCCAATCAAGGCACAACAATTGTTCTCTATTTGCCTGGAGCAACAGAGGAATAAGGACAGTCTGTAATAAGAGGAATATATAAAATATGTGAGTAATTGCCTCCATGAACAAATGTTTCCTTTGCCATGAGGCCAGAAGAACTAGATGGTGCCTGACTACTATTATTGAACATTTTGATCAAAGATTCTATAGAAGAATCCTGATCAAAAGTTGAAAAATGCAGAACAGAATTTCAAATTCTCAGGTAATCCAGACTTTCTGGAGTTGTAGAGGCTGAATAAACCCCTGAAACTATTGTCCTGAGATAATCTTTAAACATTTAACCAAAAACATCCCCTGAAGTCTTCTTAAAACCAAATAATAGTTTATATTAACTCAGAAAGAATGTCTGCCTTGAGCATCGTGCTCTTTTTTGTATGTGATTTGGGTGAAAGTTTACAGAGCAAATGAATTTCTCATTCAAAAATTTATACACAAATTGTTTCATGGCGTTGGCTGTGATCCCGCATTGTGTCAGCGTTCTTCTGCTTTTCTTTTCCACCCCAGGTTCACTGTGTCCATTCATCTGGTTTTCCTATCCCCTTCCACTTCCTGTTTTTTGTTTCTGGCCAGATGTCGCCCATTTGATCTCGTATACTTGATTGAGCTAAGAAGCACTTCCTCACATGTGTTATTGTTTGTCTTATAGGCCTGCCTAATCTTTGGCTTCAAGTCTGAGTTAGAACAGTGTCCAGGGACCATAGTCTCAGGGGTTCCTCTAGTCTCTGTCAGACCAGTAAGTCTGGTCTTTTTGGTGAATTTGATCATTTGTTCTACATTTATCTCCCACTCTGTCCTGGACCCTCTAATGTTTTCCCAGTCAGAGTGGTCAGTAGTGGTAGCTGGGCACCATCTAGTTCTTCTGATCTTGGGGTCATGTAGGCTGTGGTTCATGTGGTCCACTAGTCCTTTGAACTACTTGCTCCCTTGGATCTTTAGTTTTTTCCCTCTCCTTTCCTCCAGACTAGAAGAGACCGATAGTTGTATCTTAGATGGCCACTCGTAAGTTTTTAAGACCCCAGATGCTACTCACCAAAGTAGGATGTAGAACATTGTCTGTAAGAACTATGGTGTACCAGTTGATGTAGATGTCCCCCAAGTGTATAGTCCTTTGCCTTCGAGTCTGTGAACTTCATCCTGTGAGGTGTTTAGTTATGTCTAAGAGATTTTCCCGACTGTGCCACTTGTGTGCTCGATTGTCTATATTAACATATGAGAAGCACTTACAGTCATGTATTCAGAAATTTCCACCTTCGAACCTGTGTCTACCAGCTGGTGTGTTCCCTTATCCCTTCCCTCACCTCTTTGGTATATCTGTCTATAGTTGTCCTTTATTCCTGCATTCCTCTTAGTGTCCTCTCTTGCCTTGGTCATGTTGTGCTGACTCTTCCCATATTGTGTATTGCCTTTTCCTTCTCCCATATTAACTCGTGTCTACTATCTCTTTGGTAATTTTCCATCCCTCCTCCTTCCATCCCTGGTAATCATCAGTCTTTTATTTTATTTTTTTCTGTGTGTAAGCATTTTGTTGTTACTTTATAAAAGCAGTCTCATACAATATTTTTCTCTGTGTGATTAAATTATTTCACTCAGCATAATGTCCTTCACCACCATGCATCTGTCAGTTTGCCATACTGTGGTGGCTTGTTTGTTGCTGTGATTCTGGCAGTTTTGCCACCGGTATTTCAAATGCCAGCAGGGTCACCCTTGGTAGGCAGATTTTAGTGGAGCTTCCAGACTAAGCTAGACTAGGAAGAAGAACTCAGTGGTCTACTTCTGAAAAAATTGGCCTGTGAAAACCTTATGAATAGCAGTGGAACATTGTCTGATATAGTGCTGGAAAAGGAGCCCCTCAGGTAGGAAGGCACTCAGAATACAACTGGGGAAGGGATGCCTTCTTGAAGTAGAGTTGACCGTAATGATGTGTGTGGAGTCAAGCTTTCAGGACCTTCATTTGTTGATGTGGCATGACTCAAAATGAGAGGAAACAGTTACAAACATCCATTAATATCGGAAAGTGGAATGTACAAAGTATGAATCTAGGAAAACTGGAAGTCATCAAAAATGAAATTAAACACATAAACATCAATATCCTAGGCCTCAGTGAGCTGAAATGGACTGGAATTGGCCATTCTGAATCAGACAGTCATATGGTCTACTAAGCTGGGAATGAAGAATTGAAAAGGAATTGTGTAGTATTCATTGTCAAAAAGAACATTTCAATATCCATCCTGAAGTTCAAAGCTGTCAGTGATTGGGTAATATCCATAAGCCTGCAAGGAAGACCAGTTAATACAACTACTATTAAAATTTACACACCAACCAGTAAGGGCAAAGATAAAGAAACTGAAGATTTTTACCAACTTCTGCAGTCTGAAATTTATCAAACACGCAATCAAGATGCATTGATAATTACTGGTGATTGGAACGAACAAGTTGGAAACAAAGAAGAATCAGCAGTTTGAAAATATGGCCTTGGTGATACAAACATCGGAGATCACATAATAGAATTTTGCAAGACCAACGATTCTTCATTGAAAACACCTTTTTTTTCAACAACATAAACGGCGACTATACACATGGATCTCACCAGATGGAATACACAGGAATCAAATCGACTACATCTATGGAAAGAAACAAGGGAGAATCTTGATATCATCAGTCAGAAAAAGACCAGGGGCCAACTGTAGAACAGACCATCGATTGCTCGTATTCAAATTCAAGTTGAAGCTGAAGAAAAGTAGAGAAAGTCTACGAGAGCCAAAATATGACCTTGAGTATATCCCACCTAAATTTAGACAGCATCTCAAGAATAGATTTGACGCGTTGAACACTAAATGACCGAAGATCAGACGAGTTGTGGAATGACATCAAGGACATCATACATGAAGAAAGCAAGAGGTTATTAAAAAGACAAGAAAGAAAGAAAAGACGAAATTGATGTTGGAAGAAACTCTGAAAATTGCCTTAGAATGTAGAGTAGCTAAAGCAAAAGGAAGGAATGATGAAACAAAAGAGCTGAACAGAAGATTTCAAAAGGTGGCACAAGAAGACAAAGTAAAGTATTGCAATGGAATGTGAAAAGACCTGGAGTTAGAAAACCAAAAGGGTAGAACATGCTCGGCATTTCTCAAGCTGAAAGAACTGAAGAAAAAATTCAAGCCTTGAGTTGCAATTTTGAAGGATTCCATAGAGAAAATATTGAATGACACAGGAAGCATCAAAAGAAAATGAAAGGAATACACAGAGTCACTGTACCAAGAAGAATTGATTGACATTCAGCAGTTTCAGGAGGTAGCATATGATTAAGAACCAATGGTACTGAAGGAAGAAGACCCAGGTACACTGAAGACATTGATGAAAAACAAGGCTCCAGGAATTGGCAGAGTACCAATAGAGATATTTCAACAAATGGATGCAGCATTGGAGGAAGGCTGCCTGGCCAACTGAAGGGAAGAGTTTCATATTTGTGCCCATTTCAAAGAAAGTCAATACAACAAAATGTGGAAATTACCAGATAATATCACACTCAAATAAAATTTTTCTGAAAATCATTCCAAAGCAGTTGCAGGAGTACATCAAAAAGGAACAGCCAGAAATTCAGGCCAGATTCAGAAGAGGACCAGGAACGAGGGATATCATTGCTGATGTCAGATGGATCCTAGCTTAAAGCAGGGGATACCAGAAAGATTTTTACCTGTGTTTTATTGGCTATGCAAAGGCATTCAACTGAGTGCATCATAACAAATTATGGATAACATTATGAAGAATGGGAATCCCAGAACACTTAATATTGCTCATGTGGAACCTGGACATAGACAAAGAGGCAGTCATTGGAACATAGCAAGGGGTTATTGCATGGTTTAAAGTCAGGAAAGGGCTGCATCAGGGTTGTATCCTTTCACCATACTTATTGAGTCTTTATGTTGAGCTAATAAACTGAGAAGCTGGACTATATGAAGAAGAATGTGGCACCCGGGATTGGAGGAAGACTCATTAACAACCTGCGATATGTAGATGACACAGCGTTGCTTGCTGTAAGTGATGAGTACTTGAAACACTTACTGATGAAGATCAAAGACTACAATCTTCAATATATATTGCACCTCAACGTAAAGAAAACAAAAATCCTCACAACTGGACCAACAAACAACATCATGGTAAATGGAGAAAATAATTGAAATTGTCAAGGACTTCTTTTTACTTGGATCCACAGTCAACACCCATGGAAGCAGCAGTCAAGAAATCAAAGGACATATTGTATTGCACAAATCTGCTGCAAAAGAACTATTGAAAATGTTGAAAAGCAAAGATGTCACTTTGAGGACTAAGGTGCTCCTGACCCAAGCCATGGTATTTTCAATTGCCCCATATGCATGTGAAAGCTGGTCAATGAATAAGGAAGACTGAAAAATTGATATCTTTGAATTATGTTGTTGGTGAAGAATGTTGAATATACCATAGACTTCCAGAAGAATGAACAAGTCTGTCTTGGAAGAAGTACAGCCAGAGTGCTCCTTGGAAGCAAGGATGGCGAGACTTTCTTTTACATATTTTGGAAGGGACCAGTCCCTGGAGAAGGATATCATGCTTGGTAAAGTAGAGGGTCAGGGAAAAAGAGGAAGACCTTCAAGGAGATGGATTGACACAGTGGCTGTAACAATGGGCTCAAGCATAACATCGACTGTGAGAATGACGCCAGATTCGGCAGTATTTCTTTCTGTTTTCCAAAGGATCACTGAGTCAGAACCTTCTCTGTGGCACCTTACAGCAACATAGAAATTTGTCCATTTCATCGAAGTTATCAATTTTGTTGAAGTACAGTTGTTCATGATATTCTGTTATGATCCTTTTTTACTTCTATTGGGTCAGTTGTAATTCCTCCTCCTTCATTTCTTATTTTGGTTATTTGCCTCTTCTCTGTTTTTTTCTTTGTCAGCCTAGCTAATGATTTGTCAGTTTTATTGCTCTTTTCAAAGAACCAACTTCTGCTTTTAGTGATTCTCTCTATTGTTTTTCTGGTTTTGTTTTTATTTATATCTGCTCTGATCTTTATTATTTCTTTTATTCTAGTAGCTTTAGGTTTAGTTTGTTCTTCTTTTTCTAGTTCCTCATGTTGTAGAGTTAGACTATTTATTTGAGACCTTTCTTTTTTAATGTAGATGTTAATTCTTATCAATTTCCCGCTGAGGACTGCCTTCCCTGCATCCCATTGGTTTTGGAATGATGTGTATTTGTTTTCATTTATCTCCAGGTATTTTTTTATTTAACTCTTGATTTCTTCCTTGACTCAATAGCTTTTTAGTAGTGCATTGTTTAATATCCATGAATTTGTGTGTTTTCCAGTTGTGCTTTTGCAGTTAATTTCTAATATTATTCCTTATGGTCAGAGATGATACTTTGTATAATTTCAGTCTTTTTAAATTTGTTGAAACTTGTTTTGTGGCCTAGAATATGGTCTATTCTGAAAATTGATCCTGTGTGCAGGGGGGAAATGTGTATTGTTCTGTTGATGGGTGTAGTGTTCTATGTCCATTAGGTCCAATTTGTTTATGACATTGTTTAAGTCCACCACATTATCCTTTTGAGATGCTCCATCCATAATTGTGCTATGAGTCAAAATCGACTTGATGGCAACAGGTTTAACAGGTTTGGGTCCATAATTGAAAGAGGTATATGGAAGTTCCCAGCTATTATTGTGAAGTTTCTGTTACTTCATTCATATGAGTCAGTGTTTGTTTCACATACTTTGGGGAACTAATGTTAGGTGCATATATATTTATAATTGTTATTTCTTCTTGATGAATTGATCCTTTTATTATTATCTAATGTCCTTCTTCCTCTCTTATAATAGATTTTGATTTAAAGTCTATTTTTTTCTGATATTGGAATGACTACCCCTCCTATTTTTTGCTTACTAGTTGCATGGAATATTGTTTTCCATCATTTTACTTTCTGTCTGTTTGCATCCTTGGGTCGAAGGTGTGTCTCTCATTGTCAGCATAAAGATGGATCATAGTTTTTTTTTTTTTTTTTTTTTTGTCCATTCTGTCACTCTCTGTCTTTTGACTGGAGAGTTTAGACTATTTACATTTAATTACTGAAATTGAAGGACCTACTTCATTCATATTGCTAATTGTTTTCTAGGTCTCTTAGTCATCTAGTGCTGCTATAATAGAAATACCACAAGTGGATGGCTTTAACAAAGAGAAATTTATTCTCTCACAGTCTAGGAGGTAAGAAGCCCAAATTCAGGGTGCCAGCTCCAGAGGAGGGCTTTCTCTTCCTGTTTGCTATGGAGGAAGGTCCTTGTCATCAATCTTCCACTGGTCTAGGAATTTTTCATCACAGTACACCAAGTCCAAAGGACATGGGCTCCTGGTTCTGCTTTCTTGGTGGTATGAGGTCCTTACGTCTCTCTGCTCGCTTCTCCCTTTTATATCTCAAAAGACTTAAGACACAACCTAATCTTGTAGATTGAGTCCTGCCTCATTAACATAACTGCCACTAATCCCACTTCATTAATATCATAGAGGAAGGATTTACAACACATAAGAAAATCACGTCAGATCACAAAATGTTGGACAATCACACAATACTGGGAATCATAGCCTAGCCAAGTTGACATACATTTTTGGAGGACACAACTCAATCTGTAACTCTGTGTGTCTTGTATCTTCTTTGTCCTATTATTTCAATACTTTTGCTATTTTTTGTGTTTAGCCACTTTTTTGTGTTTTTTTTTTTTTTTTCCTTCTTCCCTTCTGTTTATATTTTCTTAGTGGTTACCGCAAATAGTACATTAAACAACTTACACTCGCACCAACTTATTTCAGCTAGCTGCCAACATTTAACATATAAATAACACACAGCATTAACATACTAAAACTCTATTCCTGTTTTGCTGCTCCCTCCCCCCATTCTGTTGTTGGGTTTCCCTTTACATCATTATACATCCTATATCCGATAGGTTTAATTTGTACTTATTTCTTACGTACTTGATGTTTTATTCCTTGTGGAACTTAACTACTAAGTTTACTCCCCGGAAATACTGTATACTTGGTCCTTATATTTGCCCATGTCATTACTTTTATTGGAGATCTCTTTCTTTTTCTCTCTCTTTTTTCTTTCCCACGTGCATACTTGAGTATTTGTCTAGCGTTCTTTTCTTCCCATCTGAAAAACTCCCTTAAGTCTGGTAGTAACAAATTCTCACAGCTTCTGTTTATTTGGGAATATCTTGATTCCCCTCTTATTTTTTAATGATAACTTTTCTGGGTAAAGAATTATTGGTTGACAGTTGTTTTCTTTCAATATTTATATCTATTGCTCCATTGTCTTATGGTGTCCAAGGTTTCTGATGAGAAATCATCACTAATTCTTATGAAGGACCTGTGATATGTTATATTGTACTTTTTTCTCCTTGTCTTTGGTTTTCAGGAATTTTATTACAATAAGTCTTGGTGTAGACCTCCTGTAGTCCTTCTGCATGGAGTTCACATCACTTCCTGGGGTTGCAGGCTCGATTCCTTATTCAAATCTGGGAATTTCTCTATCATTATCTATTGGAAAATTTTTTCTTTTTCTTTCTTTTTTTTTTTTTTTTACTGTCCTATTGTTCTGGAATTCCCAAAATACTAATGTTGGATTTTGTAATTGAATCCTACAGCTCCATTTGTTTCCTGATCTCCATTAATATGTTTTCTGCATGTTCTTTGCTTTCTTTGAACATATTTAACATTGTTTTCTGGAGGTCCTCTATTTTTCCTATTAACTTGGGTCCATCAGAGAAATTTCCACTTCTTCATGATTTTCTTTCAATTGGGCCATCTTCTCCTGTGATCTTGTTTGCTTTATAATTTTTAGTTAATCTTGGGCCATTTGAGTATCTTCTTGTGATAATCTGGAACTAAGAATTTTCTGTATTTCCAGGAATTTTTCCCCTTTATTTTCACCTTTTTCCCCTAAGTTCTTCTAGAGGTCACTCTGGTACTTTCGTTCTTCCAGCACTGACTCAGCCATTCTGAGAATGTGTATCTCCCTTCCCTCTTCTATGGTGGGACCTCAGGTATTTATTTTGTTAATATAGGCTTCTATTCTGGCTCCACAGATTTTAGGCAGTTTTGAAAATTTTAAGTCCCTGGGTGACAGCTGTGGGTGGTTTTGTGGCAGGTTTTTCCTGTGGTGTCTGATGTTACTGGGGTATGAGCTTCCCTCTGCAGTCTGTGTGATGCAGTGTAGTCTTCCCTACGTGACTGCAACACTGAGGCAGGATTTCCTCCTTTCTGTGGCGATGGTGTGTGGCATTCCCTCTGTGGCTGACTGTTCTGGCATGGGACTTCTCCACTGGCTGTTGGTGAAAGGGGTGGGGCGTGGCTTTCCCAAGGCTAAAGGTAGTGCTGTGTGTTCTTCCTGCGTGAGAAAGCCCCTAAGAAGGCTGTCCCACAGTGTCTGGTTGTTATATAGGGAGCCAGTTGGTTCCTAGTGTGCTGGATGTTTGACGTATATTTCTCACCCTGGCTGATGAAAAGATCTCACAGCTGATCTATGGACCAGGGTCCTAGTACATGCCCACCTCTGTTCACAGTGAGATACAATAGTACTCACCCACACCATTTCATCGTCCCTGTTCTCCCTAAGTGCATGTTTGGGCTTCCCTGCTCCCTGCTCATGAATTCCCACAGCCACTTTAATTGGGCTGCAATTTTCTTGGTTTCCAGTTCTACCTCAACCAAGAAGGTGCCTTACCCCTCTTATTGCTCTTTTCCAAGAAGCAATAGCAGTATCTCTGAGCCTGTCTTGTGTCTTCAATCTAGCTCCCATCTTGTGCTCTTTGTTGATGGGTGTGCCAAAATGGCCACAGTGAGTCCAGTTGGCAAGTAGAGTACAGGCAGTCAATGAATCTAAGCCTTTCTGTTATCCCTGCTCCATATCTCTCCTGATTCAGGATTCACATTGGTTCTTTAACACTTCAACTGCTGTCAAGAGTCCTGAAATCTCTGTGCTAATTTTTATTTGTTTTTCACTAGCTTAGTTGTAGGGGAAAGTGAGGGTCTGACTCTTTATTTCACCCTTTTGCCTCTCCTCCCTCTTCATCCCATAGGTTTTGGTATGTTTTATTTCATTTTAATTTGTCTCTAAGTGTTTCCTATTTCTTTCATGATTTCTTCTTTGACAAATTTGTTGTTGAATAATGTGTTGTTTAATTTCCCCATACCTATGACTTTTCGAGAGGAGACCTGGTAGCACAGAGGTTAAGCGTTTGACTGCTAACCAAAAGGTTGGTGGTTTGAATACACCAGCTGCTCCATGAGAGAAAGATGTGACAGTCTATTCCATAAATATTTACAACCTTGGAAACCCTATGGGGCAGTTCTACTCTGTCCTACAGGGTCGCTATGAGTTGGAATTGACTCAACAGCAATGGACTTGATTTTTTCAGGGGTGATTTTTCCAGTTTTTCTTCTGTTATTGATCTCTTTCTTCATTTCATTGTGGTAAGAGAAGACACTTTGTATGATTTCAATATTTTTATGTTTATTGATACTAACTTTGTGTTCTACCATATGGTATATCCTGGAGAATATTCCATGTGCTCTTGAGAAGAATGTGTATTCAGCTTTTGTTGAGTAGAATGTTCTATATATGTCTGCTTTGCCTAGTCAGTTTATAGTGTTGCTGGAGCCCTCTATTTCCTTATTGATCTTTTGACTAGATATTCAATCCATTATTGAAAGTCTCCAACTATTATTGTATATTCGCCTATATTTTTCTTTCAATCTGTCAGTGTTTGCTTCATATATTTTAGGGCTATAATGTTAGGTGCGTGTATGTTTATAACTATTATGTATGCTTGAAGATTCATCATTTTATTAATATGCAATATCCTTCTATGTCACATAACAGTTTTTTTACATAAAATCTATTTTGTGTGATATTAGTCAACCCACCCCAGAGCTGTAATTACTACTATTTAAATGAAATATATTTTTCCATCCTTTCACTTTCAACTTGTTTGTGTCTTTATATCTAAAGTTAGTCACTTCTACACAACATATACTTGGATCATGGTTTCTTTTTTTTTTTTTCTTTTAAATCTATTTTGCCAGTCTCTGCCTTTTGATTGGAGAGTTTATTCCATTTACATTTAAAGTAATTGCTGATAAAGGACTTACATGTGCCATTTTTCTCTTTGTTTTCTGTGTGTATTATACATTTTTGTCCCTCATTTCTCCCATTAAGCATCCTAAATGTATGACAATCTGGTCTGAATTGATATCAACTTAACTTCAATAACGTACAAAATCTCCATCCCCATACAACTTCACCCTCCCCCTTTTTGTTATTGTTGTTTGCTCTAGGAATTAAAATAGATGTATTTATTTTTCACAATCTACTTACAATACTTACAGTAATTACAGTAGTACAGATAAAAAGTAGAAATCTTAAAACTAATTCAATTTACCTCTCCTCCCCTGTACTTCATGATATAGTTGTTTTATATATATATACACATAAACATATCTATATACACATATAGATATATACACACATATCTTTATACATAACAATTTTTGTTTTAAACTAGTGTATGTTTTATAAAAACAATTAGAAGAAGTAAAGTTCTAAAAATCAATGTTTTTTTTAACTCAAATATTATTATTTAACATTATTTCAACAATTTTTTCCTGTAAATTCTACTTGTTTCTTCTTTTTCTGAGACCTCACTTTCACATATCTTGGTGTCTAAAATGTCTCTGAGTCTGTACATTTTTATTTTCAATTTTTTTTTCCTTTTTTACTCATAGTAGATAATTTCTATTAATATACTTGCAAGTTCTCTCCCTCTTTCCTGTGTCATATATATTATTATATTAAGTCTACTTCATGATGGACTTAATTCCAAAGATCAAATGCAAAATATGACAAAACAATATAACTGTATTAAGAAATATATGAAATAACCTCACTGAAAAGAGTGGAAGAAGAGGTACTGACTAACTTTGTAACTTAATGGATTCTGTAAGAGTAAAGGCAGAATAATTGTACATAAGCACTACTCTAGTTGACAAAGTTGCCACCCTCATAGATGTATACAGGTTAACTATTCTGATACTACAATACATGTACACTGGAATTGAACAATTAAATAAATAGATGATAGATGGAGGGGAGTTTACACACAATCAAGGGAAGGAGGTGTCTTAGTTGTCTAGTGCTGCTATAACAGAAATACCACAAGTGGATAGTTTTAACAAAAAGAGGTTTATTTCTTCACAGTAAGGTAGGCTGAAAGTCCAAATTCAGGGCGTCAGCTACAGGGGAAG
>NW_004443955.1:2384646-2396744 GCF_000243295.1 Trichechus manatus latirostris | reverse complement strand
ACCAGGAATCATGGCCTAGCCAAACTGATAACACATTTTTTTGGGGACATAATTCAAACCATGACAGGAGGCTAGAATGATCCTTAAGGTAACGGAACAGACTTGAAGCCCTCAGTATGAACTCATGTTTAGTTTAATATAGATGCAGATGATTACATAGAAAAGTATTTGTACATAAGTGCAGGTACACAGGTTAGTATACACACATATGTTTCCTTGTTCCCTCAGATAAGAGGGCCAAACAAATTGCACCCAATAGAAATGAACACATCTAATGTCCGCTAGTGGTTTTTAATGTCATGCTCCAATAAAAGGAACCAGGTCTCTGTAGATAAATGGCTCATTCTAGAACTGGAGTATAAAGTATACAAGAGTTTGGCATATCTCTTCGTGCCATAAAGTAAGGGAGTGCTCAAAACAAACGAACAAAAACCCACAATGATGGGGATTATATCAAAGAGTCAAAAGAATCAACTGAAAGAATTCCCAGTGTCCAAAACTAGAATATTTTGAGTCACAAAGTAATTAATGTAGTATTGATTTATAATCCAAAGCATAAAGTAAATAACCCTGAGTGCATACTGATATAAATAGACACTAAATAAATAAATAAATGGGGGAGAACAGACAAATATCACATGTAGAAGAATTCCAAAAAAAAATTATGTGGAGACTGCCTTCAAGGAGATTAAACATAAGTCCCACTCATTAAATGTAGGTTACTCATAGTGACTTCCTTCCAAAGAGTAGAGCATGCGAACAGGGAAAAAGAGTACTTTACAGGGAAAAAACCTGACAAACACTACCTCAGCCAGGTGATCAGGGTCAACATAAACAGTGGTAATTCATACTGATAGCATGTACCCTGAATAAGTTGTCATGAGAATGGCACATTTGCATCCTTCCTCCTCAAAACTCATAATCCCAATCTAATCATTAGGAAAACAGCAGATAAAAATCGAGGGACGTTATATAGCATACTGGCCAGTACTCCTCAAAACTGCCAAGGTCATAAAAAACGAGGAAAATCTGAGAAGCTATCATAGTCTAGAGGAGCTTAAGGGGACTTGATGACTAAATGAAATATGCAGTCTTGGCTGTGGTCCTGGAATACAAAAACTAAGGAAATCTGAATAAAGTATGGACTTTAGCTAACGATTATATCATTACTGGTTTCTTAATTGTGACAAATGTATCATACTAATGTAAGATGCTAATAATAGGAGAAACTGGATACAATGTCGGAGGCCTGGTGGTGCAGAGGTTAAAGTGCTCAACTGCTAACCAAAAAGTCATCTGTTTGAACCCACTAGCAGATCCATGGGAGAAAGATATGGCAGTCTGCTTTCCTAAAGATTTACAGTCTTGTAAACCCTTTTGGGAGTTGGAATCTACTTGACAACAGTGGGTTTGGTTTTGGTTTTGGGTTTGGAAGTACAAGGCATATAGGAACTCTGTACTACTTTCACAATTTTTCTGTAAACCTGAAACTGTTTTAAAATGAAAGTTTATTTAAAAAAATAATAAAGCATGGAAGCATGCATTTAGAGTTTATTAAATTGTGCAATGAATTTTAATTGCCCCAATAACAACTGTAAATCTTTTGTTTTCTTATACCACTTCTTTCAGTAATTATTGAAAGAATAATATTCACAGAGAATATGTAGGTAATACATGTATCATAATATATATGATATATATATATTTCAGAAATATACTGTGTATTTTACCAAGCTGTTTGTATTAACATTCTGAAAGTATTTAGCAACCTGCTATGTCTGATTGTTCTAAAGTTAGACATAACTAGTTGGTACTTACAAAGGTAGATCCGTAGTTAATGACTTTGGATTCCAGGATAAGTATGGCTTTCTACATAACTTTAGAAATCACTTATACTTTAAGGCTGTTATAAATCTTAATGCTTTTTTATTTCCTATGCCTGAATGAAATACCGGCTTAACATTGGGCCTTGTGCTAAACATTAATCAATAAAATCATTCATTTTTATGATCTCTACCCTTCTAATTGAATCCCAGTGAAATCTGCCAACATGGCAGCAGATGTGCTTATTTTAAAATACCAGTTGTCATTTAGTTTTAAAGCTGAATAAAAAGCTGAACCATGCATTACATTCAAGATGTTTTATTTAATGAAAACGTTTACAGAAAATGGATATCTTGGCCTTTTGCAATGTTCCACATTTTGTCAAAATGATTAAACTATTTTAAAGTGAATTGAAGAACAAACAAATACACTGTTGGGCCAATAAATAGAAGAACCTCTTGTTTCCCTTTTGAGCTATCCTCTTTACATGTATGATGATTTGGGCTATGAATCAGATGTGTGAGAAAGAGAGAAGATGCTGGTGTCCCCTCTGTAACTGACACTTTAGGCTTTGTGGGACATTTGTACACAGAAAGATTAGAGCAGATCCTCTGAACCTGATTTTTTCCTAAATAATAATCCATGTCAATTCGCTGAATTGAGGATTGTGTCCTGGTGTGCAGAGAAGCAACAATGTGAAAAGCAATTTTTTAAAGCTGTTACTATAGATACCAGAACATAGACTACTGCTGTAACAGCAGCAAACAGAAATGTTTTCAGGGAAGGAATAAGGAATGGGAACTGTATCCATAGCAACAGGCATATCTATTGATGTGGGTAGATTATACTTTACCTAATAATATTAATAGTAACCATTAGTAATATTACAGGCTTAAGGAATCAAACATGAAAAATGCTTTAACTGAAAATACCACTAAGGTCCAGAGGTAACACTGTGAATTTTGATGAATGACACTTTTGGAAGCTAAGGGATTACAGGCTGCTACTAATGTTACCATTTATTTGCTGAGCAATTCAAAGAAAATTCACTTACTTGTGTGTACCAAAGCCTGTGTCAAATGGATGGGTGCAAGGTATAGAATAAGTGAAAATTAGGGGAGCACTGTAAACAACATGAGATTTAGAATGCATGATGGAAGTCTAAATAGAATTGCAAAACTGGATAGCAAAGATCTGGTTAGAAAGAGAAACATAATTGCTGCAGCATTGTGAGTGTATTTTTTGTGTGTAAAAGCTGGAAGAAAGGAAGGACACTGAGCAGTCAGAGGGCAAATGGGAGAGCTGGAAGGCAGCTTAGGGATTTCCCATACTAGATTTGCAAGTAGGTGCACATATTTATTGAGCATGTACTATATGCCAGATACTATTTTCAGTATTTGAAATATATCAGTGATTTAAAAAAAAAGAAAAGAAAAAATTCCTGACTTCGTGGTGCTACATTCTCCAGGAAAAATAGACAATAAAAATAAAGATAGTATATAAGTGTGTGTGTGTGTGTGTGTGTGTGTGTGTGTGACAAGTGCTATAAAATAGAAGTAAACAGGATTGGGGGTGTGAGAGTGGGGTTGTAATTCAAAATATGGTTATCAAGGTTATCACTGAGCAGGTGACATTGGAGAGAGATAGTCATGGTAATAACTTTGGGGAAAAACATTCCAGTAAGAAGGAAGAGTCCTTTTATGACAATAAACAATGTCCAGATGATGGCAAAACCAAACCAGAACCCAATGCTTTGTTCTCTGTATCCCATTGTCTCTTCTCTATTGCCCCATCTTAAACAATTATCCACTACTATCATTTTTTTTATTAATTAATTTTTATTGTACTTTAGATGAAGGTTTACAGAACAAACTAGCTTCTCATTAAACAATTAGTACACACATTGTTTTGTGGCATTGGTTACCAACCCCACAACATGTCACCGCTCTCCACTTCTCAACCTTGGGTTCCCATTACCAGCTTTCCTGTCCCCTCCTGCCTTCTAGTCTTTGCCCCTGGGGTGGTGTACCCCTTTACTCTCGTTTTGTTTTGTGGGCCTGTCTAATCTTTGGCTGAAGGGTTAACCTCAGGAGTGACTTCATTACTGAGCTAAAAGTGTATCCAGGGGCCATACTCTTCAGGGTTTCTGCAGTCTCTGTTAGACCAGTAAGTTTGGTCTTTTTTATTTATTTTTTTTGTGAGTTAGAATTTTGTTCTACATTTTTCTCAAGCTCTGTCTGGGACCCTCTATTGTGATCCGTGTCAGAGCAGTCAGTGGTGGCAACCTGGCATCATCTAGTTGTGGTGGACTCAGTCTGGTGGAGGCTGTAGTACTTGTGGTTTATCAGTCATTTGGACTAATATTTCCCTTTTGTCTTTGGTTTTCTTCATTCTCCCTTGCTCCAGAAGGGGTGAGACCAGTGGAGTATCTTAGATGGCCGCTCAGAAGCTTTTAAGACCCGAGATGCTATTGACCAAAGTACAATGTAGAACATTTTCTTTATAAACTGTTATGTCAGTTGAGGTAGATGTTCCCCGAGACCATGGTCCCCACAACCCTCAGCCCAGTAATTCGCTCCCTCAGAGAGTTTGGAAGTGTCCATGGAGCTTCCATGACCTTGCCTTGGACAAGTTGTGCTGGCTTCCCCAGTATTGTGTACTGTCTTACCCGTCACCAAAGTTTCCACTTACCTATTGTGTATTTAGTGTTTTTCCATCCCTACCCCTCCCCTCCCTTGTAACCATCAAAGATTTTTTCTTCTTGTGTGTAAACATTTTCATGAATTTTTATACTAATGGTCTCATACAATATTAGTCCTTTTGTGAGTGACTTACTTCACTCAGCATAATGCCCTCCAGATTCATCCACGTTGTGTGAGATGGGTCGCAGATTCATCATTGTTCTTTATTGTTGAGTAGTACAACATTGTGTCTATGTACCATAGTTTGTTTATCCATTTATCTGTTGATGGGCATCTGTGTTGTTTCCATCTATTTGCTATTGTGAACAATGCTGCAGTGAAGATGGGTGTGCATATGTCTATTCACGTGATGATTATTTCTCTAGGGTATATTCCTAGCAGTGGAATTGCTGGATCATATGGTATTTCTATTTCTAGCTTTCTAAGGAAGCGCCATATAGTTTTCCAAACTGATTGTACTATTTTGCATTCCCACCAATAGCACATAAGTGTTCAATCTCCCCGCAGCCTCTCCAACATTTGTTATTTTCTGTTTTTTTGATTCATACCAGTAATGCAGGGTGAGATGGTATCTCGTTGTGGTTTTGATTTGCATTTCTCTAATGGCTAGTGGTCAGGAGCATTTCCTCTGTGTCTGTTAGTCTCTTGAAAGTCTTCTTTGGTGAAGGGTCTGTTCACTTCCTTTACCCATTTTTTAATTGAATTATTTGTCTCTTCTGTTGTAGAGATTTTCCTGTAGATTTTATAGATTAGATCTTTGCAGAATTTGTCATAGCTAAAATTTTTTTACTAGTATGTAGGTTCTCTTTTTCCTCTTTTGGTGAAATCTTTTGATGAGCATAAATGTTCAATTTTTAGAAGATCCCCTAGCTTATGTTCTGGAGTTTGTATGTTGTTAGTTATGGTTTGTATCCTGTTAGGGCCTCTAATGTTGATCCTATTTTTCTTCTGTGATCTTTATAATTTTTGGTTTTATATTTAGGTCTTTGATTTGTTTTGAATTAGTTTTTGTGTATGCTGTGTGGTATGGGTCTTGTTTCATTTTTGCAGATAGACATCCAGTTTTGCCAGCACCATTTGTGAAAAAGACTGTCTGTTCCCCATTTGATGGACTTTGGGCCTTTGTCGAAGATCAGGTGACTGTAGGTGGATGGATTTACATCCGGGTTCTCAATTCTGTTGCATTGGTTAATGTATCTTTTGTTGTACCAGTACCAGGCTGTTTTGACTATTGTAGCTGTATAGTAGGTTCTGAGGTCAGGTTGTGGGAGTCCTCCTACTTTCTTCTTCTTCTTCGTCTTCAATAGTGCCTCTTCTCTTCCCATATAAAGCTAATGATTAGTTTTTCCATCTCTTTAAATAATGATGTTGGTATTTGGATTGGGATTGCATTGTATGTGTAGATTGCTTTGGGTAGAATTGACATTTTCACAATGTTAAGTCTACCTATCTGTGACTGTGCTATATTTTTCTATTTATGTAGATCTCTTGGTTTCTTGCAGTAGAGTTTTGTAGTTTTCTATGTATAGGTCTTATACATCCCTGATTAGATTTATTCCTAAGTATTTTACTTTTTTTTTAGGGACTATTATAAATGATATTGTTTTCCTGATTTCCTTTTCATCATTCTCTTTATTGGTGTATAGGAATCCAACTGATTTTTGTTTGTTTATCTTATATCCTGCTCCTCTGCTGAATCTTTCTATTAGTTACAGTAGCTTTATCATGGAGTCGTTTGAGTTTTCTATGTATAGCATCATATCATCCCCAAATAGGGACAGTTGTACTTCACTACCAATTTGGATGGCCTTTATTTCTTTAATTTTTTATTGTACTTTAGATGAATGTTTACAGAACAAATAGTTTCTCATTAAACAGTCAGTACACATATTGTTTTATGACATTGGTTAACAACCCCACGACATGTCAACACTGTCCCTTCTTGATCTTGCGGGACCTTTTTTTTTTTTGGTGAAAATATACATAGCCACAGTTACACCATTTCAAAAGTTTCTACATGTACAATTCATTGACATCGATTACATTCTTCTTGTTGTACTGCTATTCTCACTATCCTTTTCCAAATTGTTCCATCACCATTATCTTCAACTCACTGTCCCCTAGGCTTCCCTTCAAACCTTTTGAGTTGCTGTTGTCAATTTGATCTCCCATAGATATATATATTTTTTTACCTTAAATGAAGGTTTGCAGAACAAATCATTTCTCATTAAACAGAAGAAAGGAAATAATAAAAATCAGGGCAGAAGTAAATGAAATAGAGAATTAAAAAACAATAGAGAGAATCAACAAAACCAAAAGTCGGTTCTTTTTTTTTTTTTTGGTTTGATTCCGACTCATAATGACCCTATAAGACAGAGTAGAACTGCCCCATAGGGTTTCCAAGGAGCAGCTGGTGGATTCAAAATGCCAACCTTTTGGACAGCAGCCAAACGCTTAACCACTATGCCACCAGGGCTCCAAGTATTGGAGATGAAGAAATAGGTCTGTCACTATTTGCAGACAGAATAATTATGTGTATAAACAAGACTTCTGGAATGGTAGAGTAAGGAGATCAGTGGAATTTCTCCTTGAAAAACAACTGTTAATGAGAGAAAATTATTAAAAAACAAACACCAACAATTATTTAAAGTTTCTGGATTTGTCCTAAGGATATGTAACAAACCAGGAAACATTCATTCGAGAAAATCTACTATATCTGAGTAAGAACAGCAAGAGTCTTCGGCACTTGTGCCACACTCACTCCGTTCCCCTGCATCTAAGCTTCATCTGTATCTAAGCTCCATCTTAAATATATTCTCAGTAGGTGCAGCCAAAAAAAAAAAAAAAAAAAAAAAAACAACTGTTATTGAAGATAAATAGGGATATTTCATAATGATAAAAGGGTCTATCTATCATGAAGATATAACAATTATAAACGTATATGTACATAATAACAGGGCCCCAAAATACGTGATGCAAAAACTAAGTCAATTGAATGGAGAAATAAATAATTCTACACTAATAGTTGAAGACTTCAATATACTTTCCATAATGGATGGAATGTTAGTATCTGGTGTCATTATCTTATTCCAATACAGTTTCGGTCCCACCCAACACCTTTGTGCTGCTATTGTCAAATAATTTACACTTCATTTGTATTTTCTTCACACACAATTATTGATTTCTAATTTAATTCCATTCTGGTCTCAGACTGTATACATTATATGATTTCAATCCTTTTCAATTTATTGAGGCTTGTTTTGAGGTCTAGCATAGCATCAATCCTGGGTAATATTCCATGTGCACTTAAGACAAAATATGTATTTTGCTATTGTTGGTGGAGTGTTCTATAAATGTCTGTTAGGTTGGTATTGGTTTATAGTGTTGTTCAAATCTACTGTTTCCTTATTGAGCTTCTTCCTAGTTGTTCCATCGTGGGAAGCATAAGCATTTTTGTTCTAAAAGAGTGCTTGAGAAGTCTTCTTGTGAAATTACAGATAGGGCGCTTTCTCCCTGATTTGGAAACTGAGGGAAGGAAAATAATCAAGATACTTCTCCACAACCTTTGCTCATTTTTAAATCTGGCACTCTTGCCATATCTTGCAATACCTCTAACACCCACCTTGTTAACAAACAAAATACTAGAAATAATGGAATACAAATTTTTAAGGTTGCTGATAAGAGGAAGAGCCCAGGTCAATTCTTCAAGGCTGAAAAGGAAAAAAAAGCACAAAACAAAAATTTTGTATATGTGCAGCTTCCTTTACAAAGTATTACTTCACTATTTCAGATTCTCAAATTCTCAAGATTCCATTTTGAGCAGTACCTCTGAGCAATATGTAAAGAGAAATCAATTGAGCGTTCCAGAAGGAGACTAAATGAAGGGATCTCCTGAAGACCTGTCTATTTCAGTGTTAAACTATAGGTCAGTGTGGAATTAGAGTAATTTTCTTCATGTCCAGCTAAACCACATTACATTTTTTCACCTTTCACTGCTATCTTTTAGGTCTTGTGTAAATCCATCTGCCAAAGGGAAAGTTTACTTCTTTAAACTTACCTTTGATACTAAAAGTCCCCTAGGGTGAACCACAGACTCTTCTAGGAAGGGGAAGAAAAATTGGTAGCATTCCACATTATCTTAGGCTGGGTTCTTTAGAGAAGCAAAACCAATAAAGCATATAAATATATGTATAGAGGGAAATTTATATCAAGGAAATGGCTCAGGCAGTCATAGAGGCTGGACTGTCCCAAGTCTGTGGATCAGGATAGAGGCTTCTGCCGATTCATATAGTTTCAGGGGCTGGCAAACATAAGATCAGCAGGTCTGAGAGCAGGCTGTTGCTCACAGGCTGTGAAGATCAACCAATCCCACGATCTGCAGACAAGACTACAGGTAAGCTGCTAACTTAAGTCCTAAGAACCAGAGGTCAGATGAACAGGAGCCAGCCGCAGGATTCAGCATGAGCAAAAATCTCCCGAGCCTTGCCAGAATGTCCATTTATATTCAGATGCAGGCCACATACCCAAGAAAACTCCTTTCAACTGATTGGCTACTCACAGCAGATCCCATCATGGGGGTGATCACATATCAAATCTCAACAGGGAAGTGATCACAACATTATATAACTGCCAAAACACTGAGAATCATGGCCCAGCAAAGCTGACACACAATTTTAACCTACACACACATCCTTCCTTGGTAGCTACATTGTAACATTACCTGGATTCTGTCAATCACAGATGAGAGGCTTGGGTCCTAGAAGCTTAAGAAAAAAAAACCAAAACCGAAAACAAAAAAACTTGCTCTCAGAAGGATGGAAAATTTCCAGCTCCTCCTTGACAGCAAGCATGCCCAGGAGACATGGGGATGCCCACGAGATCCTACAGGTTGCCAAGTCAGATTTTGACTCAATTAATTTATTGTTACTTTATCTGAATGAAGTGCAAATATGTGTAATTTATCACCTTCATAGCACATTTAGCTTTGGATTCTGTGAAGGCTCCTTCCTGAAATGAGAGCTATTCCTGATTGGCAAACCAACAGCTTCCTGCCAAGGGTTGAGGGTCCAAGGGTTCCAGGCCTCTCACTAGTGCTGAGTGCAGTCACTAAGTGAGACCAGCTTGGACCCAGTGACAGTCAGTCACTAATAGGTGATGAATTCCCCAGTCCTTGTCCGTACACCAGGAGTGTTAATAGTATTGTGAATGTTCATAAACAGGGGCGTTAATAGTGTCGTGAATGTTCAGTAAACTGACAGATGTCAATTATGTGGAACAAGGACTGATTCCTAGTAGTGTGTATTAAATGTACACTGGTACAGCTGAGTCCACTTTGTACTGACACAGGTCATTTGAGGATAACTGGCACCTACTGAGGAGGGGACTTGGGAGATTGCTTTGTGGCCACAGGGACAGAAGGTGCAGAGTGGTCCTATAGGGCTCAAGGCCCCACAGACAGCCAAGGCCTGCCACGGCCAGAACACAGGCCTCTCTCTTTGTCTCCTGTTCATGATTTCATACTCATCGTGGCTCTCCTCGATTTAAGTGTTCATGAAGGTTTGGGTTTCTGACCAGACCAGGTGTCCCTTGGGTGTCCTTACTTTGCTGTCACCCTCTTTGAGTCCCATGACTGCATCAGGACTGTCTTAACTTCATTTTTACAGTTGAAAGTTATCCCCACTTGGATGATAAAACACTGGGAAGCCGACCTTCCAGAGTGTTGTCAGCAAGGATTTGGGAAACAAGTGATTCCGTTGCTCTGATGAGAGAGAAGGAAATGTAGATGTCAGTTGCTACTGAAATTCTGCATCCTAGAACTTCCTAAAACCCTTATTTCATTAAAGGTAATAACATGAATGGTTTATTCTAAAAAGAAGATACACTGGGAAAATGGTGGACAATTTTTCAAGGAGAAGTTCACACACTGTATTAAGAAAGTAATTTCATGTTAAGGAAAAAGAAGGTCATTTGCAGAAACTTCTTGCAGAAAGAATGAAACTCATATTAAAAGTGTGAATATTTCACAACTTTAAAAAATAAGACAAAGCAGTTGTGGACTTCTCTAACACTTTGAGGGAGGTTGAGGCAAGACTAAGGGTGCTGTGTGGTCCTCTCCACAAGGTGTGCCTCCTTGCCACAGGCGTTAGTGGTGAACAGCCTGTGGTTAGGTGGTTTGTAGACAGCAAGGACTTAGGAGGCTGCCTTACAACCTGGGCCAAGAAATCCAGGTCATCTCCCATCCTGGTGTTCTGTCATCTATATGTGAAGTTATTAAAGTGGTAAACAAGTCATTTGCATTACTGTTCAAAATGGACAATGAATCTTGCTTTACTTAGTTGCAAAGTACTGATGAATTAGACTAATTTGCAGTCTTCACTCTTGCAGTATTCTCTGTGTATGTCATAGTTTTTACCAGTCTCTGCGCTTCAATAACTAAGGTGTGCCTGACTGAAGCCATGGTCTTTTCAATCACCTCATATGCATGGGAAATCTGGACCATGACAAATGAAAGATCTAAGGAGAATTAAAGCATTTGAATTGTGAGGTTGGAGAAGAGTATTGGACTTCCAAAAGAAGGAACAAAACTGTCTTGGAATGCTCCTAAAAAGTGAGGACAGTGAGACTTCATCTTGCTTACTTTCGGCACATCATCAGGAGGGAAAAATTGCTGGATAAAGACGTCATGTTTGATAAAGCAGAGGGTCAGTGAAAAAGAGGGAGAGTCTCATTGAGATAAATTGACACAGTGGGTGCAACCATGGGCTCAAACATACCAACGACTGTGACGATGGCACACGGCCTGGCAAAGTTTCATTCTGTTACACATAAGATCACTATAAGTCAGAGCAGACTTGGTGGCACCTAACAACAACAAGAAACCAACGTGCAATAATATGAAAAATAGCTAACATGGCTATTTATATGGGGCAATATCTGCTTCATATTCTCACGAATATGGATATAACTAATAAATATATGTAACAATTATATTTGTAACTATATATGACTATATGTATAATGGACTTTGTATACACACACACACACACACACACACACACATATATATTTGTTGTTGTTGTTAGGTGCCGTCGGGTTGGTTCTGACTCATAGTGACCCTACAGGACAGAGCAGAACTGCCTCAGGGTTTCCAAGGAGCAGCTGGTGGATTTGAACTGTTGACTTTTTGGATAGCAGCTGAGCTCTTAAGCTCTGCACTACCAGGGCTCCCTATATATGTATGTATGTATATATGTGAATATATATATATATATATACGTAAATGTTTTAAGTAGTTTTTTAAAATAGGACTTTGTGAAGATGATCAAGTAATTGCTCAAGGACAAATAGCTCTGATGTATTGAGTGAAAATTATATATTTTTTTATTGTTCTAATTAAATGAAGTTTACATTTCAAGTTAGTCTCCCATATAGAATTTTTTTTTTACATACATTGTGATGAGACCCCAACTGCTCACCCTATTCTGTGACAACACACTCCTCCCCTCTGCCCCTGATTCCCCATGAACATTCAACCAGCTCCTAACTCTCTCTGCCTTCCCATCTCACCTCTGG
>NW_004443955.1:2382372-2383547 GCF_000243295.1 Trichechus manatus latirostris | reverse complement strand
TAAGGAAGCGCCAAATCGATTTCCAAAATGGTTGTACCATTTTACATTCCCACCAACAGTGTATAAGTGTTCCAGTCTCTCCACAACCTCTCCAGCATTTGTTACTTTGTGTTTTTTGGATTAATGCTAGCCTTGTTGGGGTGAGATGATATCTCATTGTGGTTTTGATCTGCATTTGTGTAATGGCTAATGATCAGGAGCATTTCTTCATGTGTCTGTTACCCACCTGAATATCTTCTTTGGTGAAGTGCATATTCATATCCTTTGACCACTTTTTAATTGGGTTATTTGTCTTTTTGCTGTTGAGGTTTTTCAGTATTATAGATTTTACAGATTAAACGCTGATCGGATTTGTCATACCCCAAAATTTTTTCACAGTCTGTAGGTTGTCTTTTTACTCTTTTGGTGAAGTCTTTGGATGAGCATAAGTGTTTAATTTTTAGGAGCTCCCATTTATCTAGTCTCTCTTCAGGTGCTTGTGCATTGTTACTTATGGTTCGTATTGTGTTTATGCCATGCATTAGGGCTCCTATCGGTGTTCCTATTTTTCTTCCATGATCTTTATTGTTTTCGATTTTATATTTAAGTCTTTGATCCATTTTGAGTTAGTTTTTGTACATGGTGTGAGATATGAGTCTTGTTTCAGTTTTTTGCAAATAGATATCCAATTATGCCAGCACCATTTGTTAGAGACTGTCTTTTCCCCAATTAATGGACTTTGGGCCTTTGTCAAGTATTAGCTGCTCATAGGTGGATGAGCTTATATCTGGATTCTCAACTCTGTTCCATTGGTCTATGTATCTGTTGTTGTACAAATACCAGGCTGTCTTGACTACCGTGGCAGTATAATAAGTCCTAAAATCAGGTAGCGTAAGGCCTCGCACTTTGTTTTTCTTCTTGAGTAGTGCTTTATTTATTCGGGGCCTGTTCCCTTTCCATACGAAGTTGGTGATTTTTTTTTCCATCTCATTAAAAAATGCTGGTGGAAATTGGATCAGGATTGCATTGTATCTGTAGATTGCTTTGGGTAGAATTGATATTTTCACTATTTTGAGTCAACCTATCCCTGAGCAAGGTATATTTTTCCACTTATGCAGTTCTCTTTTAGTTTCTTGCAGTAGTGTCTTGTAGTTTTCTCACTAAAGATCTTTTACATCTCTGGTTAGATTTATTCC
>NW_004443955.1:2339942-2369641 GCF_000243295.1 Trichechus manatus latirostris | reverse complement strand
TATGACTTTGTATTGAGTTGTGTAATTCTGAAATTTTATTGTTAATCTTCTGGATTTCTGATTGCTGTCTCTCTATGGATTCTTGCAGCCTATTAAATTTGTTATTATGTTCTTGAATAACTTTTTTAAGTTCCACTACTACTGTGTCTGTATGTTCCTTGGCTGTTTCTGCAAACTGTAGGATTTCCTTTTTTATTTCTAGAAGAGTTCTGTATATTAATCTTTTGTATTCTGCCTTTGGTAATTCCAAGACGTTCTGTTCCTCCAGAGAATTTATTGATTCTTTATTTTGGGAGCTTGATGAAGCCATCATGGACTGCCTCTTTATGTGACTTGATATTGACTGTTGTCTCTGAGCCATCAATAATTTATTATAATTTTATTTTGTGTTTGCTTAGTGAGACCTTGCTTCTTATTTTGTTTTGTTTTGATATGCCCAAATAGGCTGCTTGTGTGCACTAGTTTGATTTTTGACACCTTTGGATCTCTAACGTCCTGTCACCAGATAGTTAGTTCTGTAACTAAGTGTGTGCTCACAAGAGTCCGTTAAATTTTCCTATATGGGTTCAGCTCGGGTGTTCAGGCAGTCGGTCACCAAGTGTGTGATGCAGGCTCTCACCCCCAGTCCTAGAGAGGCATGGGTGATTGGTGCAGGCACTGGACTCTGGCTGTGGTAGGGGATCATGCACTGAGCCAGGCAGGGGGCTGACGGCTGCTTCTGATAGTCTGAATGGAAAGTGTGTCCCTATTCTCTAGGGTGAGTAGGTAGGTGAGTTTTGCAGCCAGACTAAGAGCACCCCACTCTGTTGGCTGTAAAGACTCGAGGGCACCACTTTTTCTTGAACTTCTGTAGCAGGTGACTAAGCACTTTAGGTGTTACCACCAGTATTCAAGCCCTTGCTGCAGATCGATAAAAGTGCCTACTTAAGGGGCAGGGCTGTTTCAAGGGTCACAAATCTGCCAGTTCACAGCTGAAGCAGTTGAAGTCAAACTTCAGATGTTTGCCCTATTGTACTGTGGCAATGAAGGCTAACGCTGTTGAGATAGGTCCCCACAAGTCTATACAGGGGTGTAAGGCACTCAGAGTCTGCGGGCCCCTGATAGCTGTGGCCAGCAAAGGAGCTGTGCCGACCCTGTGTTCCTGGCCTAGGGGAGCCAGCAGCTTATTTGTTCCCTCTCCAAGGCCAGGAGAATGGGTCAGGGCACATTTTGGGATCTACTTCCAGCCCAGCGGACTCCCGGTGCACAGCGCAGAGGGAGGAGGTAAAAGGGAGAGAGGTTTTTCCCAAATGGGCTTTTTTTTTTAAATCCCCGCGAAAGGGTGCACGCATGTACTTATCTTAGCCTCTTGGGAGCTGCTCTTCACTGGTTCGGAGGGTTCAAACAGAATCTCTGCTGCCGGGTCTCTCTCAATGTGGAAACTGCTTCCCAAGCGCGTGCACAGCACAGCTCTTTGCCTGTTTCACCACGAACTGGCGTGGCTATGGCTCTGCAGTTTCGCTGCTGCAGCTCTAGCCCTCCTCACCTCATCCAAACGGTCTTCCTCTTCCATATCACTCACGAATTTCTTAACCTTGCCTTGTTCAGGGCTGCCAGATGTTCACGTAGAATCAAATCACTTGTTTTTCCAGGTCTTTGTTGTAAAAGGGATATAGGAAGCATCTAACTACTCCACCATGTTGACCACGCCTCTCTGAAAATTATATATTTTATGATACAATTAAAAATAACATGTGAATATCTGCTCTTCCTATTGGCATGGAGAAGCTGAGACATGGAGAGGTTTTAGAACTTGCCCAAGTTTTCACTGCTTGTGAGTGAGAGGCAGGCCAGATGGGAACCAGGCAGCCTGACTCCAGGTCCGAGCCTCTGAGCATGATGCAATGGGGTGAGGCGAAAGGAGGGAAGCAGCAGACTGCAATTCTTATTCTGGTCACAACATAAGAAGACTCAACAAGTAAACCTAGGCCTTATGTGGACTGTTTCTGATGTTTACAACAAGTTCCCTGGGATGGTGCAAAACCTTAGGTCTAGGGACTAAAAAATTAAAAAAAAAAAAAAAAAATCCCACTGCCATCAAATTGACTTCGAGTCATAGCGACCCCCATAGGAGACAGTAGAACTGCCCCAAAGGGTTTCTGGGGAGTGGCTGGTGGATTCGTATTGCCAACCTGTTTGTTCGCAGCCGATTGCTTAACGATTGCGCCGCTTATAAATACCTCCTCCGCTGTCAGATTACTCTGGGTCGCCAGGCCTCAGTGAGTACCAGAGGCCAGAATGAAAATCTCTTAATGTCAGGAAGGCTTCAGTAATGTGTTTGAGGCCTAGAGTCACAAAATCCTCTTCTTTGGTAAAAGAAGGAAGTGTTAGGATTTTTTTTTTTTTTTTTAATTTTTAGATGTTTCTGATAAATGTTCTTCAGAAGCATACTTCTTCTCCTGTTTGTTTGTTTGTTTTCCCAGATGCTGCAGTAATGCATGGCTTATTTAGGAATCATTAAGCACCCTTGTTACTGAAAGAAACTGTAAACACAGGCTCTCCGGGAGCACTATGGCTTACATCAGGGGATTCCGCCCGGTTTTCACCTGTTACATTTATTGCTGTTTCAGACACATTAATTCACAGCTATTGATGAATTATAAAGAATGTTGTTTATTTTTAGAACAACCTTTAAGAGTTATTTTTTCCTCTGCATAAAGGAATGATGATTAATGTCATTTCAAAGGAAGTTGATGAAATAAATAAAAGATATTTCTCCGTGGGTGTGAATTGTTTCTCCACCATTGAGTCAAGTGTATACACAGTAAAACAGCCACACCAAGCTCGCTTGTATGCTCTCCTCAGTTGGAGTTTTGGGCAGGACTTGAGAGTAAAGCTGAGTGTGGCCCCCACAGGCATCCAGTGTGTGAACCTCCTCAACAGTGAGTAGGAAAGCAGTGAGAAGGTCACTAACGCCTCCTCTGCACACTGCCGCCACAGGGACAGGTTCTGTGCACTTCACGCAGAGCTCAAACATATCAAAGTTCCCACCAGCAGCTGAAGATGGGACATATGATGAAGTCTTCTGTCACGCCCTTGTTGCAAAAGTAAACCAGTTGCTGTCGAGTCAACTTTGACTCATGGTGACCCCATGATTTTCAGAAGTGGATCTCCAGGCCTTTCTTCTGAGCTGCCTCTGAGAGCACTCAAACCACCAACCTTTCTGTTAGCAGCTGAGCATTTTTACTGTTTGCGGCACCCAGGGATTCCCAATTTTTTATTGAAACTATTGTGGAAACATAGCATGTTACCCACTCAGTCATGAATCATCATCCTGAAGTCAAGGTGGGAGGGGTTGCATGCTTCCTTCTGTCTATTCCGCACAGCACAAGCTTTCAGGCCGGCTGCTTCCACTTCTCAGGGCTTTCGTTCCCCTGGCTCACTCCTGCACCTCACCGAGGTCTTGGCTGGAAAGTCACCTTCTCAGTGAGGCTGTCTCGCTCCCCCTCGTAAAATCACAGCACCCTTCCCTTTTTCCCCACCGTACCAGTCAGGACAGGCCAGGGTTTGCTTCTCTTACCAACCACCCTTCAGTGTCCATGGGGTAATTTCTCACCTGTAATCTGTGTCCAGGGTGAGTCAGCAGGGGCTCTGGTCCACACACTCTCTCGGGGTCCATACCTGCTCCTCAAGCCCGTCCCAGGATTAACACCTACCACCCTGCTGTATTTCACCTTATCACAGTGTGATGGCCACACCCAGCCCCACAGTGAGGTGGGAGGGAGCAATTCCACCATTTATCCTAAAGAGGGGAAGCTGCAATATTAGGCAAACACCACTAAGGACCACCATGATCTGTATGCAGCCACCAGATATTTATCTAACCCCCCCCATCAGAAAAAATACACTTATCCCCTTTTCAAGGGAGACAACAAACCAAAAGGCCAGTCTAGTCACAGCCCTAAGTCAAAGTCATAAGCATGGGTGCTAGTCTCTAAATCAAGTTTGGACCCGACTTTCCTTGGTCTGCCAACCTATAAACTAAGGAAAATCCATCTAAGCCCTCTCCACCCTGCACATGCACTTTACATAAAGTGATGGAAAAGAGCCAGGACCACCACAGTCACTAGCAACTAGTCTGCAGCAATTCTGCAGCCCACTGCAGAGCCCTGTCTCTGGGGTGGGGAGTCCTCTCGGAGAAGGCTCCAGTTCTGCTCCCAGGGTGGCTCCTTGCCTCTACTGTTGCATGGCAGTGCCCCACATCCTTCCTCCGCCCTTCCTTCCCTCTCTCTCTTCTTCCTTCCTTTGCTTCCTCTCTCTCTCTCCCTCTCCTTTCCTCCTCTCTTCCTCACCTCACTTCCTCCCTTGCTGTCAGTTTTACTATCTTTTTAAATTAGTGGGCAGTGATGCTTCATTGGAGCCTTTGTGGTACAGTGGTTAAGCACTCGGCTGCTAGCAGAAAGGCTGATAGTTTGAACCCACCTCAGGAGAAAGATGTGGCATTCTTGGAAACCCTATGGGGCAGTTCTACTCTGTCCTATAGGGTCACTATGAGTCAGAATTGACTCCATGGCAACGGAGTTCAGGTGCATTAGTGGTAGATTTCCCACCTACCATGTGAGAGACCCAGGTTCGATTCCTGGCCAATGCACCACATGTGCAGCCACCACCCATCTGTCAGTGCAGGCTTACATGCTGCTATAATGCTGAACAGATTTCAGTGGAGCTTCCAGAATAAAACAAGCTGTAAAGAAAAGCCAGGCGATTTACTTCAGAAAATCAGGCAATGAAAACTCTATGGATTACAAGGAACCAATCCTGGTGATGGTGCAGGACTTGGTAGTTTTTCGTTCATTGTGCATGGGTCACCATGAGTCTGGGACCAACCCGAAGCAGATAACAACAATGACTCTTAAACTAAGTGCAGGCACCTTAGCCCTATCAGGTTTTAGCAGAAGAGCCACATTTAGTAGTCTCTTTTCCTTAAGCCACATCTGTACAATTAAAGATTTTACAGGGTGGCAAATTAATCCATTCAGGAATGGGTTTGATTATTCCAGCAAAGCTAATATTTAGTAGGCTTTTGACACTCACAGTGTTTCTCAATGTTATTGCTTTGCTGATATGAATGGGGACATCTGCTTCTTCCAACCCTAGGAGACCCTACGTTAGCTGTATCTTTCTTTTCTCTTCCATAACCGCTTTCAAACTGGCCAGTTGAGATCATTTCTTTTTTCAATAGCTTACCAAGCATATTAACTAGTAGTCAGTACATGCTAATTAACATTCTTTATCCAACCTCTACCCAAAGAGCAACAAAACACATTAGACAAATGCCCTGCCTTCCAAATTTTGCCACACATTTCACCCATGCATAACATGAGCCACTATGCTTTCAGCTTTCAATTCCACATGGATTGACCCTACTTCTGATTTATAGGACAAAGGCAAGGAGCATTGGTGGCACAGTGGTTAAGAGCTCGGTTGCTAACCAAAAGGTTGGTAGTTTGAACGCACCAGCTACTCCATGGGAGCAAGATGTGGTAGTCTGCTTCCATAAAGATTACATCCTTGAGAACCCTATGGGGCAGTTCTAGTCTGTCCTATAGGGTCTGTTATGAGTTGGAATCGACTCAATGGCAATGCACTTTTGGTTTAGTTTTAGTTTTGTCTCAGCACTGTTTTAAATACATTTTTATATCAGTCAGCCTGCGCTGGCATATATGGGAGGGAGTGGCACAAAACTCACTTCCTCTTAGACTCTGGCTCTGTGTGGTTCTGGGTTTAGAGCTTGCCAACGAAAGGTAGGTGCACACGTGTCAGAAGGTAGTGAGGAGACAGAGGCCATTATTCTCTAGAGGTGAGGACTTCAGGTGGACCCTCCTGGAGGCTGACGTTTCCTACATGCCTGCTGTGTTTGCTGAGCCTCACCAAGGCACTGGAAGGGCTGCCATGAGAACCTGCTTTAACTCTGCTCTTCTGGCATTGCTTCCCTGACCATTCAATCCTTGCCCAAACTTAGGCTCCCTGTAATACAGCTATTCCTGCTTTGAATATTAGAGAGTGTTTTGCTATTTCTAACTAGAACCCTGACTGGTACACCAGCCTTATTTTTCCACCTAGAATGTATGACCATCAGTCATATTGCAGGTTTTACCTTAGCTATTTGTTTAGTGTCCATCGTCCTGACTAGAATGTAAGTCCCTGAGGGTGGGAGCTGGGCTGGTCATCACAGTGCTGGCTAGCTGATGTTCCTAGGGCCTGGCGTCTTCAATGCACCAAATAAATGATGAAAAAATGGAATAGTTAATAAAAGGTGGGAGCTAGTCAGCTGAACTGCTTATCTCAGAAAGGTTCTATATCTGGAAACTTTATGGAAAGGATAAATACTGGATTTGGTTGAGTATAACTGAACTCACACTCTATAAAATAGTAAACTTATAATATCTAAGACATAGCAGAAACTATGAAAGAAATAAAATCTCTGATAGTCAGCCTCTTGATTTCATGAACCTGATGATGGCCCTATAAACTGTGATTAGAGGAATGGCCTCTCTGGTGTTCAGTCTAGACACAGGTCTCAAGTCCCATGACAGCAGCAGTCCCATCCTGGTATCTGGTGAGCCCTGGAGGCCTTCCCGAGCTCGGAATTTGACTCCATAACTGAGTCCTTCAGACTTCTGTTGGAATCAGCATTTGGCTCTGGTGGCTACAGCCTTTATAGTTGTTTGTTGTTGTAGCTTCTTTGTTTCTTTTTGTTTTGGGGTGTTTTGTTTGAGGAGGCTCCTGACTGGAAAAAAAAAAAAAAAGTTATTATCACATGAGCTAATATTTATGGACCACTTACTCTATGCCAAGCACTAAGTGTTTTTTGCTTAATCATTTCCTTTCATCTTCATAACACCTCTAGAAAGTGGACACTAGCATTTTCCCCATTTTACAGACTAAAGATCTGAGGCTACCTGTCAAAGTTTGGGCTTGTGAATGCAAGGTCTGCATTCACACTTTCAATTATATTTTTCTGTATCTTTTGGGTTCTCATTATACTTTGTGTTTTTGTTTCAACTTAAGATTTACAAAGCATTTTCACATATGTTATCACACTATCAGTAGTAGTACTGGTTAACATCTGTCGAATGTCTCCCATGTTGAGCTGGGCATGGTGTTAAGTGCTCCCAGAAAGGTGAGTGGGGAGGTGAGGGTGTAACATGGAGGAAAAACAAACTTCTGATGAAAAAACAAAAAAAGAAAGACATCCCTAAAACTCATTAGTAGAACCGCCTTCTTCTGCTTTGTTTCAGGAATATCAAATTGATATATTTTTTGCTCAGACCTGGACAGACAGCCGACTTCGATTCAACAGCACAATGAAGATCCTTACCCTGAATAGCAACATGGTGGGGCTCATATGGATCCCAGATACCATCTTCCGTAATTCTAAGACTGCAGAGGCCCACTGGATCACCACACCCAATCAGCTCCTCAGAATCTGGAATGATGGGAAAATCCTCTACACTTTAAGGTAAGATGCTGTGTGGATCTTTAATTACCTATGGTCTAATTGTGGGTTCTTGAGTTAGATCACTATAGGGATGAGACCCTATTTTTATCATTAAGTTTGATCATTTTTCATGACTGGCATACTACAACATTCTGAAAAACTTAGTCCTAATGTCTACGAGTCAGAATCAACTTGACGGCACACAATAACGACATTCTTCATGGAGCCCTGGTGGCGCAGTGGTTAAGAGCTCAGCTGCTAACCAAAAGGTTGGCAGTTCAAATCCACCAGCTGCTCCTTGGAAACCCTACGGGGCAGTTCTGTTCTGTCCTATAGGGTTGCTATGAGTCAGAATTGACTTGATGGCAATGGGTAATATCAAGTATGTAAACATAAAGGCATACAAATGATCTACAATGAATATAAGTTCATTCCTTCATCAGAATTCATCTCTGCTGGAAGTGGGCTATAAAAATTATCTTTAATATATTTAATCTACAAGTCCTCAGCTAGGAAAATAAAGATGTCTTGGAGGACAAATTAACAAATAAAATTATAACCAAATTTGAAACCACAGGAAAAAAGAGAAA
The DNA here is from genome assembly GCF_000243295.1 of Trichechus manatus latirostris. NCBI lineage: Eukaryota > Metazoa > Chordata > Mammalia > Sirenia > Trichechidae > Trichechus > Trichechus manatus. Next base: position 2,361,571 of record NW_004443955.1, on the reverse strand, counting down.
AGTGCACATTCCCCAGTGCATCACTAGTGGTAGTGTAGGTGCCATGTGATGAGTCTGACTGGATGCAGGGCAGTGCTAGAACCTTACAGTGGGAGTTCATTTTGGTTCTCACAGAGATTCTGCAAGGGAAGAGAAGCTGCTTTTCAAAGTAGGGAACTAACTTGCCCAAAGTCACCATTGGGAACTAGTGTTACCAGAATTTGGATCTAGGTCTGTCTTTCTCAACACTCTTCTGGCTAAGACGCCTGAGTTTGATTGGATCCACAGCTACAGCATCCTATGGCAGCGACTGCACACCAGCAGCCCCTCTGCCTACCCAGCCTCGGGATCAGCCCCCCACCCCCCGCCCTAGCAGTGCCTTTGAGTCAGCGCTCGGAGACTTCTGGTGGTTCAGTCGGCAGACACTTGATTTCATCTCACTGACCTCTCGTGAGTAGTGGACACACTCCACTCTTTTCAAGTATTGTCTTCCACTCTTTCCTGTGCCTCCTGCTACTGCTCTTGATGTTTCTTGTTCTCCTATTTCTGTCTTAGGACTTGGTCCTTCTTGCTTTACTCACATTACGTTTTCCCCCTGGCTCATCATGTCCATTCCCATGACTGTAAAAACCTGGGCTGTGCTGAGGATTTCCACATTGGTGCAGTGGTTAAGAGCTCTGCTGCTAACCAAAAGGTTGGCAGTTCGAATCCACCAGCTGCTCCTTGGAAGCCCCGTGGGGCAGTTCTACTCTGTCCTATAGGTCTCTATGAGTCAGAATCCATGACAACGGGATCTTTTTTTTTTTTTTTTTTCATCCAACCCAGAACATCCCTCTGAACTCCAGCTTCAGGGAGACACCTGCAAAGTATCTCCATGCTGAAGGTATAAGGCATCTTAAGTCTAGTTGCTTTCACTGGAATGTGTGATATTTTTCTTTTCTCCACCTGTGCCTTGCATCCTGCAGTGGACAGCACCACCAGCACCCTTTCCTCTAGATCTCATGGGTGCTCCTTTTCCCTCATCTCCCCACCCAGCCCATTATCAGAATCTGACCATTTTGTACACCTCTCTCCATCTCCGCTGCCACAGACAGATCCAAGCCGCCTCCTCCCTGGATGTGGGGAGTGCCCTTCTTTCTGCCTTCCCAGTCCTGCCTATAGCAGCCGAGTGATATTCATTAAACACCCGTTTCAGACGCCACTCTCGTTTAGTCAATTAGGGCTTCCCTTTGTGTTTGAAGTAAGATTGAGCGGCTTTAACATGTCCTGAGATGTTCTGTACACCCTGGCCCTGGTCCCCCTCTCTCTCTAGTTCCAGCTCCAGCACTTTCCTTTCACATACCGTTTCCAGCCACAGTGGCCTTCTCCTGGGTATTTAAGGGTGTTCAACTCGTGCATTCACTCCATCTCCTCTTTCATCCCTCCTCCCATCCCTCTTTCTAGAGCCTTTGCACACCCCATTTTCTGTGCTGGGAAAACTCTCCAGCTCTTCACTGGCTAACCCTAGATCCTCCTTTAAGCCCTGGCTTGGATAAGACTTCCTCAAAAGGTTCCTCTGAAGTCCCCAATCTAAATTACATTTGCCCATTTTAACTATCAGGCTGTTCTTTTCCTTTGAAGCATTTTTCACACTCTTAGTTATATGTGTATTTGGTTAGATGCCTGCTGTTTTCCTCCTAACCAGGCTATACACTCACAAGGCAGTGCCCACATTGCTTTTATCTTCCCTGCCTATCCTTGGCTCTGACCCATGCCTAGCCCTGCAGCATCAGCCAACATTTGCATCCCCAATGAATAATCAGGACACGTTTACCCAGGAAGACCTGCTGCCAGCACATCTTGCCCAAAGTGATGAACATCTGAAGAACAGTAAGAGAAAAATGGTGGTGTATTTGTCAAAAATGATAACACTTTGGGATTGTATTGTTCTTGAGACTTTTTTCTCTCTCTTTTCTTCCCAAATTAAAAGAAAAAATTCAACGCTACAAAAAAGTTGAAAGAACAAAACAAGAAATGCCTCTTTTTCTTCAAGTTACCATTTTGCCACATTTGTGTTCTTTCTTTTTTCTCTCTTCCCCTCCCCGCTGCACACACATAAATGAATATATACATACGTATACACGCGTGACCACATTTTCTGCTGTTCGTTTTTGAAATTAAGTTGCAGACTTGATTCCTAAATATTTCAGCCTGTTTCCCTTAAGAACAAGAGAATCTCTTACATAACTGCAATACCACTATTTTACCCCAGAAATGTAGCATTGGCACAACAATAAGCTATAACATGCAGCCCATATTCAAGCATCCCCAATTTCCAGGGCCCAACCAAGGATCGTGCAGTGCCTTCAGTCCCAAGCCTTGTAGTTTTCTTGAATCTAATTCTGTTCACCTAGCACTTCTCTTCAGGATTAGAGATTTTAGAGAACACAGGCCTGAAGTTTTGGGCTATGCTTTACAGTTTGGATTTGTGTCTGTTTGCCCATTATCAGATTGAGGTTAAATTATTTTTGCAAGAATACACATAAGTGATATTTTTAAACCATTACATCACTTCAGAAGAATCCACAATGATAATAAAAGAGGAGAGCGTTTCTCTATTTTTATCTAGATGAATGCTAGTTAATAAATGGGAAGGAGAGAGAGAATTATAAAATCTTTAATTTTTAATCACTGATGCAATTCTGACAAGGAATTATACCATTGAGTATAATTTTGTTGGGGAAAAGCACACTCACACAGCTTTAAAGTTTACCAGCCCATAGCATATTCATTAGTTACACATTGAACAAGTTACTGTGCACTGGAGAAATCTGATGGGCACCACCTTAGCCATGTGATCCAAAATTAGCACCTCCAATAATGGGATAAGCTGGTCTAAGCTTTTATTACAGATGAATTGTGGCCATGAGGAAAAGTCTGTAACTCATAATGTTAAACATGTATCTGTAGCAGAAATACAGACATGGGTTAACATCAGAATAAGCAGAAAATTAGAAAATTTTACAGTTTCAGGGAAATAATTATTTTGGCAAGCTGGGAACAAAAACAAACAAAAAAGCCACAGCAGAGAACTCTGCTGATGAATTAAATTTAAATTTAGAGAGCAGAAGTTTGTAACAGATCCTCATCAATTTTTTCCTCAATTCTTAAGGAAATATGATGGGACTCTGAAGTGAAGTTGAGCCTCAGCAAAACCCAGGCTGGAGACATGCAGGTTCTGGAATGCTTCATACAAACTCCAAACTTCAGAGTTACCTACTCTAGAGCAGCCCAGTGCCACACTTAATGTAATCGCCACTACCTGCCTTGGGAAAAAGGGGGAAAAAGTCCAAATATGGAATACCCCCTACAAGTAAGTTAAATTGACATTAGGCCTATTTAGCCAATTACACTGATTTCACGATGAAAGAAGGGTTTAATTCAATCAAACAAATTGAAAACAACTACTGATAAAACAATAGTTGGTTTTATTTGTCTCCCCTCTGACTTGGCTTGTGTTTCTAGACGCGGCTTGGAATTTTACTGTTTGGAATTTTCTCTGCTACTGATAGTTAAAAGCAAAACACAATAGCACAACACAAAATCATCTGAGTGCATTCCTGAGTGAGCACACCCACCGCCCAGAGTCCACCAGTTCCACAAGCTGCCTTCCACATCCCCGTGTTGTGGGACCATGACACCCTTGTAGCCTGGCACATGGGCTTAGCTGGGTGGTTGTTGGTGACCCTGAGTAACACTTGGCTCTTCCACAGGCTCACCATTAACGCAGAGTGCCAACTACAGCTGCATAACTTCCCCATGGATGAGCACTCATGCCCGCTGATTTTCTCCAGCTGTGAGTACCTTGCGGTGTGGACACTGTGAGGGGATGCTCAGCAGGGAGCTGGGATCTGGCAGACAGTCATGGGATTGTTTGTAGCTGCACTGTTCAAACAGAGAAAATTTACAACGGTTTTGGTGTTGGCCATCTAGGTGTTTTCACTCTAGAATTTGTTACATAGGACCAATGTTACCAAGTAGCTAACTAATAAGGCTATGTGCAACCTAACCATTTATTATTCTGTTGAGCCGTTATCCCATAAGGAGCCTTATGCTAATGAGTTGTGCATACTATTTGAACGTATACAGAAATATTTTGGGATATTTTTAGATTTAATCACCTTAAAGCGAGATGATTAGTTTTCTAGATAGATCAGTTTTTTTTCTGTAAATATGTTTATATTTGTCTCATTGAGTGATTGTGGAATGTAGTTTTTCACAGCATTTTGTCTTCCAGTATTTTACTTATTATTGATATCATAGCTAATAAGTAATCATTTACAAATTCTTAAAAACAACATCTTAATGCTAAGTACAATAATTCATATACAAGCAAATATCAAATGCCGAATTTATTTGTTTATTTATTAATAAAGATAAATTTTTAAGTAAAGGTCAATGCATAAATGTATCTGTTGAACTTGTGATGTTTCATTTTAAATGTATTAATCATAACTACTTATGTATGATTCATAAGAATTCAATTAACATTATTGCATTTGGGGCCTGACAAGCTTGGTCAAATCTCATGCAGAAGTTTTTGGACATTTAGTGAGAAGACAAAGATGAAATAAGGAGATGAACATACTTTACAGTACATTTAGATTTAGAAAAAGACAAGACAGAAGGCAAAATTTTACTGATCTCTTAGGTTGGTTAAAAACATTCTAATATAGAGAATAGTTCAATTTGTGGAATCCAAACTTTAAATAATACATACCAAAAACCTGTTATATTTGTTGATAACACAAATATCCAATGCCTTACACATGAATGGCTGATATCTCTGAATGTCTGGTATACATGCCTATAGACTCATTTGGACGGGCTGTTCTCTATATAATTGCTGTACAAGTATAGAAGTTAGTTCTTTGAGAGTCAGTTTGGAGATATATACATATATATGTGTGAGTTTTTTTCTAGTAATTTGTCCGCTTACCTGTTTATTAGTCTTTTCTTTTCAGTGAGCCAAGTCAAATTTGGCTTTGTTGACCTCCCAAGGGTCTAATGGACTGTTAACTCATCTGAGTTTGTAATGTCAATGGTTATTTTGCATTATTAGACATTTTATTGGACATTTGTATCATGTTTTCTAATCCCCTATGCAATTTGACAGCCTCTTATTTCTTTATCAAATTTTTAATGTCATCTATTGATTTAAATTTCTGAGCCTTCCCATACCTGCCGTCTTTGTAGGAACAGTTGTAGAACTGGTTGATTCTTTTTACTCTGTCTCTTATTACTTTGTTTACTTATCTGTTTAGTCATTTTTTTTCATCTGAGCTTGTTTCCCAGAACGTTTTCTGGGGAGTGTTTCAAGACTGAATTGAAGGTAGCTCCTTCTAAAGAGAGCTTGCTCAGCCTCTGCCTGATGACTGTCTCTCTCTTTTTTGTATTATTGTTGCTGAAAATATACACAGAAAAGCATACACCAATTCAGCACTTTCTATATGTACAATACTGTGACATTGATTACATTCTTCTAATTGTGCAGCTATTTTTTTGACCCAATGATGGATTCAATATACAAGGATATTAAAATAGCAGATTAATATGTTGAAGGACTTAAAAGAAAAAAGAAGCATAATTAGTGAACAGATGGGAAATCTCAGCAAAGAAATGAAAACTATATAAAATAGAAATTCTAAAACTGAAAATAAAATATTGAAATAAAAAATATGGATAAAAGAGACATGAAAAGATGCTTATGATCATTGTTGTTGTTAGTGCCATCTTGTCTGTTCCGACTCATAGCAACCCTATGTACAACAGAATAAAACACTGCCCAGTCCTGCGCCATCCTCACAATCATTGTTATGCTTGAGCCCATTGTTGCAGCCACTGTGTCAATCCATCTCGTTGAAGGTCTTCCTTTTTTTCGCTGATGTTCAACTTTACCAAGCATGATGTCCTTCTCCATGGACTAATCCCTCATGATAACTTGTCCAAAGTATGTGCAACCATTCTTACACTCCTTTTCTAATTTGTTCTTCCCCTATTGACATAAAGTTCCCCCCTACTCTTCCTATTTAACTTTTTGAGTTGTTATCAATTTGATCCCGTATAGATAGTTACTTAAAAGAGTATAATGCTTATGGCAGAGTTTTTTAATAGTTAAGCTAGACTTTTCTTTGGTTTAAGGAAGACTTCAGGGGATATTTTGGGTTTATGGTTTCATAGTTAAAGATTATCTGAGGGCAATAGTTTCGGGGTTCATCTAGCATCAATGGCTTTAGAAATTCTGGATCTATGATAATTTTAAATTATATTCCACATTTTCCCCATTTTGATCATGATTCTACTGTAGAATCTTTGATCAAAGCGTTCATTAATGGTAACAGGGCACAATTCAGTTCTTCTGATCTCATGGCAAAGGAGGCAGTTGTTCATGGAGGCGATTAGCCTCATATTCCAATTTCTCCTCTTATTCCTGACTCTCCTTCTTTCTGTGTTTCCTCAGACAAATAAAGACCAATTGTTATACCTTGGGTGGCCACTTTGCAAGCTTTTAAGTCCCCATATACTAGCCAACGAACTAGCAGGTAGAACAGAAGCGCTAAAAAGACATTAGGCCAATTAACTGGAATGTCCCCTGAGACCATGACCCTAAACCCCGAACTAAGAAACCAAATCCATGAAGTTTTTTGTTGTACATAAGCAGCCTCAGTAGCTACTCCTCTTTGTTGTTGTTATTACACACACACACACACATATATACACATCACACTGCATTTGCCACTTCAACTTATGATGGGTGTACAATTTAGAGACATCATTTACACTAGTTGGTTGTGCAACCACTACTCTTAATCAACTCAAATTTTCCATCACCATGACCAGAAACTCAGTGCTCCACAAACAATAATTCCCTCTTTCCCCCTCCCTCCTGCCCCTGGGAACCACTAATAACCTTTGGTCTCTATATGTCTGCCTGTTTTTGTCTTTTTATAAAAGCAAGGTCATACAATAGGTGTCCTTTTGAGATTCACTTATTTCACCCATGATGTCCTCAAGCTTGTTCCGTGTTGTAGTGTGCAACACAACTTCATTTGTCTTTCTGAGTGAGTAGTATTCCATTCTATGTATATACTACATTTTACTTATCCATTCATCTGTTGATGAATGAAAAGGTTGTTTCCACGTTTTTGCCTATTGTGAATAGTGCTACAAACAGCACTGGTGTGAGTATGTCTATTCACATGGCTGCTTTCAAGTCTCTTGGGTTTATTGCTAGCAGTGGAATTGCTGGCTCATATGGTAGTTCTATTTTCAACTTTTTGAGGAACTGCCACACTATTTTCTACAATGAAGGTACCATTTTGCATTTCCGCCATCAATGGATAAGGGTTCCAATTTCTCCACATCCTCACCAACATTTAGTATTTTCCATTTTATTTTCATCTTAGCCTGCTAGTTGTAGTGAGATAGTATCTTATTTTGATACTGATTTGCATCTCTCTGAAGGCTAAAGACATTGAGCATCTTTTCATGTGTTTATTGGCCATTTGAATATCCTGTTCAGTGAAATGTCTGTTCAGGTCCTTTGCTCATTTTTTCATTGGGTTATTTTTGTTGTTGTTGTTGATAATTAGTTGTTGAAGTTTTGTATATGTTTTAGTTATTAGATTCTTATCAGATGTATGGTTTCCAAAATATTTTCCCAATCAGTAGCTTGCTTTTTACTTTTTTGGTAAAGGTTTTTGATGTCCAAAAGCATTTAATGTTTATGAGGTTCCATTTATTTATTTTGTCTTTTACTGTTCATGCTTTTGTTATTATATCCAATAATTCATTGTTAAAATCTAGGCCCAACAGCATTACCCTTGTGTTTTCTTCTAAGAATTTTATGGTTTTTGTTTTTACATTTGTGAACTTTTGAGTTTGTTTATTGTATGGTATAAGGCATGGATCTTGTTTCATTTTTCTGCAAATGGGAATCTAATTTTCCCAGCACTGTTTATTGAAGAGATTTCTTTCTCCCATTGAATGGATTTAGCACTCTTGTAAAAAATCATTCGTCGTAAACGTGTGGATTTCTTTCTGGGCTCTCAATTATATTATATCAGTCTATGTGTCTAATATTATTATACCAGTATTAGGCCATTTTGATTACTGTAGCTGTATGTTTTGAGATCTGGAAGTGTGAGTCCTGCTACATTGTCGTTCTTCAGAATTGCTCTATCTATTTGGGGCCTTTTGCCATTCCATATAAAGTTGAGGATAGGTTTTTCCAATTCTGTAAAGAAGCCTGTTGGAATTTTGATTGGGGTTGCATAGAATCTATCAGTTGCTTTGGGCTTCTGACATCTTAACGCTATCAAGTCTTCCAATCCCTGAACACAGAAAGTCTTTCTATTTATTTAGGTCATCTTTAATTTCTTTTAGCAATGTTTTATAGTTTTCATTGAATAAGTCTTTCACATCCTCAGTTAAATTTATTCCTAGGTATTTTATTCTCTTAGATGCTATTGTAAATGCACTTGTTTTCCTAATTTCCATTTCTGATTTTTCATTATTGGTGTAAAGAAACCTAACTGATTTTTGTTTGTTGACCTTGTACCCTTCCACTTTGCTAAATTCCTCTATTAAGTCCAGAAGTTTTCTTTGAAATTACATATATATATAAAGATGTAAAATTATCTCTATTCACAATATGATCATGAATAGAGATAATTTTATATCTTTTCAGAATTTTTTGTTTTATTGCTCTGGCTAGGGACTTCCAGTACAATATTAAATAGGAGTGATGATAGAGGCCATCCTGTCCTGTCCCCAGTATCAAGAGGAAAGCACTCAATCTTTCTCCATTATGTGCAGTATTGGCTGTTGGTTTTTCATAAATGCTCTTAACTGTATTGAGGATCTTTCCTTCTATTCCTAGCTTGTTGAGGGTCTTTATCAAGAAAGGGTGGTGGATTTTATCAAATACTTTGATAAAATAAATCGTGTGGTTCTTTTCTTTTGATTGATGATTTTCTAATGTTAACCATCCTTGCATTCCTGGAATAAGTTTTACTTGTTGTGTGATGGTTAAGACTGCATCAACTTGGCTGGACCATGAGTCTCAGTGTTTTAATGTGATCACTTCCATGATTGACTATGCTGTGAGCAGCCAATCAGATGAAAGGGAGTCTCCTTGAGGGTGTGGCCTGCATCTGAATACAAGCAGACGTTCTGGCTTTTTGCTCTCTCTGGATCCTGTGGCTGCCTCCTGTCCTCTCATCTCTAGTTCTTGGGACTTGAGCTGTCAGCGTATCTGCCAAATTTGGAATTTGTCAATCTTCATAGCCTGTGAGTGGAGTCCTGCTCTCTGACCTGCCAGTCATGGGTTTGCCAGCCCCTGCAGCTATGTGAATCAGTTTAAAGCTTGTGGTCTTGCCTGCCGATCTTGGAATTCGTCAACCTTCACAGCCTATGAATGGGAGCCCTGCTCTCCAACCTTCCGATCTTAGGCTCACCAGTTTCTGCGGCTGCGTGACTTGGGAGAGGCCTCTACCCTGATCCATGGACTTGGGATAATCTAGCCTCTATAATTGCATGAGCTGTTTCCTTGATATAAATCTCTGTATATTTATTTATATGCTTTAGTGGTTTTGCTTCTCTAGAGAATCCAGCCTAAGACATTTGGTACCGAGAGTGGTTCTAGAGAAACAAAATTCTAATGTTGAGTTTTCTAAATTGGTTCTCAAGTCTGGTTAGTCTTAAAGATGTTGATGACTCTGCTTCCAGCAGTAAAGAGGTCACTGCTCATCCATGGAGCGAGGTGGTGTTACAAATACACAAAATATCACCACCAGTAGATCAGGTATTGGTGAAAGGTGAGGCTCAGGGTGAACACATGTGTGATATCTTTCTACAGCTTTGTCAGAATGAGAAGTGTAAGGAAGCTGGTTGGTTTGTTCTACTTTCGCTAGACAAACTGGTGAAAGAAAGAGATGCTCTCAGGGCTCCAGAGTCAAAGCTCAAGTGCCGCATACATGACCTCAAAGCTTCCACTTGTGCTTTGAGAGAAAGCCTTATTTCTTGTAGTAACAGAGCTGAAATTGCCAAAAACCAAACCCAGAGTTTTATTGTAAGAGTGGCTGAATTACAATGCAAGCTCAACTGCCAACGTTGAGAGGTGTCTGAAGTTAAAGTAAGGGCACTGATTGGGAGGAAATGGGATCCTGAAACTAGGGATGGGGACATATGGGCAGATAATCAGGAAGCTGGGGACACTGAGCCTGTAAATTCCATTAAATCACTACTGCCAGTAGAACCAGTCCCATCTGAAGAGATTACTTCATGTTTGTCTGCTAAGCCACCCTGCCCAGAAAAACCATTAGCCCCTCCACTGCCGTCTAATGAGATTAGCCCTAGCACAGCTGCCTCTAAAGAACCCTTGCCTGAGTTATTGCCTGGGGCATCGCCTGAGGCAGATGCTCTAGAACCATGCTGAATGTTCTCAAAACAATCCGCACACTACCGATTCTGGCTTCTAGACCTATAACTAGGCTTAAGTCCCAGTGAGCTTCAGAAGGTGAAGTACAAAGTGTGACCCAGGAGGAGGTACGCTACACTCCAAAAGAACTACTTGAGTTTTCTAATATGTACAAACAGAAACCTGGGGAATATGTGTGGGAATGGCTTTTAAGGGTGGAGGATAATGGTGCAAGGAACATAAAGATGGATCAGTCTGAGTTTATTGATATCAGTCCACTAAGCACAGATTGTTCATTCAATGTTTCAGCTAGAGAAGTTAGGAAAGTATCTAACAGTTTATTTGGTTGGGTTGCTGAAGAATGGATTACAAGGTGGCCTACACTAAATCAAGTTGAAATACCAGACCTGCCTTGGTATACTGTAGAAAAAGGCTTCCAAAGACTTAGGGAAATTGACATGCTAGAGTGGATTTAACAAGTTAGACACACAAACCCACACATGGAGTGCCCAGAGTACACACCTTTTACCACAACAGTGAGGAACAAATTTGTGAAGGGAGCTCCAGTATCCTTGAAGACTGCTGTGATTGCTATTTTATGTAAATCAGATTTGACAGTGGGAACTGCCCTAACTGAATTAAGACACCTAACTACAATGTGGCTGATTGGACCCCGTGGTAGTAGGGGCCAAGTGGCTACAACTCAATTGACAAAGACACTGTGGACGTGGTTACAGTAATGAACAGAGGAGTCAAAGCAGTAATCAGAATAGTATGGCTTGAATGAACTTACTGTGTTGGCTACTTAGTCATGGTGTTCCTAGGAGTGAAATAGATAGGAAATCTACTATTTAGTTGATCTATACAAACAGATGAATTCTAGGTCAGGTGAACAGCAGTCTAACTCAAATCACCAGAATAGAAAGTCACAGTCCCTCAATCAGTTCCCAGATTTGAGTGAGTTTAAAGACCCACAACCCCTTGAATGAAGGGGAGACCGGGTCCCCTTGAGGAAGGACTCCAATACACTGCCAAAAATTTTTACTGTTAATCTTTCTCCTAGCCTTCCCCAAAGGGATCTACAGCCTTTTACGAGAGTGACTGTTCATTGGGGAAAAAGAAATAATCAGACATTTCGGGGATTACTTGATACTGGCTCTGAGCCGACACTAATTCCAGGAGACCCAAAGCATCACTGTGGCCCACCAGTCAGAGTGGGGACATATGGAGGTCAGGTTATTAATGGAGTCTTGGCTCATGTCCATCTCACAGCTGGTCCAGCATATCCCCAAACTCATCCTGTAGTGATTTCCCCAGTTCCAGAATGCATAATTGGAATAGATATACTCAGCAACTGGCAGAACCCCCACATTGGATCCCTGACAAATAGAGTAAGGGCTATTATGGTAGGAAAAGCCAAGTGGAAGCCATTAGAACTGCCCCTACCTAGGAAAATAGTAAACCAAAACCACATTCCTGGAGGGATTGCAGAGATCACTGTCACCATCAAGGACTTGAAGGGTGCAAGGGTAGTGATTCCCACCACATCCCCACTCAACTCACCTATTTGGCCTGTGCCAAAAACAGATGGATCTTGGGGAATGACAGTAGATTATCAAAAACTCAACCAGGTGGTGACTCCAATTGCAGCTGCTGTTCCAGATGTAGTTTCACTGCTTGAGCAAATTAATATATCTCCTAGTACCTGCTATGCAGCTATTGATCTGGCTAATGCCTTTTTCTCCATACTTGTTTCAAAGGACCACCAGAGGCAGTTTGCCTTCAGCTGGCAAGGCCAGCAATACACCTTCACTTGCCTACCTCACAGCTACATCAAACTCTCCAGCCCTATGTCATAATTTAGTCCGCAGGGACCTTGATCGCCTTTCCCTTCCACAAGATGTCACATTGGTCCATTACATTGATGACATTATGCTGATTGGACCTAGTAAGGAAGAAGTGTCAATGACTCTGGACTTATTGGTAAAACATTTGCGTGCTAGAGGGTGGGAAATTAATCCCACAGAAATTCAGGCACCTTCCACTTCGGTGAAATTTCTAGGGGTCCAGTGGTGTGGGACATGTCAAGACATTCCTTCTAAAGTGAAGGATAAATTATTGCATCTTGCTGCTCCCACAACTAAAAAGCAGGCACAATGCGTAGTGGGTCTCTTTGGATTTTGGAAATAACATATTCCTCATCTGGGTGTGCTACTCTGGCTATTTATCAAGTGACTCGAAAAGTTGCTAGTTTTGAGTGGGGCCCAGAACAAGAGAAGGCTCTGCAACAGGTTCAGGCTGCTGTGCAAGACACTCTGCCACTTGGACCACATGATCAAGCTGATCCAATGGTGCTTGAAGTGTCAGTGGCAGATAGAGATGCTGTTTGGAGTCTTTGGCAGGCCCTTATTGGTGAATCACAGCACAGACCCTTAAGATTTTGGAGCCAAGCTCTGCCATCCTATGCAGATAACTACTCTCCTTTTGAGAAACAACTTTTGGCTTGTTACTGGGCCTTAGTAGAGACTGAACGCTTAACCATGGGACACCAAGTCACTGTGTGGCCTGAGCTGCCCATCATGAACTCGGTATTGTCTGATCCACAGAGTCATAAAGTTGGACATGCACAGCAGTACTCCATCATTAAATGGAAATGGTATATTTGAGATCGGCCCAAGCAGGACCCGAAGGCACAAGTAAGTTGCATGAAGAAGTGGCCCAAATGCCCCTGCTCTCCACTCCTTTCACATTACCTTCCATTTCCCAGTCTGCACCTGTGGCTTCATGGGGAATTCCTTATGATCAGTTGACTGAAGAAGAGAAAACTTGTGCCTGGTTTACAGATGGTTCTGCCCGATATGCAGGCACCACTTGAAAGTGGACTGTGGCAGCACTATAGCTCCTTTCTGGGACCTCCCTGAAGGACAGTGGTGAAGGGAAATCCTCTCAGTGGGCAGAACTTCGAGCAGTGCACCTGGTTATTCACTTTACTTGGAAGAAGAAATGGCCAGATGTGCGATTACATACTGATTCATGGGCTGTGGCCAATGATTTGTCTGGATGGTCAGGTACTAGCAAGTAACATGATTGGAAAATTGGAGACAAGGATTTATGGAGAAGAGGTATGTGGATAGACCCCTCCAAATGGGCTAAAGAAGTGAAGATATTTGTGTTTCATGTGAATGCTCACTAAAGGCTGACCTCAGCAGAGGATGATTTTAACAATCAAGTGGGTAAGATGATACATTCTGTGGGAACCAGTCATCCTCTTTCCCAGCTGTTCCCGTCATTGCTCAATGGGCCCATGAACAAAGTGGCCATGGTAGCAAGGATGGAGGTTATGTATGGGTGCAGCAGCAGGGACTTCCACGCACCAAGGCTGACATGGCTACAGCCACTGCTGATTGCCCAATCTGCCAGCAGCAGAGACCATCACTGAGTCCCCGATATGGCACCATCCCTCAAGGTGATCATCTAGCAACCTGGTGGCAAGTTGATTACATTGGACCACTTCCATCATGGGAAGGGCAGCGTTTTGTCCTTACTGGAATAGACACTTACTCTGGATATGGATTTGCCTTCCCTGCACTCAATGCTTCTGCCAAAACTACCATCCCTGGACTTACAGAATGCCTTATCCACCATCATGGTACCCCACACAGCATTGCCTCAGATCAAGGGACTCACTTCACAGCAAAAGAAGTGTGGCAGTGGGCCCATGCTCATGGAATTCACTGGTCTTACCATGTTCCCCAGCATCCTGAAGCAGCTGCCTTGATAGAAAGATCGAATGGCCTTCTAAAGACACAAATATGGTACCAGCTAGGTGGCAATACCTTGCAGGGTTGGGGCAATGTCCTCCAGGTGGCTGTATATGCTCTAAACCAGTGCCGAATATATGGTGCTGTTTCTCCCATATCCAGGATTCATGGGTCCAGCAATCAAGGTGTGGAAGTGGGAGTGGCACCACTCACTATTACCCCCAGTGACCCACTTGGAAGATTTTTGCTTCCTGTCCCCTCGACCTTATGCTTTGCAGGCCTAGAGGTCTTAGTTCCAAAGGGAGGAGTGCTTCCAATTGGAGACACATCACTGATTCCATTGGACTGGAAGTTAAGAATGCCACCTGGCCACTTTGAGCTCCTTCTGCCTCTGGGTCAACAGGCAAAGAAGGGAGTTATCATACTGGCCAGTGTGATTGATCCTGATTACCAAGAGGAAATCGGATTGATATTACATAATGGAGGTAAAGAAGAGTATGTCTGGAATGCAGGAGATTCCTTAGGGCGTCTCTTCGTACTACCATGCTCTGTGATTAAAGTCAATGGAAAACTACAGCAACCTAATTCCAACATGGCTACTAATGACCCAGACCCTTCAGAAATGAAGGTTTGGGTCACCCCACCAGAAAGAACCATGACCAGCCGAGGTGCTTGCTGAGGGCAAAGGGAATACAGAATCGGTGGTGGAGAAGGTAGTTCTAAATTCCAGTTACGGCCACGTGACCAGTTGCATACATGGGACTGTAATTGTTATGAATATTTCTGCTTTGTTTGTGTGCATTAGATATTTTTGTTTCCTTCACTTATAAAATATAACACGTAAACGGGGCTAGTGCATTTTCCATTGTATGCATGTTTGTTGTTTCATTTTAGGCGCAAGTACGACTTTCTAATTGTCTTTGTTGAGAGATTATGTATGGTTTACGGAGACATGTATGTGTGCCAAGTTGACAAGGGGTGGACTGTGATGGTTAAGATTGTGTGTCAGCTTGGCTGGGCCATGATTCTCAGTGTTTTAATGTGATCACTCCCATGATTGAATATACTGTGAGTAGCCAATCAGATGAAAGGGAGTCTGCTTGAAGGTGTGGCCTGCATTGGAATATAAGTAGACGTTCCGGCTTTTTGCTGCCTGGATCCTGCAGCTGCCTCCTGTGGTCTCATCTCCAGTCTTGGAACTTGAGCTGTCAGCTTATCTGCTGAACTTTGGATTTGTCAACCTTCACAGCCTATGAGTGGGAGCCCCGCTCCCTAACCTGCCAATCTTGGGCTCGCCAGCTTCTGCGGCTGCGTGACTTGGGAGAGACCTCTATTGTGATCCATGGACTTGGGACATTCTAGCCTCTACAACTGAGTGAGCTGTTTCCTTGATATAAATCTTTCTCTCTATATATATTTATATGCTTTACTGGTTTTGCTTCTCTAGAGAACCCAGCCTAAGACACTTGGTCATGGTGTATGACTCTTTAACATGAAGTTGGATTCTGTTTGCTAATATTTTGTTGAGGATTTTTGCGTCTATGTTCATATAGTCTGTAGTTTTCTTTTCTTGTGGTGTCTTTTTCTGGTTTTGGTATCAAGGTAATCTTGGCCTCATAAATGAGTTAGGGATTGCTCCTTCCTTCTATAACTTTTGGAAGATTTTAAACAAGACTGATGTCAGTTCTTCTCTAAATGTTTGGTAGAATTCCCTAGTGAAGCCATTTGGTCCAGGATTTTTGTTGTTGTTGTTGTTGGGAGGTTTTTGATTACTGCTTCCATCTCTTCCCTTGTTATGGGCCTGGTAAGATATGATATTTCCTCTTGAGTCAATTTATGTAGTTTTTATGTTTCTAAGAATTAGTCCATTTCATAAAGGGTATCCAATTTTTTGGCATACAGTTGTTCACAGCATTCTGTTATAATTCTTATTTCTATCAGGTCAGTTGTAATGTCTTCACTTTCATTTATTATTCTGGTTATCTGGATCATTTTCCTTTTTTACTTTCAGTCTAGCTAAAAGTTCATAATTTTATTGATCCTTTCAAACAACTAACCTCTGGTTTTGTTGATTTTTATGTTGTTTTTCTATTTTCAATTTCATTTATTTCTGCTCTGATCTTTGTTAATTCCTGCCTTCTAGTAACTTTAGGTTTATATTGCTCTTCTTTCTCTAATGCCTGATTTGTAAAATTAGATTATTTATTTGTTATATTTCCTTTTTATTAATGTACACATTGATTGCTATAAATTTCCCTGTGAGGATCGATTTCACTGCGTCCCACAAGTTTTGGCATGTTATGTTTTCATTTTAGTTTAACACCAGGTGTTTTTTAATTTTTATTTTATTTTATTTCTTCTTTACCTGTTGGTTGTTTAGTAGTACGTTGTTTAATTTTCATGTATTTATGTGTTTGTTAGTTTACATCTGTTACTAACTGCTAAAATTCCTTAGTGGTCGACAGATACTTCTTATAATTTCAGTTTGTTTAAATTTGTTTAGATTTGTTTTGTGTCCTTGCATATGATCAATCCTAGAGAATGACCTATGTGCACAGGAGAAAAATGTATATCATTCTGATGGTGGGTACTTTATATGTCCATTAGTTGTTTTGAAGTCCTCTACATCCTTATCTTCTTTTTAGATGTTCTGTCCGTATTAAAAGTGGTGGATTGAAGTCTCCAACTATTATTTTGGAGGTGTGTATTACTTCTTTTAGATCTTTCAGTGTTTCATATATTTTGGAACTCTGATGTTAGGTGTATAAACATTTATAACTGTTATGACTTCTTGAAGGATTGACTATTGTATTACTGTGTAATGTCCTTCTTCATCTTTTATAATAGATTTTGATTTAAAATTCAGTATGGCCACTCCCATATTATTTTTGTTACTAGTTGCATAGAATAGTCTTTTCCGTCCTTTCACTTTCAGTCTGTTTGTTTCTTTGGGCCTTAGATGTGTCTCCTGTAGACAGCATAAAGATGGATAATTTTTTTAATCCATTCCGTCATTCTATGCCTTTTAAATGGAGAGACTAAACTATTTACAATTATGGTAATTACTGAAAATTAAGGATCTATTTCATTTCTCTATGATGCATCTGTCAGTTTGGGGTACTGTGATGGCTTGCGTATTTCTGTGATACTGGAAGGTTTGCCACTGGCATTTCAAATGCCAGCGGGATGACCTTTGCTGGACAGGTTTCAGCAGAGCTTCTAGACTAGACAGACTAGGTAGAAAGGCCTGACAGTCTACTTCTTTAAAAATAGGCCAGTGAAAACCTTATGAATAGCAGTGGAACATTGTGTGATGTAGTGCCTGAAGATGAGTCCCTCAGGTCGGAAGGAACTGAAAAGACGACTGGGGAAGAGTCGCTTCCTCAAAGTAGAGTTGACCTTAATGACCTGTATGGAATCAAGCTTTCAGGACCTTCATTTGCTGATATGGCATGACTCAAAATGAGAAGAAACAGCTGCAAACATCCATTAATAATCAGAACATGGAATGTATGAAGTATGAATCTAGGAAAATTGGAAGCCATCTAAAAAGAAATGGAATACATAAACATTGATATCCTAGGCATTAGTGAGCTGAAATGAACTGTTACTGGAAATTGTGAACCAGAAAATCATATGGTCTACTATGCCAGGAATGACAAACTGAAGAGGAATGACATCACATTCATCATCAAAAAGAATGTTTTTTGACCTATCCTGAAGTACAATGCTTTCAGTGACAGGAAAATATCCATACAGCTGCAAGAAAGACCAGATAATATGACTATTATTCAAAGTTACCAGCAAACCACTAAGGTCAAAGATGAGGAAACTGAAGATTTTTATCAATTTTTGCAGTCTGAAATTGATCAAACATGCAATCAAGACATAATGATAATTACTGGTGATTGGAATGTGAAAGTTGGAAATGAAGAAGGATTGGTATTTGTAAAATTGGCCTTGGTGACAGAAACAATGCCTGAGAGCACATGATAGAATATTGCAAAACAACCTCTTCATTGCAAATACTTTTTTTCAACAACATAAACAGCAACTATACACTTGGACCTCACCAGATGGAATACACAGGAATCAAACTGACTACATCTGTGGAAAAAGATAATTGACAAGCTCAACATTACCCATCAGAACAAGGCCAGAGGCTGACTGTAGAACAAACCATCAATTGCTCATATGCAAGTTCAAGCTGAAATTGAAGAAAATTAGAACAAGTCCACGAGATCTAAAGTATGACCTTGAGCATATCCCACCTGAATTTAAAGACCATCTCAAAAATAGATTTGATGCATTGAACACTAATGACAAAAGACCAGACGAGTTGTGGAATGAAATCAAGGACATCATTCATGAAGAAAGCAAGAAATTATTAAAAAGACTAAAAAGACTGGAGGTGGGGCCAAGATGGTGGGGTAGTCAGATGCTTCTGGTGGTCCCTGTTACAACAAAGACCTGAAAAAACAAGTGAATCGATTATATATGACAATCTAGGATCCCTGAACATCAAAGGCAAAGTTGAGGAATCGAACTGAGTCACAGGGGGAGGAAGAGATGGTTTGGAAGAAGCAAGGAGTTAAAAGACCTGACCCAGGGGAAACTGGAGCCCTTCAGCCTGGATCAGCTTGAGGGTGAGCAGTGAGGCAGGCAAACAACCGCACTCAGG
Organism: Trichechus manatus latirostris; assembly: GCF_000243295.1. NCBI lineage: Eukaryota > Metazoa > Chordata > Mammalia > Sirenia > Trichechidae > Trichechus > Trichechus manatus. Next base: position 2,342,691 of record NW_004443955.1, on the reverse strand, counting down.
AGGTGTTTTCCACACTGGGAGAGACCAAGTGGCACAGAGTCTACTCGACCATCAAGAACCAGTGAGAAGCAGCCTCAATCAACAAAAGATAAGTACTTGTATCAGCCTACCATGAAGATTAAAAACACCCCCTTATGGAAAAACTGCTCTCCCATTTACCTCCCCACTCCCTGTTCTGTACTGGGTCCTGGACTGGCTTCAGCTATTGCTGAGTCCCCTGGGCCGGAAGTAAGACCTGTCACGTGCCCTGAGCCATTCTCCCAGCCTTGGAGACTGAACAAATGAACGAAGAGGGGAAAAAAATAATCTGCTGGCTCCCCTAAGCCAGGAACTCAGGGTAGGCACAGCTCCTTTGCCTAGGCACAGGCATAAGGAAACCATGGACTTTGAGTGCCTTTCCCCCTGCGTGGACTTGTGTGGGCGCGTTTCAACAGCGTAGGCCCTCATTACTGCAGTACAACAGGATATATACCTGAAGTCTAACTTGAGCTGCTTCAGCTGTGAAGTGGCAGGTTCATGACATTTGACATTGCTCTGCCCATTAAGCAGGGTCTTCACCTACCCACATCAGGGGCCTGAGGACTGGTGGCTCCACCCACACCACCTAGCCACCTGCAACAGGGGCCCAAGAATAAGAGGTTCACCCCCAGTCATTACAGCATTGGGTGCTCATAGTCTGGCTGCAAAACTCACCCACCTATACACTGTAGGGAACAAGGACACAGTTTCCTCTTAGACGCTTGGGGACAGCCGTCAGCCCCCTGCCTTGCTCAGCATGTGTCCCCCTGCTGCAGCCGGATGCCAGTGCCTACACCAATCATCCATGACTGTCTAGGACTGTAGGTGAGAGCCTGCACCACACACTTGGTGGCTGACTACCTGGATGCCTGAGCTGAGTCCATACAGAAGGAGTGGGTGGACTTCTGGGCTCAGATACTTAATGGAGGTTCTGGCCACCCGGTGGCAGGATGTTGGAGCTTCAGGGGCACCAGTGATTGGACAAGCTCACACAGGAAGCCTATTTGGATATATCTAAACAAAATAAAACAAGAAGCTAGGACACAGTAAGCAAACATAAAATAAATATAATAATTTATTGGCGGCTCGGAGACAACAGTCAATATCAAATCACATAAAGAGGCAGACCATAATAGCTTCAGCAAACTCCCAAAATAATCTTGAAATTTTCCGAAGGAAGAAAATTTCTTGGAATTGCCGGAGGCAGAACACAAAAAATTAATATACAGAACTCTTCAAGACAGCAGGAAGGAAATTAGGCAAAACACAGAACACGCAATAGAGGAACTTAAAAAGATTAGAGAAGAGCGTAATGACAAATGTAGCAGGCTGCAAGAATCCATAGAGAGACAGCAAACAGAAATCCAGAAGATTAACAATAAAATCTCCGAATTAAAAACTCAACAGAAGGTCATAGGAGCAGAATTGACGCAATGGAAGTCAGCATTAGAGAGACTGAAGATAAAGCACATGACATCAACTTATTAGAGGAAAATTCAGATAAAAGGATTTAGAAAATGAAGAAACCCTAAGAATTAAGAGGGATTCTATCAAGAGGAATAACCTACAAGTGATTAGAGTACGAGAACGGGGGATAATAGAAAACACAGGGAGACTGTTGAAAATTTGTTGGCAGAAAACTTCCCTGATATTATGAAAGATGAGAAGATATCTATCCAGGATGCTCATCGAACCCCACATAAGGTAGATCTCAAAAGAAAGTCACCAAGACATCAAACTTGCCAAAAACAAGGATAAAGACAGAATTTTAAGAGAGGATATGGATAAACGAAAAGTCATCTACAAAGGAGAGTCAATAAAAATTAGGTCCAACTTCTCAGCAGAAACCATGCAGGCAAGAAGGCAAAGGAATGACATATATAAACCTTGAAGGAAAAAAATTGCCAGCCAGAAATTATATATCAAGCAAAACTGTCTATCAAATATGTGGTGAAATTAGGGCATTTCCTGATAGACAGAACTTAAGGGAATTTGCAAAAACCAGACCAAAATTACAAGAAAAACTAAAGGGAGTCCTCCGGTTAAAAAAATCAACAACATCAGGTAACAACCCAAGACTGGAACACAGGAGAGAGCAACCAGATATCAACCCAGATAGGGAAGTCACAAAAATAAATCAAAGCTAAAACACTGAATATAGGGAAACAGAGATGTCAATGTGTAAAAGATGACTACATTAAACAAAATTGAGGGACTAAAAAATGTAGTCATAGATTTTTCATACAGAGAGGAAGTCAAGGCAATATAAAGAAATAAAAGACTGGTATAAACTTAGAAAAATAGGGGTAGATATTAAGGTAACCACAAAGGACACTAACAATCCTGCAAGTCAAAAAAAAAAAAACAAGAAAAATATAAAGACTCAGCAAATACAAAATCTAAAAGATGAAAATACATAAAGAAAAAAGACTGTGCAGAAAATTAAGTAGAACAAAGAAACTCTCAACACAGAAAAAAAGACATACATATGACAGCACTAAACTCACACCTATCAATAATTACGCTGAATGTCAACGGAGTAAATGTACTAACAGAGAGAGAGAGAGCTGCAGATTGGATAAAAAACACAATCCATCTATATGCTGCTTACAAGAGATGCATCTTAGACTTGAAGACACAAACAAACTAAAACTCAAAGAATGGAAAAAATATATCAAGCAAACAACACTCAAAAACAAGCAGGAGTGGCAATATTAATCTCTGAAAAAAT
>NW_004443955.1:2322302-2339385 GCF_000243295.1 Trichechus manatus latirostris | reverse complement strand
AAGAAAGAGTGTTGACATGTCGTGGGGTTGTTAACCAATGTCATAAAACAATATGTGTACTGACTGTTTAATGAGAAACTATTTGTTCTGTAAACATTCATCTAAAGTACAATAAAAAAAATTAAAAAAAAAACTAAAATGCAAAAAGAAAAATCTTTTTATGGATTTTTTAAAATTTATTGAAACTGTTAAAAATAAAATTTAAGTTATTTAAATGAATAAATTAAAAGTGGAGGGAGGGGGAAAAGGGACTCATTGTTTAAGGGGCACTGAGCTTCTCTTCAGGGTAATGGAAAGATTTGGAAATAGTAGTGATAATTGCATAACATGTTAGGGTGATTAGTATCACTGTAAAAAATGTAAAATGTTTATGTATGTAAAAAATGTTGAAATGGAAAATGTTTTGTTATATGTATGTACTTACCACAGTAAAAAAAAAATTTGAAAGACATGTGGAAAGCATTATTAATAATCATAAAATATATAAATAAATGGATGGAAATAACAGGGAAGAACAGTGATTTTGATATTGTATGCTTGGACAAAATTTTTGGTGTAGCACTTCCTATAATCATATTCCTGGTGCACTTAACGGAACTGCAGTCATAATAAATGTGCTATTATTTGTTTTTTTATTGCTGCTGTCACAAATAACCACAAAATTAGTGGCTTGAAACAATACATAGTATCTTATAGTCTGTAGATTTGAAGCATGGCCTGGGATAGAATCAAGATCTCCACAGACTGCATTCCTTTCTGGAGGTTGTAGGGGAGAATTCATTCCTTTTCCTTTTTTCTAGCTTCTAGAGGCCACCCACAGAGCTCTGGTGGCATACTGGTTAAAAGCTCAGCTGCTAACTAAAAGGTTTGCAGTTTGAATCCACCAGCCACTCCTTGGAAACCCTATGGGGCAGTTGTACTTTGTCCTATAGTGTTGCTATGAGTTGGGATTCAGGTTTTTTGTGTGTGTGTGTGGTTTAGAGGCCACCCACATTCCTTGGCTCCTGACTCTCTCTGTCCATCTTTAAATCCAGCAACATTGCAGGTTTTCTGATTTTTTTTTTTTGTTGTCACATGTGTGTCTAAACACAGCCAGGAAAGGTTCTCTCCTTTTAAAGACCCTCTTTATTAGATTGGACCCACCTGGAGAGTTCTGTGTAATGTCCCCATCTCAAGGTACTAAATGTAGTCACGTCTGCAAAGTCCCTTTTGACATATAAAGTAACATATTCACAGATTAGCAGGGAATTAGGTCGTGGACATTTTGGGGTGTCATTAGTATGCGTACCACAGTTACTAATAACTAATAAGTTTTCAAGGCCTGAGAAGCCTGGGTCACAGATGCACCACTCACAGTCGCATAATTGTGAGGAGAATCTCTGCAGGAGAACAAACCCAAAGTGCAACTTATTAAAAAGAAAAGTATCTCCAGCAAATCATCAAAAATTTTAGTTTACAATTTATGTTTTGATGTTTTATGGAAAATTTTAAATAAAAAGAGAAAATGTGTACCTTGGTTTATTAACAATTTATTTCCCAAATTATTTGGAAAACAATTTGTTTTCTTTTGATTAAATATCAGAGTTATGAGATACACATTTCTCTTTGTCAGCTGATTGCTTAATAGATAAGAACAATTTTATTTTACTCATGATTTTACTTACATAAGTGGTATTATCTTTGAAAAATTAATGTACATAATTTGCTATAACTATAGTATATGCCCTTAAGTAAACATGCAATATACATAAATATCATCTATTTCTCAGTCAAATACAGTGCCAGTGACAAAATGTTAACAAAGTCAGTTGTACAACTCTATACTATTATTTTTTTTCAAAGCTAGAATTCTGTGTGTGTGTGCATGTGCATGCATGTGCTTGTGCGTGCATATGCACGTGCACACACACACCTTTATGTAGACTGAAATAAGAATTTGGTGGAAATTAAAGTAGTATTTTTCTGTTGCCTTGTTTGAGATATAGGAAATTATATTTGTAAAACTAATGTTCACTGTAAATTGTTCTAATTAAATAATAACCTAGAATAATATCCCAAAGCTGGAATGCCATTCCTTTAATTTATCTATCAAGAGTAAAAAACAAAACAAAATAGTACCCTACCATCTGATGTTTGTCTTGAAACTTTAAATTTTGAGACATTTATCATGTCAATGTATGGCAGTAGTGCTATTGACGTGTCTTGACATTGAAACACTACATTATGAGAAGTGTGTAACATATATGATCTTACCAAACAAAAAATAAAATGATAATTGATTTCAGAAGGTCATATTTTTCATGTTAAATGGAACCTCTTTTGATGTATCTTTATTTTGTTGCTCACACTCAAAACCAGTAATTTTACAAACCTCTCTTCAGACTTTGTTCCCAGATAAGACAGCATATGCCCCCCTGCCCACTAGAATTAAAACTAAATGCCGTGGAAATAATTCAACAGAAAAAATAGGAAGGAATCTGAAAGCTGTATAGACGAAATTGGAATGTCTATAGACTTCGGAACTTGAAGAAAGACACTGCAATGTGTTCCTGGGTTATCTTTTTATTTCCTATAATTTTTTTTATTTTTTAATTTTTTTAATTGTACTTCAGGTGAAGGCTTACAGAACAAATAGTTTCTCATGAAACAGTAGTACACATATTGTTTTATGACATTGGTTAACAACTCCACAACATTTCAACCCTCTAACTTCTCAACCTTTTTCTTTTTGGTGAAAATACACATAGCCAAAGATACACCATTTCAAAAATTTCTACATGCACAGTTCAGTGACATTGACTACGCTCTTCCAATTGTGCTGTTATTCTCACTTAAGATGAAGGCTTACAGAACAAAATAGTTTCTCATTTAACAGTTACTACAAATGTTGCCCTATGACAATGGTTAACAATCTCACAACACATCAACCATATCCTTACTCAACCTTGGTTCCCTATCACCAGCTTCCTTGTCCCCTTCTGCCTTCTGGCCCTTGTCACTGGACTCCTGTACCTCATTAGTCTCATTTGGTTTTACGGGGCTGTCCACTCGCAGGCTGAACAGTGAACCTCGAAGGTAACTTCACCACTGAGCTAAAAGTGTGTCTGGGGGCCATACTCTCGGGGTTTCTCCAGTCTCCTTTAGGCCAGTAAATCTGGTCTTTTTTTTTTTTGTGAGTTAGAATTATGTTCTACATCCTTCTCCAGCTCTGTCCAGAACCCTCTGTTGTGATCCTGGTTAGAGCAGTCAGTGGTGGTAGCCGGGCACCATCTGGCTGTACTGGACTCAGTCCAGTGGAGGCCTTGGTAGCTGTGGACCATTAGTCCTTTGGACTAATCTTTTCCTTGTATCCTGTTCTCTTCATTCTCCCTTGCTCCCGAAGGGATGAGACCAGTGGAGTATCTCAGATGGCCACTCACAGGCTTTTAAGACCCCAGACACTCCTCACCAAGGTAGAATATAGAACATTGTCTTTATAAACTGTGTTATGCCAATTGAGCTAGATGTTCCCCGAGACCATGGTCCCCACAGCCCTCCGCCCAGCAATTCAGTCCCTCAGGGAGTTTGGATGTGTCTATGGGGCTTCCATGACCTTTCCTTGTACAAGTTGTGCTAGTTTGCCCTGTATATTTCCTATAATTTTTGACAAATTTGATGACATCTGCAAATATACAGATTCAAGAAGCTAAGTGAACCACAAATTTGATAAACCCAAATTTATGCCAGTCTTAATTAAACTGAAAAGTAAAGAAAAAGTCTTACAAGCAACCAGAGAGAAATGAAGTACTGGGGAATACTAATTTGGATAACTGCAGATTTCCCATTTGAAATGATGAAGGCGAGATATAAATGGCACAATATTTTCTAAGTGCTGAAAGAAAAAAGAAAATTAAAACCTGTCAACTGCAAATTCTGCACTTGGTAAAATTATCTTTGGTAAAGAAGGAGAAATAAAGACATTCTCAGATGAAAAAAAAACTGATACAAATTATTATGAGCAAAACTACCCTTAAAAAATGGCTAAGGTATGCTCACCAAACAGAAAATAAACAATAACAAAATAAAAATTGGAACTTCAGAAGGGAAAGAAGACTAAATATGTAAAAATAAGCATAAACATAATAAATTCTTTTCATGAGTTCCTTAAACCATAGTTGATGGTTGAATAAAAACTTATAACATCATCTTATGTAGTGGTTAATATATGCAGAGATAATACTTTAAAAAACTATGTTTAATAGTGGCAAGGGCAAATAGACCTCAACGGAAGTAAGGTTTCAGTATTTCACTTGAAGTGATAAAATTCTGATACCAGTATTTGATAAGTTATGTATGTATATTACCATAACTAGAGTGACCATTTTTAAAATGTATGCAAAAAGATATTATAAAAAACACCATAAATATATCTAACTAGAATTCTAAAAACATGTTCTAATAACAAACGAGAGAGCAAGAGAAGAGATAAAAAGAATAAGAACTAAAGAGAACAACTGTTAAAATGTCAGACTTAAGCCCAAAGATATGAATATTTACTTTAAAGGTAAATTGTCTATACCAATTAAAGGACAGAATGGCAGAGCAGATAAAAAATACAATCGATCTATACGTTGTATATAAAAACTTACAGCAGTAAAACCTGCAAAGACAGAACCTATGTAAGGTGGAAATCTGTCAGAGAAAGAAAACTCAAATCTTTTCCACTGGAAGGAGTGATGGAAAAGTGGTAAGACTGCACCCTGTTAAAGGCGGGAAACTTGTGAAACCTGTAAAAATGAGGCAGTCCCATTGAGTTCTGGCTCTCACAATTTTCACTCTAAAAATGTTTTTGTTAGCTGCCGTCGAGTTGGTTCTGACTCATAGCAACCCTACGTACAACAGAATGAAACAGTGCCTGGTCTTGCACCATCCTTATGACCGTTGTTATGCTTGAGCCCATTGTTGAAGCCACTGTGCCAATCCATCTTGTTGAAGGTCTTCCTCTCTTCACTGACAGTCTACTCTACCAAGCATGATGTTCTTCTCCAAGGACTGATCCCTCCTGATAACACGTCCAAAGTAAGTGAGACTAAGTCTCGCCATCCTCGTTTCTAATGAGCATTCTGGCTGTGCTTCTTCCAAGACAGATTTGTTCATTCTTCTGGCAGTCTATGGTGTATTCAGTATTCTACGCTAACACTGCTAACACCATAATTCAAAGGCATCAATTCTTTTTCAGCCTTCCCTATTCATTGTCCATCTTTCACATGCATATGAGGTGATCGAAAATACCATGGCTTGGGTCAGGTGTACCTTAGTCCTCAAGGTAACATCTTTGCTTTTTAACACTTTAAAGAGTTTTTGTTTTTGCAGGAGATTTGCCCAATTCATTATGTAGTTTGATTTCTTGACTGCTGCTTCTATGGACTTGATTATGGATCCAAGTAAAATGAAAGATAGGTTGATAGTAAAAGGATAATAAAGATTTATCATGCAAATATTGATAAAATAACAAAAATGGCTCTATTAGTAGGCAAAAAAAAAAAAAATCAGGAACAATGAGAGACATTAAGTAATGATAAAAAGATTAATCCACCAAGAAGATGAAATATACAAACAACAGAGCTGCAAAATATATGAAGCAAAAATGCTGGAAGGAGAAATATAAACATCCACAACTATAGTTGGGGACTGCAATACTCCACTCCAAATAACTGATAGAACTTCACAGACAACAAGTAAAGATATAGAATAATTGAACAGTACCACCAACCAACAAGATGTAATTGACATTTATAGAACACTTCATCCAACAACAGCAGAATACACATCTTTTCAAGAGCCCATGGAACATTCACCAAAATTGACCATATATAGGGTTAAAAAACAAACTTTAAAAAATTTAGAAGAGTTGAAATCATAGACAGTGTGTCCTCTGTTCATAATGGAGTCAAACTAGAAATCAATAACAGTAAGAGTAACAAAATAAGAAAATTTTCAAACGTGGGAAATTAAACAGTGCACTTCTACTTAATGAGTGGGTCAAAGAGGAAGTCTCAAAGAAAATTAATATATAGACCTAAACAAAAATGAAAGTACAGTATATAAAAAATGATATACAGCTAAAGCAGTGCTAAAAAGGAAATCAGTTACACTAAATGCTTACATTGGAAAAGAGGAAAGTTCTGAAATTATTAATCTAAGTTCCTACATCCAGGAAATATATATAAAGAAAAAAGAACAAAATAAACCCAAATCAAGCAGGAGAAAGAAAATAAAAAAGAAAAAGACATAAATAAGAAAAATGGAAAACAGAAATGCAATAAAGAAAATCAAAGAAACGTAAAGCTCAGTTTTACAAAAATCTTAATAAAATCAAACTCCTAACAAGGATGAAAAGGTTTAAAAAAAAATAAAAAGCTAAAAAACAGAGACAAATCAGAAATATCAGCAAAGAAATGGGATATCATTACATCATGTAGGCATTAAAAAAAGGAATACTATGAACAAATTTACATGCATAAATTAAAAAATTAGAAGAAATGGACCAATTCCTCATAAACCAAACTGCCAAACTCAATGAAGATGAAATAGATAACCTGAGTAGTCTTAAACCATTAAAGAAATTGATTTGTAATTATAACACTCCTGAAAAAGTAATATCCAAACCCAGATAATTACACTGGGGGATTTTTACCAAACATTAAATAATTAACAATAATTTTACACAATCTCTTCCTGGAAAAAGAAGCAGAGGGAACATGGTCCAGTTCATTCAGTGAGGCCAGTATTACCCTGATACCAAAACCAGAAAAAAAGCATCATGAGAAAAAAAAAAAGGCCTATATCACTGATGAACTTAGATACAAAAATTCTCAAGAAAATATTAGCAAACTGAATTCAACAATGTATAAAAAGAATTGTACACCATGACCAAGTGGAATTTATTTCCATATGTAAGGGTGGTTTCATATTTGGAAATCAACCAATGTCATACACAATATTAAGAAGATAAAGAAGAAAAATCATACGATCATGTCAATTGACACAGAAACATCCTTTGACAAAATCCAACACCTGTTTATGATGAAAACACCCAGCAAACTAGAAACAGTGGAGAAGTTCCTCAACTTGATAAAGAACATCTACAAAAACTCTACATCTCGCATACCAATTGACTAAGATCGGGAATAAGGCAAAAATGTCGACTGTCACCACTCTCATTCAGCATAGTATTGGAAGTTCTAGCCAGCGCTAGAAGACATAAAACTGTCCATATTTACAGATATGTGAGAGTCTATGTAGAAAGTCACAAGGAATCTACAAAAGTCCCTAAAACAAATGAGTGAGTTCAGTGATGTCACAAGTTATAAGATCAACATGCAAAAATAAGTTGTATTTCTATGTATTAACAAATATATGGAAACTGTATTCAAACACAATCCTTTTACAATAGTTCCAAAGAAAATAAAATACTTAGATATAAACCTAATAAATCCTGTACAGGATCTCTATATACAGGGTCTCAGCATGCAGAGTAGCACCAAATATATTTCATCCAAACATTTATGGATGTGACCTGAAGAGGCAGCTGAGCACACTTAGCTCGTCCAAATGCCTCATAACTGGCGTGCAGTCCTGAAACCAGCCAAGTCAAAACACAGGCTCCTTGCCTGCTGCCCCTGTACACTCAGGAGTCTGGCCTTACCCAGATGGAGCATCTCCAAAGCCAAACCCTCTCCCTGCCTTTTGCTTTAGCAGGAGAGAAGTCCCTGGCTCCCTGAAAACACTTTCTCTCTGCTGGAGGTATTGATCACCACACAACAGATGCTGTGGAAAGCCAGCAGGGGCCCTTCGTCCCCTGAAGCAAACACTCAGGTGTGAGATGACCAAGAGGAAGGGATCCCACCCTCCCAACCCACCCATGCTGACCCAGGAGAGTACCCACTTGAATCCTCAGGCATGGGAAACAGCAGGAGGCAGCTTTTTGGCATTTGGGGAAGATGTGATTGAAGTCTAGCAGCAGGGTTCTGTGAATGAGAACCAAGAAGGGGCAACAGCAGGCAGAGCCATGATGCTGGTGAAGCAAAGCAAACCTTGGGCATCTTCACTCTGTGCCTGTCCACTCTCCTTACGGTGCTAGCCCTCCCCTATGGGTAGCTGTCCTAGTCATCTGCTCTGGGTTGTCTGGCCTCTCTCCTTTCTGACCTACCATACAGACATGCGTACCTGGGGTGGAAGTCGGGCTCTGGCATGGAGTTCTCTTGGCTCTGCATTACCTTTAAGATTGCAATGATCAGCTCTGCAAGACAAAGGACTGGGCTTGGGCATCTCCTCCCACCTGTTATCCTCACTACGGCTGGAGAGTCATTAAAAGTGGCAAATCACCACTACGTATCATCATAGGACCCCTTTTGCTATCTTTATTTCTGGCTTTAGTTGATATAGTTTGTTCAGAGAGATCAAGAACCTGGTCATGGCCACACAGAGCTAAGTAGCCAGACTGGAACACAAGACATCTCCTCCTCCTCCTGTAATGTTTTTCTGATAAAATGTACATATCATGAAATTTGTTATTTTAACCATTAAAAAAAATTTTATTTTATTTTATTTTTTTGGAAGTATATACAGCAAAACATACACCATTTAAACAATTTCTGCATGTACAATTCAGTGACATTGATTACATTCTTCAAATTGTGCAGCCATTCTGACCCTGCTTTTCTCAATTGTTCCTTCCCATTAACATAAACTCACTGCCCCCTAAGCTTCCTATAGAACCTTTCAAGTTGCTGTTGTCTGTTTGATTCCATATATATATATTTCTTTCAAATAGCACAATGCTCAAGGAAGACGTTACTTTCTAGTTAAGCTAGACTATTGCTTGATTTGAAGAAGATTTAAGGGAATATTTTTGGTTTAAGGTTTAAAGATTATCTTAGGGCAATAATTTCAGGGGTTCATCGAGCTTCAGTGGCTCCAAAGGTTCTGGATTCCATGAGAATTTGAAATTCTGTTCTGCAGTAATTCTCCTGGTCTTATAGCAACAAGCAGTTGTTCACTGAGGCAGTTAGCCACACATTTCATTTCTTCCTCCTATTCCTGACTGTCCTTCCTCTGTTGCTTCTGGCAAATAGAGACCAATTTTTGTACCTTTGATGGCTACTTGCAAGCTTTTAAGACCCCAGGCACTACACAGTGAACTAGGAGGTAGAACAGAATGACAAAAAATGGTATTAGACCGATTAATTGGGATGTCCCATGAAAACAAGACCCTAAACCTCCAAACCAAGAAAAAAAATCCCATGAGGTATTTGGTTGTACATAAGCTGCTTTGCACTGCTCTTTTGGTTGTTGTTGTTGCTATACAAATACATTCACCATGTTGTACAACAACCTCCCCTATCTTTTTTCAGAACTTTTTCATCACCCCAAAGAGAAGCTCAGTACCTCTTAAGTATTAACTCTCTATTCTCCCCTCCCCCACCCCAGCCCTTGGTAAGCTCTAATCTACTTTCTGTCTCTATACATTTGCCCCTTCTAGACCATACCATATTTGTCCTTTTGTTACTGATTTATTTCACTCAGCATAATGTTTTCAAGGTCATATGCCATAGCATGTATCAGGACTTCATTTCTCTTTATGGCTAACTAATATTCCATTTTATGGACATACCACATTTGTTTATCCATTCATCAGTTGATGGACATTTGTTTCCACCTTCTGGCTATAGTGAATATGCTGCAATGAACTTTGGTATCCAGGTTTCTGTTTGCATTCTTGGAATACAGGACTTCTGACTTTGAAGCCTTCTCACTCCATGGTGGTAGCCCTGTGTGCTCTGTGCCCCGTTTTCTGTAGACACCGTGCCCCTTTCTCAAAAGTCCAACAGAGAGTGGATGGGGGGAATGTTGTGCCTGGAGGGAGAGTCAGGGCAGGACTGTCTTGGAGTGGGAGCTCTCTCAGCATTGCAGACTCATGCTGCAGCCGGCAGGCCTCGTCCCCTTCTGAAGGCTGCATAGCACAGGGATGTACAGCACAGCACAGCACACTGTGTCCACAATGGGTTGAGTGGGGAAGTGAGCCTTGCAGGTCTTAAATGACTGGTACATGGGTTCTGTCATTCCAGACCCAGAATGTGGACCTGGAACAAGCAAGTGGACAATGAAAGGGCCCAGAGAAGTCTGGAGTGGACTGCCCCATGCCTCCACTTCTTGCTATGTGGGGCTTCATGTATCGTTTCAGCCTGCTGAGCTTTGGTGTTCTCATCTCTGAAGTGGGGGTAATACTTACCTTTTCTGTCACTGCGAAGACTAAACTAAATGAGACAGCTTGCAAACCACAGGAACAGCCTGCCTGGTGCCACTGAGTAGGTAGGACAGAGTCACTGACTGTCACTACTGTGAAAAATAAGGAGGTATCCCCTGGGAACCAGTGTGGCTACTTAGAGCAGAAGCTGGAATGAGGTCGTAGTCCTGGTCCCCACTCCATTCATCTGTTCACTAGCTGCATAACCTTGAGCCACATTCTTCACCTCTCTAAAGCCCCCTGAGCCTCCCTTCTCTACCTGTGAGCTGGGAGTGGCAGCAAGTTACATTACCATGGGAAAGACCTGACACGCAAAGATGAGAGTGAGCGGCTACATAAACAGGAGCAAGTGTGAATGATATTTGCACAGTTCTCTTTTGCTGTGGGGCTCCTCAAGGGAGTGCACAGCTGGAGGTGACACACTCTACACCTGGAATCTCTTCTAGGTAGTGTTTGGACCGTGCTAGCATCAGGGAGGCTGCAGCCTTGTGCAGACCAGGAGCTAAGGGAGCCTGGCCATCCCCACTCCACATGGAGCCTGTTCACAGGCCATGGGGTAGGAGGTTTAATGATATGATGCTTGTAAAGCATGGAGCTCGGTGTCCTAGATACCCCTAACCCTGACACAGGGGCCTTCCTAGGTGTCAAGCTCTGTCCTGAGCACTCACAGTTATTAGCCCATTTGGTCCTAGAGTAACCCTGATAGGCCCTGTTATTCTTGACCCTATCTACTGAGCCTGACTCAGAGGGGCTCCTGTATTATCATCATTGTGGTTTTTATTGTTATTGGAAGAGCAAAACAGACTTAGGATATAGGCTATATATTTCTGAGGAATGGCTCTCTCCCAGAATACCATTCAAGATGAAAATTAAAAATCTGTATGTATGGTATTCCTTATCTTTGATGAGCATGCTGGCTGTAACAATATTGGAGCTAGAACAACTGCTCCAGACATGTCATGGTTGTTACAGTGATCTGTAGATGTCCGAGAAAGCTGGCCAATTTTCAGAGTTCTAAAGGGAATGCTTTCTTCCCCCAAGGTGATTTGGAGGAAGAGTAATTGCCAGTCAGTAAGTCTCAGTGTCTGTGTGTCTGGGTCTGGCTGCTGCCAAGGTACAGCCACCCCAAGGCCATGTCTGGTTCTCATCTGGGCTGACACAGGCCAAGCACTAGACTGTGACTAGAGAGTAGTGACAGTCCCTCGTCTGTGCATGTCTCATGTCTGTCTGTAGGGAAACAACATTTCCACCCTCAGAAATGGTAGAATGGCATGAACTCAGGGCATCTCCAATCCTGGGCTCTCTCTATTTCCCCAGATTCCATGTGCAACAGGTATCAGTGGAAGAGAACCACAGTCAAGGTAAGTGACCCTTCCAGACCATTCTAGCATTGTTTATCTGTCAGTACCATCCATATTCTTACCACTGTATCCTCAATGAGTGAGTGAAGAAATGTATGTAGGACATGACTGCTCTACTAAGTTCCTTCCTCCCAAGCCTTCAGGACAGCAAAGGGACTCTGAGATTCAAGGATATGCAAACTCCCAGGGGACACCCAAGGAAAGAATGTGCCCTTTAGAGGAGAGGCAGAGGTGTTCTGCATCATGGTAATGACATTGTGGATGTCATTACCACACAGCTCAGTAATTTATGTTAGCATCTCTCGGAGATTCTCCTGTGTTGCCTTTATTCTGATGAATGAACCAGGGGCCAGAGAGTGCCTCCTGGGTCCTGATGCAGTGGCTATGCCTTGGACCAGAGTCTTGGACAAGGAGCAGAACTCCTTACCTGCTCTCTTCCAGGTGCTCTGAGATCTCAGATAGCTTTGTGTGGCTCCCCATTCTGCGCAGGGGTTAAAGCACATTTTAGCAAAATTGTAGGGATGGGTTGCACTCAGCAAGAAACAACAAAATTATGTAAATTACCTGTGAACACAGAATTTCTATCAAAAATTTTTCAAGATCCTGCTTGTTTACTCTAAAACTTTTTTCTCCTTTAAGCTTTCTTCCCTTCTCAGCTGCCCAGTGATTGTAATATTTGGTGCCATTGGCTTATATGACCATTCATAGTTAGATAAAACAAAAGAGGAAGAAATGAGGAAAGAGCGTTAGCTTTTTCTTTATTTAGGGGAAGCTGCTTCACTCCCCTTGTCAGCTAATATGCATGTTTAACCAGTGTAAGAAGGTCCTGGAGCAGGGCTCTTGGTGATGCACAGAAAGAGTGTGTCAAGGCCATGTGTTTTGTTGTCTGTTTATAACAGAATTAATAAGATTGTTACTGCAGCTTTGCTGAGGAACTCTGTAAACCAAATACTTTCACCTGCTGGGCCCAATGAAGCCAGATGATAATTGGGACAAAAGCTTATCAATGTATTTTGATTATAAATTGCTCTTTCTCTTAGTATTTTAAAAAACTTTTGACTGTCTTGATTTTTGGAGGTTAGGAAACATCTCTTCTGTGGGCTACTAAATGCCTAGTTCATAGTAGGTACTGAATAGATATTTACTCTGTGTAGGTGGCTGTCTAAGGCAAGCTTTTTTGTAAAGGTATTAAAAGCTCAAGGTGATGCAGCCTGTGTGACACCCCAGTACACTGCTCTCACTTCACTTTCGGGAATGCCAATTGACTAAGTAGGTGGTTAGCTTATTAATGAGAAAGTACACTGTTACCTATTCAAAGATGTTTTGCATCAGCAGATTCTATAATCACATCTCGAAGTAAAAGAAACAAGATGAAAAAGAAGTAGTTGAAATGCATTTTAGATTGATTGTCATTACATGGGAATAGAGCAAACAACCCAGTTATTATTATTACTTTTTTATTACTTTGTTTATAGAAGTATGAAAGCAGAATTGGGAAATATTTACATGTGCCAAATGAACCACATTATGTACTCACAGACACATTTCCTTATTTGGATGACCAAGAGCTGGAGAATATCACATAATTCTGTGTATTTCCATCCTTTTTATTGGAGCCATGCCAACAAGGCAGAGGTTATGGCATTGAGGACAATGAACATGTTTTGAGCTTGAATAAAGAAGAAAATGGTTGAGGAGAAAAGGGAGCACCTCGTCACATGGTTCTATAAATGTAACACATAGCTCATAGGAAATGTATTACTAGAGAAGTGAGAAAAAGGGTCCTGGGATTTTACATCATCACCTTACCATAATGTGATGGCCTCTGTTCTGGGGAGGGAGGCGTGAGGAAAATCATGACTTTTCCCAACTTGTTATGTTTAACTGGATACAAAATAACATTATTTATTCATGAGGAAGAAAATCCATTCTTGTCATTAGCATGCTTGGGAGTAAAAGAGACATAGGAGCCAACTCCTGGGCTTTGCTGAGATGAGGAATCTCCTTAATAATCTTAATTCCTTAGAATTTAAAGGGATAGTTTGTTTTTATTCTGTTTTGATCTAATGTAGACTATGAAGGTCAATACAAATGTTTTGATATTTAGAAACTATTTTATGGAGCTCATTTTGTTGACTACTCACTCTACAGAAGTCACATTGTACTGAAAATTTAATATTGGACAGAATTGAGTACCTGAACCTTTTTCTCAATTTATCTGAATTAAATACTTTTAATCTTTCTAAGGCTGTGTCATTTTCATAATAATAAAGTTTTTTTGACCATTATATCATTCTATAAACATTTATTAAGAAACTATGAGGGGTCAGACCTGGTTTCAGGGGCTTTCATATATGTAATATCATTTCGTCTAGCATTATTGGGTGACAAATACAAATATTACAACTATTTTACATTAAGAACATTCAGAAGCTTACTCATTTATTAAATGGCACATAGAAGACACAAATATAAATTGAAAAGAATGTTTTATCAGTTGGTCATTTTCCAATTAGTTAATAAGCCTATAACGTAAAAAATAAATTTAAAAAAACCAACATTTTGATGCTTGAATATCAAATTTCTGCATCTCTGCCTTAAACAGAGGTCTAAACTTGTAAATGTGCCTATCCTGATGACTTCCTCAAGATTTGGCAGATTAAACTGATTAAAATGATATATTTTGCCACTGATATTTCTACTTTATCATCTTTAAATTTTAACATATATGTGATTGCATACACCGAAAACAATGACAACAAAAAATAGTATTTTCTCAAGTACATTTATTAGGCAATACAGAAGTATGTTAAAATTAAGTCAAATGGGATACAGCATGAAAAAAATGTTTCTGTTGTTAGGTGCCCTTGACTCAGTTCCGACTCATAGTGACCTCATGTACCACAGAACAAAACACTGCCCGGTCCTGCTCCATCCTCACAATTGTTGTTATGCTTGAAGCCGTTGTTATAGCCACTGTGTCAGTCCATCTCGTTGAGGGTCATCTTCTTTTTCACTGACCCTCCACTTTATCAAGCATGAAGTCCTTCTCCAGGGACTGATCCCTCCTGATACCATGTGCAAAGTATGTGAGACATAGTCTCGCCATCCTTGCTTCCAAGTAGCACTCTGATTGCACTTCTTCCAAGACGGACCTGTTCATTCTTTTGGCAGTCCATGGTATATTCAATATTCTTCGCCAGTAGCACAATTCAAAAGCATCCGTTCTTCTTCAGTCTTCCTTATTGATTGTCCAGCTTTCACAGTCGAAAACACCATGGCTGCAGTTAGGCGCACCTTAGTCTTCAAGGTGACATCTTTGCCCTTCAACACTTTAAAGAGGTCTTTTGCAGCAGATTTGCCCAATGCAATGCGTCTTTTGATTTCTTGACTGCTGCTTCCATGGGTGTTGTTGTGGATCCAAGTAAAATGAAATCCTTGACAACTTCAATCTTTTCCTCGTTTATCATGATGTTGCTTGTTGGTCCAGTAGTGAGGATTTTTGTTTTCTTTATGTTGAGATGTAATCCATACTGAAGGCTGTAGTCTTTGATCATCATCAGTAAGTGCTTCAAGTCCTCTTCACTTTCAGCAACCAAGGTTGTGTCATCTGCATGAGCACAATTAAGTGTTCTGGGAATCCTATTCTTCGCAATGTTATCTCCCACCCATCTGTTGTATTTTTTAGCTTTGTAAGTACAGATGTTGTACATATTTTGTTAGGTTTCTTTCTTTTTTGATGGTATTGTCAATACTGTTTCTCATTTCAAACTCCAGTTGCTAATTGCTGTTACATAGTAAAGCTATTGAATTTTGTATATTGTCTTTGTATTTTGCAACCTTGTTACACTCATTTATTAGTTCCAATTTTTTTTGTTTCTTTTTTTAATAGATTATTTTGGATTTTCTACATAGGCAATCATATCATTTACAAATAAGAACAGATTTATTTCTTCCTTTTAAATCTTTAAATCTTTTATATTTATATATATATATATATATATATAAATCTTTTTCTTGTCTTAATGTCCTAGCTAGGATTTTTAGTATGATGTTGAATAGGAATAGAGAGAGAAGACAACCTTGCCTTTTTCCCACTCTTAGGGGAAAGTGTCCAGTCTCTCAACATGAAGTATGATGCTAGCTGTAAGTTTTTTGCAGATGTTGTTTATCAAATTGGGGAAGTTCACCTCTGTTCTTAAATTGCTGACAATTTTTAATCAAGAATCAGTATTGGATTTTGTCAAATGCTTTTGCTGCATCAATTGATATGATCATATAATTGACATATATACCTGAATTAAATTGCACTTGGCTGTGGTGTGTAATTCTTTTTATACATTGTTGGATTTGGTTTGCTAATATTTTGTTAAGGATTTTTGTGTGTATCGTAATGAAACGTATTTGTACATTTCCTTTCTGCGTGTGCGTAATATCTTTAAGTGATACTGAATTAGGCTAATTCTGACTCATTAAGTGAGCTGGAAATTTTTACCTTTGCTACTATTTCTGGAAGAGATTGTGGAGAATTTCTCTTATTACTTTGTTAGATGTTCGGTGGAATTCACCAGTGAATTTTTTGGAAGGTTATTAGGTATTGGCTTAATTTTGTTAATAGATATGGGGAATGTTCAGTCTATTTTTCCCTGTGACTTTTGTTAGTTTGTGTCATTAAGGAATTTCATCCAAGTTAACAAATTTATGGACATAGAGTTGTCTGTAATTTTTTATTATTTTAATGTTCATGGGATCAGTACTGATAACCTATTTTTCATCTCTGATATTGGTAGTTTCTATCTTTCCCCTTTTCTTCCCCTCTCCCCTTTTTTTGATTAGAAAGGCTAGAGTTATAAATTTTTTTTTGCTTTTTTAAAATTTTTTAAAATTATTTTCCATACAAAAATTTACACATACATTATTATGTGACTCTAATTGCTGTCCCCATACTGTGACAGCACACTCCTCCTTTCCACCCCTGATTCCCCGTATCCATTCAACCAGCTTCTAACCCTCTCTGCTTTCCCATCTCACCTCTGGAGAGAAGCTTCCCTTTAGTCTCTTGTATCTACTTGAGCTAAGAAGCACACTCCTCATGAGTATCACTTTATGTCCCACAGTCCAGTCCAATCCCTCTCTGGAGAGTTGGCCTCAGAAATTGTTTTAGTTCTGCATTGATAGAGAACCAGTGGCTATGCTTTCTGGGGTTCCTCCAGTCTCAGTCAGATCATTAAGTCTGGTCTTCTTACTAGAATTTGAGTTCTGCATCCCATCTTTCTCCTGCTCCATCCAGGACTCCATCCTGCTCCATCCGCGACTCTCTGTTGTGTTCCCTGTCAGGGCAGTCATTGGTGGTAGCTGGGCACCATTTAGTTCTTCTGGTCTTATGCTGATGAAGTATTTGGTTTATGTGGCCCTTTCTGTCTCTTGGGCTAAT
>NW_004443955.1:2319503-2320546 GCF_000243295.1 Trichechus manatus latirostris | reverse complement strand
GCAATGTTGGGTCTACCTATCCATGAGAGAGGTATGTTTTTCCACTTATGCAGGTCTCTTTTGGTTTCTTACAGTAGTGTCTTGTAGTTTTCATTGTATATATCTTTTACGTCTCTGGTTAGATTTATTCCTAAGTATTTTCTCGTCTTGGGGGCTATTGTAAATGGTATTGATTTGGTAATATCCTCTTCAAGGTTCACTTTGTTGGTGTAAAGAAATCCAACTGATTTTTGTATGTTTATCTTGTATCCTGGAACTTTGCTGAAATCTTCTATTAGTTCCCGTAGATTTCTTGTGGATTCTTTGGAGTTTTCTGTGTATAAGATCATACCATCTACAAGTAGAGATACTTTGACTTCTTCCCTACCAATTTCCGTGCCCTTTATTTCTTTCTCTAGTCTAATTGCTCTGGTAGGACCTCCATCACAATGTTGAATAAGAGTGGTGATAAAGGGCATCTTTGTCTGGTTCCCATTCTCGAGGGGAATGCTTTCAGACTCTCTCCATTTAGGATGATGGTGGTTGTTGGCTTTGTATAAATGCCCTTAATTATATTGAGGAATATCCCTTCTATTTCTATTTTGTTGAGAGTTTTTATCATGAATGGGTGCTGGAATTTGTCAAATGCCTTTTCTGCATGGATTGATAAGATCACATGGTTGTTGTCTTTTATTTATGAGATAGATTCTATTGATTGTTTTTCTAATGTTGAACCGTCCCTGCATACCTGGTATAAATCCCACCTTGATCATGGTGAATCATTTTTTTGATATATTGCTGATTTCTATTGCCTAGAATTTTGTTGAGGATATTTGCATCAATGTTCATGAGGGATATTTGTCTGTAATTTTCTTTTTTTGTGGAGTCTTTACCTGGTTTTGGTATCAGGGTTATGCTGGCTTCATAGAATGAGTTTGGGAGTATTCCATACTTTTCTATGCTCTGAAATACCTTTAGTAGTAGTTGTGTTAACTCTTCTCTGAAAGTTTGGTAGAATTCTCCAGTGAAGCCATCTGGGCCAGGGCTTTTTTTGTTGTTGTTGT
>NW_004443955.1:2296991-2318074 GCF_000243295.1 Trichechus manatus latirostris | reverse complement strand
TTCACTGTTGCTGATTTTGTATTTGCTGAGTCTTTATATTTTTCTAGTTTTTTATTTTGACTTGTAGGATTATTCAATTCCTTTGTGGCTACCTTACTATTTACCCCTATTTTTCTAAGTTTATACCAGTCTTTTATTTCTTTATATCGCCTTGACTTCCTCTCCATATGAAAAATCTATATCTACATTTTTTAAGTCCCTCTTTTTTCTTTTAATGTTGTCATCTTTTACAGACTGATATCTCTGTTTCCCTATTTTCAATGTTTTAGCTTTGATGTATTTTTGCAACTTGTCTATCTGAGTCAATATCTGGTTTCTCTGTCCTGTGTTCTAGTCTTGTGTTGTTATCTGATGTTATTGATTTTCTAACTGGAGGACTCCCTTTAGTATTTCTTGTAATTCTGGTTTGGTTTTTGCAAATTCCCTAAACTTCTGTTTATCTGGACATGTCCTAATTTTGCCATCATATTTGAGAGAAAGTTTTGCTAGATACATAATTCTTGGCTGGCAATTTTTTTCCTTCAGGGTTTCAAGGCTTTATGTATGTCATCCTTTTGCCTTCTTGCCTGCATGGTTTCTGCTGAGTAGTCCGAGCTTATTCTTATTGAGTCTCCTTTGTAGATGACTTTTTGTTTATCCCTAGCCACTCTTAAAATTCTCTCTTCATCTTTGGTTTTGGTAAGTTTGATTATAGTATGTCTTGGTGACTTTCTTTTGGGAATCTACCTTACATGGGGTTCAATGAGCATCTTGTTTAGATATCTTGTCATCTTTCATGGTATCAGGGAAGTTTTCTGCCAACATGTCGTCAACAATTATCTCTGTATTTTCTCTTATCCCTCTTGTTCTGGTACTCCAATCAGTCGTAGGTTATTTCTCTTGATAGAGTCCCACATAACTCTTAGAATTTCTTCTTTTTTTTAAATTCTTCTATCTGATTTTTCCTCAGATAAGTTGGTGTCAAGTGCTTTATCTTCAGTCTCACTAATTCTGACTTCTACTGCCTCAATTCTGCTCTTATGACTTTCTGTTAAGTTGTCTAATTCTGAAATTTTATTGTTAATCTTCTGGATTTCTCATTGCTGTCTCTCTGTGGATTCTTGCAGTCTATTAAATTTGTCATTATGCTCTTGAATAACATTTTTAAGTTCCACTACTGCTTTGTCTGTGTGTTCTTTGGCTTTCTCTGGTTTTGTCGAATTTTCTTGCTAATTTCTTGAAGAGTTGTGTATATTAATCTTTTGTATTCTGCCTCTTGTAATTCCAAGAAATTCTCTTCCTCCAGAAAATTTATTGATTCTTTATTTGGGGAGCTTGCTGAAGCCACCATGGTCTGCCTCTTTATGTGATTTGATATTGATTGTTTTGTCCAAGCCATCAATAAGTTATTATAATTTTATTTTATATTTGTTTAGTGTGTCCTAGCTTCTTGTTTTGTTTTGATATGCCCAAATAGGCTGCTCATGTGTGCTAGTTTGACTATTGGTGCCTTTGAAGCTCTAACATCCTGTCACCAGGTAGTTAGATCTGTTACTAAGTATGTGTGCCCAGGAGTCTGTTAAATTTTCCTGTATGGATTCAGCTCAGGTGTCCAGGCAGTCAGTCACCAAGTGTGTGGTGCAGTTTGTCACCTACAGTCTTAGAGAGGCACGGGTGATTGGTATAGTTACAGGTATCTGGCTGGCTGCAGTAGGGGATCACGCACTGAACATGTCAGGGCACTGTTGGCTGCCCCTGAGTGTCTGAAAGGAAAGCATGTCCCTGTTTCCTAGAGCAAGTAGGTAAGTGAGTTTTGCAGCTGGACTATGAGTACCCTACTCTGTTGGCTGTAAGGAGCGGGGGGCACCACTTATTCTTGGGTCCCTGTAGCAGGTGGCTAGGTGTCGTGTGTGGAGCCACCAGTCCTCAAGCCCCTGATGAGGACAGGTAAGGCAACTGCTTAATGGCAGAGCAGTGTCAAACATCACAAACCTGCCACTTCACAGCTGAAACAGTTGAATTTAGACTTCAGGTATTTACCCTGTTGTACTGTGGTAGTGAGGGCTTAAGCTGTTGAGATGGGCTGGCACAAATCTATGCAGGGGTGAAAGGCACTCAAAGTCTGAGGACCCCTTACGCCTGTGTCTAGGCAAAGGAGCTGTGCCAACCCTGAAGTCCTGACTTAGGGGAGCCAGTAGCTTATTTTTTCCATGTTCATTAATTTGTTCCTTCTCCAAGGCCAGAAGAATGGGTCATGGTGCCTTACGGGATCTACTTCCGGCACAGGGAACTCACAGATTGCTGAAGCTGGCCAGGACTGGTGCAAAGTGGAGAGGGAGGGGTAAATGGGAGAGAGATTTTTCCCAAATGGTTTTTTTTTTTTTTTTTTAAATCCCCGTGGTAGGTCACATGTAAGTACTTATCTTTAGCCACTTGAATGCTGCTTTTCACTGGTTCGGAGTGTCCAAGTAGACTCTGCTGTTGGATCTCTCTTGGTGTGGAAAGTGCCTCCCGAGCGAGTGAGCACAGCTGTTTACCAGCCTTACTGCGCACCCTGAGCAGATCCAGGCTGAAGGGCTGTGGCTCCCACCTGGTCAGGTCAGGCAACTCCTTGCTGCTTCCGAAAACATCTCTCTCTCCACCCGTCACTCAGTCCGATTCCTCAACTTTGCCTTGTTCAGGGCTCCTAGATATTCATAAACAATCAATTCACTTTTTTTTTCAGGTCTTTGTTGTAAGAGGGACATAGGAAGCCGTCTGACTACTCAGCCGTCTTGGCCCTGCCTCTAAAGTTATAAATTTTATTGATCTGTCTGAAGAATCGGCTTTGGTTTTGTTGATTACTGATTTCCCGTTTTCAATTTCATTGATTTCTGTGCTAATTTTTTTTATTATTTCTTTTCTTTCATTTCTTTTAGGCTTAAGTTGCTCTTATTTATGTACTTAAGCTTAGGTTATTGATTTTAGATATTTCTTATTTTCTAGTATATGCATTTAATGCTATAAATTTCCTTCTAAAGTACTATTTTTACTGCATCTCACAAATTTTCATAAGTTGTATTTTCATTTTCATTTAGTTCAAAATATATTTTTAATTTCTCTTGAGACTTCTTCTTTGACCCATGTGCTATTCAGAAGTGTGTTGTTTAACCTTCAAATATTTTGGGATTTTCTAGCTATCTTTTTATTATTGATTTCCAGTTTAATTCTTTTGGGGCCCGAGAAAATACTTTGTATGATTTCTAACCTTTTACATTTGTTAATGTATAATTTATGGCCCAAGATGTGGTATACCTTGGTGAATGTTCCATGTGGCTTTGAGGAAAATGTACATTCTGCTATTGTTGGATGAAGTATTCTATAAATGTCAGTTACATCCAGTTGGTGGATGGTGCTCTTAAGCTCAACTATATCCTTACTGATTTTCTTTCTGCTGGATCTATCAGTTACTAATAGAGGTGTATTAAAGTTTCCAACTGTAGTAGTGGATATGTCTATTTCTCCTTGAAGTTGTTTAAATTTTTGTCTCATGTATTTTAATGATCTGTTGTTAAGCACATACATATTTGGGTTTGGTATGTCTACTTAGAGACCCATTGCCATAGAGTTGATTCGGACTCATAGTGACCCTATGGGACAGAATAGAACTGCCCCATATGGTTTCCAAGGCTATAAATCTTTATGGAAGCAGACTGCCACATCTTTCTGCCACAGAGCGGCTGGCAGGTTCAAATCACCAGCCTCTAAGTTCACAGCCGAGCGCTTAACCACTGCACCACCAGGGCTCCTCTACTTTTAGAACTCCCCTTTATCATTACATAATGATTCTCTTTATTTCTGATAATTTCCTTGTTCTGAAGTCAGTTTTGTCTGAATTTAATATAGCTATTGTAGCTTTCTTTTTATTAGTCTTAGCATGTTTTATCTTTATCCTTTTACTTTTAACCTCTCTGAGTCTTTATATTTAAATTGGGTTTCTTTTAGACTACATATAGTTGGGTCTTGTTTTGTTTTACACTCTTACAATTTCTTTCTTTTATTAAGTGTGTTTAAACTACTGACAATTTAAAGTGATTATTGGTATAGCTGGATTAATACCTACCATGTTTCTGTTTTTTACTCATTACATTTGTTCTTTTTTTCCACCTCCTCTGGTTTTAATTGAGCATTTTATAGAATTTCGTTCTAGCTCCTTCCTTAGCATATAAGTTATACCCTTTAAAAATTTTGTTTGTTGCCTTAGAGTTAACCACATATTTTCTTTAAACAAATCTAAGTCTACTTTAAAATAACATAATGTTGCTTCCCATGTAATGCAGGTACATAATAGAATATCCCCAATATCTTTATCCCATTCCCTGTGACATTGCAGTCATTCATTTCACTTATCTCTATCCTATAAGCATTTAAAACATTGTTACCATCGTTAACATCGTTACCTTAAAAACAATTCTTTTACTTCAATTAAGAATAAGAAAAAATAAAAGATTGCATTTTACCTTCATTTTTTCTTTTTCTAATGCTCCTTCTTTCCTTATGTAGGTTAGGTTTTCTGACATACATCCTTTTTCTTTTGCTCAAAGAACATCTTTTAACATTTACTGCAGGACAGGTCTGCTGGTGAGAAATTTCCTCGGTTTTTGTTTTTCTAATAAAGCATTTCCCCTTCTGAAGGATAATATATTTTGTAGAATACTTTTTTATGGATATTGAACTCTAAGGTGGTATTTTAATTTTGTCTTTCCTAACTTTTAAGTATTTCACTCCACGCTCTTCTGACTTGAAGGGTTTCTGATGACAAGTGATCTGTAATTCTTGTCCTTGTTTCTCTTATAGGTAAGGTTCACTCTCCTCACTGGCTTCTTCCAAGATTTCTGTTTGCCTTTGGTTTTCTAAAGTTTAAATATGATATGTCTGGGAATGTATGTGTGTTTCAATTTATTTATTTTTATTATTTATTCCTTGTTTATTATTTTTATTTATCCTTCTTGATGTTCTCTAAGTTCCTGGGTATGGGGCTTGGGGTCTGTCATTAATTTTGGAAAGTTCTTAGCTATTATAACTTCAAATATTTCTTCCATTCTGTTTTTGCTTTTTTTTTTTTTTTTCCTTTTGATATTCCAGTTACATGTACATCATACTTTTGGAATTTTACCACAGTTCTTGGATGTTTTGTTTTGTATTTTTCATTATTTTTCCCTTTGTATCTCATTTTTGGAAGGTTTTATTGACCTGTCTGGTTCTTTTCTTTTCAAGCTCATTGATTCTTTCCCCAGCTGTGTTCAGTCTACTGATCAAACGCATTCTTCATCCCTGTTACAGTGTTCTTGATTTCTAACATTTTCTTTAGATTCTTCCTTATAGTGTCCATCTCTGTTTAAATTACCTACCAATTCTTGAATATTTTCCACTTTTTCCATTAGAAACTTTAACATATTAACCATAGTTATTTTAAATTCCCCGTTTGATAATGCCAACATTTGTGTCATATATGAATCTGGTTCTGATGACTAATTTGTCTCTTCAGACTGTTTTTTTCTTGCCTTTTGAAGTGTATAATAATTGCTTTTTGAAAGCTCAACATGTTATATTGGGCTATAGGGTCTGTGGTAAATAGGCATTTAGTCTAAAGATGTATGTTAATCTGGCTAGGAGTGAGCTGTACTTAATGTTTGCTGTAGTTGCAGGTGCCAGAGGCTTCACATTCCTTTAATGTCTTTGTGCTTATTTCCCTCTTGACTTTGGGCTTCCTTAAGTAATTGTCCTCAGAGAAAGTCTGCATCTTGCACCTCTTTTACCTGTAATCCACAGTTATTTTCCTAGAGCCCCATTGGTATGATTATAAGTCATGGGAATGGTGTAATTTCTATGACTGCGCAATTAGATCTCAGGCTTTTAGTGGGTCTGTGTCTCTGGGCTTTGACCTTCACAGGTATTTATCCAGTGGAATAGCTCCCCCCTTAACCATATTTCTATTCCTGGCTGCAGTGCTTTCCACTTCTTTCCTTGAAGCCCTGACCCCTGTTGACTATGCCCTCCTTAGCTGATACAGAAAGACTAGAGGGGGATAGAGTGAAAGAAATGCCCTTCCCTCAACTGGCATAGGCTTTGGCAAAATTTTGCCCCCTTTATAGTAGGATTTGGTTATGGAGAACACTTTGAATGTATTTGACAATTATTAATCTTCCCTTCCCTCAGCCAGACCCACTAGAAGATCTATCTTGGATCTTCACTGTGAGAACTTGCAGGATACTTGAGGTAAAGTCCCTGAAAGTTTTGTGCTAACCCCAATATTGTTGGCCTCTGCCCCCAGAATTTCTCACTCACACTCAGCTTCCATCAGTTAGTCAAAATTATAATTTAATGCAATGAAAGTCTCAGGCAAGATTAACTACAAGATTCCTTCAAGACTAAAAGTTTTACATGGCTGTGTTATATATATATATATACACACACACACACACATATATATATAGAGAGAGATGTTTAGTTATCTAATGCTGCTGTTACACTAATGCCATAAGGCTTTAAAGAACAGAAATTTATTTTCTCACAGTTCTAGAGGCTAAAATCCAAATCAGCTTAGTGGATTCCTTCCTTGTTGGTAGCCTTGGATATTATTTGGTTCCTTGGTTTGTAGATAATCTTCACAGGACATCTGCCCTCCCCTCTGTGTGCATGTTTCTGTGTCTAATCTGCTCTTTTTATAACTCAGAAATGATTAGGTTTAGAACCCACCCTACTCAGGTGTGATCTAATTAACATGAGAAAGAAAACACTGTTTCCAAGCAGGATTACATCCACAGGTTTAAGGCTTGGATTCCAACACAATACAGTCCATAAAAATAGCAATCCTGAAGGATAAAATAATGGCTAGGAAAGTGATCAGGAAAGAAGAAAAGTGTGACAAGAGTGGTTCTTTCTCCAAAGAGAATTTATCAAGTGCACAAGGGAAAAAATTGCAACCCCAACCCATTAACCTGTTGGCTGTTCTTTAAGTTGCCAAAAATAAACAAGGATGAAGAGTTTTTTGTTACTGTCATTGAATTCATGAAGAAGCCAAGGCTCAGAGAGGGTGCCTGCATTTTCCACAGGCGCACAGTAGGCTCCTGTGTACCTGAGACAGGAAACTGTGCCATCTGACCTCCAGTCCCGTGTATGGGAAGGAATTCTAGGAGGAAAAGTTCAAAATCAGCTCAGCAATCTACAGTTGTCTTCTTTGGAAATTGACAAGATATCAATAAGTAGAAAGAGAAAATTCAACACAGGGATACAAAGATATGCAGGTAATCTGCCTTCAAGGAGTTTGCAATGTAGTTGCAGATAGGGTAGTTAAGATAAGCATTAAAAAAAAAACTTGTTGCCCTGGAAACAACTCCGACTCATGGTGACCCCAGGTGTGCTGGAGTAGAATTGTGCTTCACAGGCTTTTCAATAGCTGAGTTTTGGGGAATAGATCAACCGGGCTTTAGTCTGAGGAGCTACTAGGTGGACTTGAACCTCCAACCTTTTGGTTAGCAGCCTAGAGCCATTTACCCCACTCAGGGACTCCAAGGTCAGCATAGGAGAGTGGGAGTGTGCAGGGGAACTATGTCAGCACCATGTGTCAGAACTACCGTGGCAGGGTATAGAGCAGGAGCTGGGGGACAGGCTGCAGGTATGGGCATGGGCATGGGCAAGGGAAGAAGACCTAGAGCTATGTCAGGACAGAGATCCTCAGAACCACAGACATCTCAATGAATGAATGCTGAGAGAAAACAGAAGGACAGAATGATATTGAGAAGTACTGAGATTGCTTGTCACTGGTCACTCTCTCGCAGCTAAAATGCCTTGGTCTAGATAAGTCAGGTATCCTTCCTTGAGAGTGCTTTTAATTTTTCCTCTGCTTAAATTCTTTTAAGACTGCAGGACACATAGAGACTCTGTCAAATTGGCCATTTAATCTCCATCTTGCTGTCACTCTTCACCTCATACCTCAAGACAGATAGTAAGAGAAAGAGAGCCCAGGGAGAGCATGTTTAACCTTCATACAGTGGTGGAGAGAGGGGATTTATCAATTTCTCTTTTTTATTTAGCTGAAACTAGGAAAGATAATCCAGGAAATTCCACAAAGCATATATCCAAGGTGAACCAAGCAGACTGTTAGTCTTCAAATGACTATTAAAAATATTGAATTCCAATAATAAGAGGTGACATTGAGTGTGCTTTGGGTCAGGAACTGTGCCAGATGCTCTCACAGTTATTTCTCACAGACTTGGGTGACAGGTACTCATACCATTCCCATGGTACAGAGGAAGAGACAGGCCAGGAGAACAGCCTGCTCCAGGTCACAGGCCAGCATTAGAGCAGGCATCGGATCCAGGGTGAGGTTATTCTTGACCCGTAATTTCCATCTTTAAGGATGAAAGTGCAGTAGGGCTCATCCATGCCCCACACTCGATGAGGAAGCAGGAGGTAACATGGAGCTCTGTGACTGTTATTTGTGAAGACTCAGCCTCCTTGCCTGAGAAAAAGGGGGATAGTGACACCTAACTCATAGGATTGTGGGGGTAAAGTACATAACATATGTCATGTGCCTAGGACAGGTCCCAGCACTCAGTAAGCAGCTGATATTTGCATTATCTTATTTAATTTTACTATTGTTGACAAAGAGGGAAAGAAGTATTGAAAGGAGGTAGAACATATTCCTTCTAGTTCTTTTCCCTGATCAATAAATGAAAACTCCATCTTTGCAGACCTTAGAATGGTCCTGGACTTTACTGTTTCTCTCACACCCTAACACCCAGTCCATCATTGCATCTTTTGAGGGTATACCTTACAAATATATCTGGAATGCTACCACCTCTCAGCACCTGCACAGGTTCCACCCTGGTCCAGTGGCATTATCTTTGTATGAGTGCTTTCAGTTGCCCCCTCCCATCACCCTGTCCATGACATTGTCCTCCTCAGAGCAGTCAGACTGGCCTGCACATGTCCTGCAGTAGCTTCCATCTCAAGCAGATAAAGCCCAAGTTCTTACAGTGTCCCCCATGGCTTCTCCATCTCCTGTCCAGCCACTCTGCTGGCTCCTCAGGCCCAGCCACACTGGACATCTTGTTGTCCCCAGACATGCTAGGGCACACCTGCATCAGAGCCTTGCACAGTCCTTCTCTCCAACTACATCCTCTTCCCAAACACACAGGCAAATTTTGCTCACTTTCTCTAGATCCAGGCTCAAATATCATGTATTCAAGAAGCCTTCCTATATTGTTCCATGTGAGTTAGTGCTACCACTACCACCTTCTCCCAGGCACTTCCTACACTCAGATTCTGCATTGCATTCTCCCTAATGCTCATTACCTTCTGAGACATCACATGTGTTTTTGCTTATAGGCTCACTACTTCTCCCACTGCTGGGCACCATGAGGACAGGTGATTGCTATGCTCTCTCCTGCAACTCTGGGTTCTCAAGCAGTGCCTGGCAGTCTAAGTGCTCAATGGTGGTGTTTGAAGGAAGGAAGAAAAGAAAGGAAGAAGAAAAATAGGGAGGCAGGGAGAATTGGACAAGGTGACTGGTTGACTCTGAAGTCAGATGGCTTTGGCTCAAATCTAAACTTACACTGATAAGCTGAACATCCTTGGGCACTTACTGTATCTTTCCATGGCTGGAGTTTCACCACTTGAAAAATTAAGGTGATTATTGTTGTTGTTGTTAGGTGCCATCGAGTCAGTTCCAACTCATAGCAACCCTATGAACGACAGAACAAAATGCTGCCCAGTCCTGCGCCATCTTCACAATTGTTGCTATGTTTGAGCCCATTGTTGCAGCCACTGTGTCAAT
Organism: Trichechus manatus latirostris; assembly: GCF_000243295.1. Lineage (NCBI taxonomy): Eukaryota > Metazoa > Chordata > Mammalia > Sirenia > Trichechidae > Trichechus > Trichechus manatus. The sequence goes on along the minus strand of NW_004443955.1, from coordinate 2,308,275 downwards.
CCATCCCATCAACGATCTTCCTCTTTTTCACTGAACCTCTACTTTACCAAATATGATGTCCTTCTCCAGGGACTGGTCCCTCCTGATAACATGTCCAAAGTATGTGAGATGAAGTCTCACCATCCTCGTTTCTAAGAAACACTCTGACTACTTCTTCCAAGACAGACTTGTTCGTTCTTCTGGCAGTCTATGGTATAGTCCATATTCTTTGCCAACACCATAATTCAAAGTCATGAATTCTTCAGTCTTCCTTATTCATCAGCTTTTGCCTACATATGAGGCAATTGAAAATACCATGGCTTGAGTCAGGCACACCTTAGTCCTCAAGATGGCATCTTTGCTTTTTAACACTTTAAAGAAGTCTTTTGCAGAAGACTTGCCCGGTGCAATACATTATTTGGTTTCTTGACTGCTGCTTCCATGGGCCTTGATTGTGGATCCAAGTAAAATGAAATCCTTGACAACTTCAGTATTTTCTCTGTTTATTATGATGTTGCTTATTGGTCCAGTTTTGAGGATTTGTGAGGTAATTATCTAAAAACCAAACCAAACCCACTGCCATCGAGTCATAGTGGACCCATAGGGTTTCCAAAGCTGTAAATCTCTATAGAAGCAGACTGCCACATCTTTCTCCTGCAAAGCTGCTGGTGGTTTCGAACCGCTGACCTTTCAGTTAGCAGTCAATTGCTTTAACCACTGCGCCACCAGGGCTCTTTTGTGAGGTGATTATCGGAGGATTAAATTAGATACCCCATGTAGAATGGTGAAATAACTCTTGGCACAGAGAAGGCCAACAATACACGTGAGTTTATCATTTGTCTATTTATTTTCCCTGGGATACACTTCATGTGCAAGTCCCTGTCCCTGCTTTCTCTTCTATTCAAAAGGGAATGATGGAATTCAGCAGAGTGCGATTATCACAGTAACTTCAAATCCTTTCTAATTAAAAAACCATATCCTTCTCCAATATTCTTTAGTGAAAATATCTTGGACCACATCTCACACTGCCATGGACTACAGTGACAACCCACACGCAATACTAAGGGTCAGAGGGCATGTGGTGCAGCCTGCTTTCCCTGTGGGCCGATCTGCTTCTGCCACTGCCCTTCTTCATTTAGTTATTCATTCCTTTGCAAAGATTTGTTGAAGATCTATTGTGTGATGGGATATTTGAAAGGGGCTATCATGCCCCTTCATTTTTTCTCATTTCCCCACTAAACTTTATATTTCTTCACCATCTACATATGGAGTAAACATGCAAAGAAAAATCACGTTTATGAAACTTGCCACAATATATACAAGAAACCTTATAAATGTTCATTCACCAAGGAATCCTAATTCTTAGAAATTACCCTAAGGAAATAAAGAATCATTGTATTGGAAATACAAGTTTATCTCAGCATTTCTCAAATTAGTAAAGAAATTAAGAACCTTAATATTCAATAATTTGAGATTGATAAATTATTGTGTATCCGTACAAAGTGAAAAGTATACACACTTTGAAAATGATGATGAAGATTTATATTCACTGATGTGGAAGGGCTTTTAAAATACGATGTCAACTAGTAAGTGCAGGTTGACCACAACAGGGATAATATAATCTCATGGTTTTAAGGTATGCATATTTATCTATGGATTTTTATTTATACATGTGTAATTATTTTCTACAGTGGTTATGTGGATCCAAGTAAAACGAAATCCTTGACAACCTCAATATTTTCTGTTTATTAAGATTTTAAAATAATTAAAAATATTTTAGTAGAAAATAATGATACTTATTTCCTCTCACGTGTAATGATTGAATGGTTAGTTTTTTTCTTAAAACTCCCACAGAAAAACCTTTCTTATTGTTTCACATAGGCCTCCTTTACTTAGGAATGCCCCAGAAAGTCTGCATACAGGCTGGGGACCTGCTGCCCCGAGGCTGTTGTGTGGAGCGGTTGGTGCGTGGCTGGCTGCACGCTGAGGATGTGCAGCTGCCGCAGAAGCAGAAGACAGGGGCTTGGTTGTGGTCCTGGCACTCAGGGCCAGATCAGTGGTGCCCATCACAGGCAGGGCTGGCCAGATCAGAACAGCAGTGCCCTGTCCACGCCAGGGCCTCATTTTAACATCAGTGATCTGGAACATGTTAACAGTCACAAAGTCATGTCACATAAAGAAGAGTATTTTAATCGTTTGATGTTTCCAACAGCAGCACCATAAAAGTACCAGCACAACCTGTTTTTAGGCAACTTCTAGTATCTGACAGATGGAATCCTTAATAAGGCAGTTTGCCTTCCTGTTAATGCAACCAGGCCTGGGATGTGAGTTTATTTTCAGTCTTATCTCAAAAAATAATATATATATATAATACATATACACAGAGAGAGAGAAGACACTCCAAAGAACTTTTATTTATGTGATTTACCTTCATTGATATTTACTGTATTAGAAATTAAAACTGAAGCATTTTAATATACACATTTATTAATTCATTAAAAAAATAAATCCACATAGCTAACATTTTTCTATGCAAAATAATTATATTATTCAAAACAAAATTCAGTGAGAAGAGTGACATTGTTTTACATTTTTGCAAATCTCTTTACTGTCTGGCTTAATAGAAAACATGATATTCTTATCTGCTTCTATATTCAGTCTGTTGTGATACATAGTTTGAGTAGGAAAAAATCCAGGAAAATGGGTAATTTTCAGGTTTTGTTAGCTTTTCAGATAAATGTGGCTAATCTTTTTTGTTATTACATCAGAACTTGACAAGTAGTAGTTTCTTCGAATTTAGTTACAGTGTGGAATTTGAAACTATATTAATGAACTTTTCATATTCCTTTACCTTGAAATCCATTTGTCTATAGTGTATTGTAACATCATGCATTGGTCCTTTGGAAAATATTGTTCAGAGTTATGTGGATAATCCAAATGTTGACACAATGTCGTAAAAAGCACATTTGTTAATATCCCCACCAATCTCATTAGGATTTAAGTATTGGGAGGATTTTAGGCTTCATGGTAGTGGATATAATTTTTTAAAAATTCTAATTTTCAAATAAAATCTCAAATTTTAGTATTTTCAACAAGTGTTGTCAACTGTTTTCATACAGGTGATGGGCTCCCTTCACTCATTTTGAAACAAGTGCCTACCAAATACCCAAGTCTGAAAACGACGACAGTTGACCAGTTGTTCTTTCATGTGCAGAGAGGCTAGTTCAGCTGTGTCCTTTAGCATCTTGGATTTTGAAGTTAATTGTAGATGGAAACTGTAGATTCATTCTAAATCCATTGGGTAAGATGTTTCTGGAAACTGATCTAGTGGAGAAGATCTCCTTCCCAGCTCTAGGAAATGTTAGCCTGCTGCAAATCATGCTGAATTGAGATGGGAAGGAGGTGTAGAGAAAAGGACTGGCAGTGAGAGGCAAAGCAACTACTCAGCTGAGGGTGAGATAAGAAGTCATACACCCTCCATTTGCTTCCCCAGTCGAAGCTACATCCTAAAGCTAACAGGTCTGACTAAAACCCTTATTCTGTTATCCCTGTTGAGTTCTACCAAGATCAAAAGAAGAAAACAGTGGTAAGTGCACAAGAATCTGATAAATGAGATACTGAATGAGCATTTAAAGACTGAAAAGAGCAAATGCTGTATAAATGTGATTTATTCCATATTAAACTGTATCTATCGACAACCTGCAATGGGTGAGGTGTTGTGGTGACCAAGAAACAAAGATTCTCTTTCACCTGGTGCACACAGAATCGTGGTTGTGTGCCCTTAAGCTGGTTGGTCTGAGCACATTGAAGGTCGGGGAAGGGCTAGTCCTGGGCCTGCTGCATCAGCAGACACAGAGGGCTCACCCTGTGGGGCATCCACAGGTGGTGTTCAGAGATTTCTGGGCTCTGCTTTGGGATCCCAACACAGCAGTGACACGTTTTGGTAGCTGGGACACGCTGCAGGTTTCTTTTGTGGACACTGCTGTCTAGGTGAAGGAGCCATGGTGACACAATGGTTAAGTGCTGGACTGCTAACTGAAAAGTCAGCAGTTCGAACCCACCAGCTGCTCCTGGGAGAAAGACGTGGCATCTGGCTTCCTTAAAGATTTACAGCCTTGGAAACACTATAGGGCGTTCTACTCTGTCCTATAGGGTTGCTATGAGTAGGAATTGACTTGAATGAGTAGCAGTGGGTTTGGATTTTTGGTTTGGCTGTCTGGGTGAAGACAGGTCCAGGGCAGGTGGGCACTCAGAGGTCTCCTCCTGCTGAACCCCTTTCCCTCCTGGATGTCCTGGAGGCCCCAGGCCTCAGGTCAACCCTGCTTCATGAAGACACCCCAAACATAAGTGGGTGGTTTGACAGGTGAACACTCAAGCCTTTCCTCACCTGGATCCCCTGCCTCGGTCCCTCTGGTCTTTTGACTTTAAAATTTTATTTAATTAAAAAAATACATATATTCACTTTTATTGTTATAAAACCTCCTTCTTAGACGTTTGTTTTGTGTGTGTATATTCAATTTTAATCAGATTTCAGTATTTCCCACAATGACCTATAACTAAAACTTAATTTAGTGAGAAGAGATATATTTATTTAGTTCTTTATTTTTGCAAGTAATCAGATTAAACTCAGAATAAAGCTAGAATAAACAATAAAATTATACATCAGCTAGGATATTAAAATTCATGGTTTGAAGCTGAGGAAGCAAATATTTGCAATCTATTCCCATGCTTAAAAACATAATGAAATAGAAAGAGAATCTTTATGGCTGGACACACTTAGTGTAAGTATTTCCAACTAAATTTTTTAAACTTCTCTACAGCTCCATGCAAATGACATGTTTCTTTTAATATATGATTGATGGTATTTCCTTGAATGTTTAACTTAAGCTGCCATCGGACCTTCCTGTGAGACACATTCAGAGTAGTTTTCTGTGAACCCAAGAAAGCATGCCAGCGTCATAGAAACACCTTATTTTAAAGCCTTCAAGCTCTGTAATTAGCTGTGGTGCAAATATTTTTATATCTGTTTTTCCTCTTTGGTGTTTTAAATTTATCTTTGCCTTTCCTAATTTTAACACACCTCTATTGAGTGCCTGGAGCCCTGGTGGCACAGTGGTTAAGTGTTCAGCTGCTAACCAAAAGGTCAGCAGTTTGAATCCACCAGCCACTCCTTGAAAACCCTATGGGGCAGTTCTACTCTGTACTATAAGTTGGCTATGAGTCAGAATTAACTCAACTTGGCAGTGGGGTTTTGGTATTGAGTGCTTACAACATTCTGGATGCCGAGGACACACACAGCCGTGCCTCCAGGATGCAGGGCAGGAGTTTCCAGGCCAGGGCAGGCTATGTCCAGAGTGCACCCCTAGGGAAACAGTACTGTGGGAGCAGGTGGATCTGGGGTGACAGCAGAGGGAGGCCTGGGCCAGAGCAAGTTAGCTGCTGCCCAAGGCTGCAGCCGAGCAAGCAGGAAGCTCTGCGGGTGGAGGGGTGTGGGAGAGTGAACACCTGTGTAGAACCAGTGGTGTGGGCTTTACTGGAGCAACACTGACAGTTCCCAGCAGGACAAGATGGAGGGCGGGGCAGAGCACTGTCTGGAAGACATGGCCCCAGAGGTGAAGGAGCCAGAATTCCTTTGCCTAGATGTTAAACTGCTCTGGACTCACAACCCTGTAAGTAAATTGGAAAATACCTTGCCTGGGAGACCCATTCGCCAGCAGAAACACCCTCCTATGCTTGCTTTGATGGGAACACAGGAGAAGGAGACGTTATTAAAGTGACCCACCAGGGGAGTAATCCCTCAGAGACAAGACACGGCGTCTAAAGACCCAAGAGCTCACCTTTGTCCAGGCCCATCATCTGGCAGGGACTCCTCTACCCTGCCCCAACCAGGCGTTTGGGGTGCTACTGGGTCCGTGTGATCCTTCCGGTCCACTGCTCCCACAGTCGAGGCCCAGCTCAGCCAGCCACTGCCCCTCTCTGCAGAGCTAGACTCCATGCTGCCAGAGCAGCCCTGGACGGTCCAAATGGGCTGAGCACATGCTAACCTTCCTTCAGGTCTGAGACGAGCTGGCCTATGTCTTTGGCTCAAGGATACGAGTGTCCGATGCTCCCTCCAGCCTGTTGAACAATGCCTCATGCTAGCAAACAGCATGCTGGGGTCCAAGTCCTTCATTCAGAGTTGAGGCCCCTCTTATGAGCAGGGCGAGCTGGGCCAGCTTACTCAGGGCAGGCTCCAGGTCTTGGACATCTGGACTGTGAAGTGGAAGTTTAGGCACAGTGACCCGTGCAAGTACAGTAGCAAGGCTGTGAATGTGGGCCACGAATGTGGGCTGTGGCGACCACAGCCTGAGGCGGCCTTCAGTTCTGCCAGGTGGCTGGTCTCAAGAGCCCAGAGCCGCTCTCCCAGTGACCTGGCTCTGGTATTTTCAAGACAGGGTGCCAACATGGCTCTCTCAGCTGGAAATGCAACCCCATACCTGGACATGTGGCCCCATCTAGTGTGGCCTCCAGGAAACCTCCCACATGATCCTCCCATTCTCTACCGGGGTCCACTGACTCTGGGTCTTAGTGCTGATGACCTTTTTACCTAAATGATACCCTAGAGGCCAGAAAAGCCAATGTGGTTTGTCTGTCTGAGTATTCCAAATTAGCTCATTCCTGAATGATGCCAATGCACAGAGTTAGGGACTGAATCAGCCTTCTTCCCAAACACCCATCTGTCCTGGAGGGAAGGGTGGAAGTAGTAATGCTGTTTTCCTGGGTAAACTTCCATTATATTGAATTTAGCAACCCCCCAGAGAAGTCATGTTTGGTCTGCCTTTCCTCCTCACAAATGCCCCTGCAGGAGAAAACAGGAGATTCTCTCCTTCCAGCTGAGAGCTCAGGAGAGGGTTTCCCAGTATGGGGGGGTGGGGGCAGGTGCTGGCAAGCACACCAGCCTGTAATTAAGATCAGCAGATGGCAAGGAGAAGACTACTGCCCTCTCTATTCTTACATAAATGTCACTCATTCTCTGTTATGTGCCTGGGGCTAGCTGTCAGCTGGAGACAGCCAACAGAAGATGAAAGTGTCAATTAAGTTAAATGACAATATTTTCCACTCAAACTGTAATTTCAACATTTTTTAAATTATGGCAATCCTGTGTCTTTAAATATTTGTCTTATTTAGCTGATGTTCAATAATGCCTTTTAAGATAATCTAAATAAAAAAAAACAACAGTTGCCATGGAGTTGATTCTAACTCATGGAGACCCCATGTGTGTTAGCATAGAACTGCACTCCAAAGGGCTTTCAATGGCTGTGATCTTTAGGATGTAGATTGCAGGCCTTTCTTCCAAGGCACCTCTGGTAGAGTTTATCACCAAGCTTTTGGTTAGTAGCCAAGCACTTAACTGTTCGTACTACCCAGGGATGCTTTCTTTATTCACTTTTGAGAAAAGGAGTTAAAATAATAATACACACTCACACACACACGCTCACACACACATAATTTTCCTCCTTCTGGACTCACTGTAGTTAATGATGATGACCACAGTGTTAATCACCCAAACTGCTTTGCCATACATGCACATAGTGTTAGACTGGATACTCTTCCAATCTCTTGAATGTCTTTCAAGAGTTTGGATCAGCTCAGTTAAAACGTACAGAGAGAATATTGAGAGCACAGCAGAAAAGATGGCAAAATAACACCTTCTACTGTTTCTTTCTGCTTTACTCTTTCTCAGGAATACCCAGAAGCTGGTTTAACTTCAATGACAGAATTAGGTTACAATGTACAATCTAGATAGTAGATTCTACAAAGGAGTGAAGTTTTGCACAGCAAGTACCCCAGTAGGATTTGGCCATGAGGTCCAATCATGGAATTAAAGATGTGTGAAGGTTTGAGTCAGTGTGTGAAGATGTTCTCTGGAAGAGGAAGTCAAGAGTGAAAATCAAAATGTTGCACCCTTTTTATTCTGAAACAGCAAAGTTTTTCAAAGGACTAGTTTTTGGCTAAGTAATAAAAGCTGAGTAATGGGTGTTTCCATTGTAGACATTTCTTGTTTTTTTTTTTTTTTCCTGTATATATTAAGAGCCCTTTGACACAGTGTTTTGACTTTATATCCAGTATTTAAAAATATGAAAAATACACAGATTGTGAAAATGTTCCCCTTTTTGTGACTTCACCGTATTACAGAAAATGGAATTTTCACTGAAAGGACACTGCTGTGTGTGCACTGATGCTTTTTATTCAATGCCAACACTGTGTTTGCTACAAGTGATTTTGTTATTATCATTACTTCCAACTATCTAGGGCTCATCAGTCCATCTCAGATTTTAGAGCCATATCAATACTTCAAACAAGCATCTCACCAACAATGATGAATCAGAAGCTGTGAAACTGCCAAATATAACATTGTGTTCTTCAGGATTTCCATTGACTAGAAAGTACATATGAGTAAAACAAATAATTGTATTGATAAACAAGAGTTTATGAAAATAAATTGATGCTTAATGGTAGGGTTGCACAGACAACTAGGGTTGCACAGGTGTACAGCTGTCAATAAGTTGTACACCAGTAAAAAGTTGTATGATAGATATATTTGCAATGACAAAAAAAAAGGTAGCAACTGAGGCTGCTTATGTACAACTAGACACTTCATGGGGTTTGGTTCCTGGGTTTGGAGTTTTTGGGGCATGGTTTCATGGGTCATACCAGTTAATTGGCCTAATAACATGTTTAGTGTTTCAGTTATACCTCCTAGGTCCTTGCATAGGGCCTGGGGTCTTAAAAGCTTGCAAGCAGCCATCGGGCACAACAATTGGTCTCTATTCACCTGGAGCAGCACAGGAAGAAGGAGAGCCAGGAATAAGAGGAGAATACGGAATGTGTGGGTAATTGGCTCCATGAACATTTATGTCTTTGCCATGAGATCAGAAGAACTAGACAGTGTCCAGCTACCATTACTGAACATTTAAAAAAATTTTTTTCTATTATACTTCAGGTGAAGGTTTCCAGAACAAATAGTTTCTCATTAAACGGTAGTACACATATTGTTTTATGAAACTGGTTAACAATCCCACGACATGTCAATCCTCTCTCTTCTTGACCTTTTTTTTTTTTTGGTGAAAATATACATAGCCAAAGATACACCATTTCAAAAATTTCTACATGCACAGTTCAGTGACATCAACTATGCTCTTCCAATTGTGCTGCTATTCTCACTTTAGATGAAGGTTTACAGAACAGAATAGTTTCTCATTAAACAGTTAGTACACATGCTGCCCTATGACAATGGATAACAACCTTACTACACATCAACACTGTCCTTACTCAATCTTGGGTTCCCTATCACCAGCTTTCCTGTCCCCTTCTGCCTTCTAGCCCTTGTCCCTGGACTGCTGTGCCTCATTAGTCCCATTTGGTTTTATGGGGCTGTCCACTCCCCGGCTGAATGGTGAACCTTGGAAGTTACTTCACCACTGAGCTAAAAGGGTGTCTGGGGGCCATACTTTCAGGGTTCTCCAGTCTTGTTTAGGCCAGTAAATCTGGTCTTTTTTGTATGTGTTACAATTTTGTTCCACATCCTTCTCCAGCTCTGTCCAGAACCCTCTGTTGTGATCCCAGTCAGAGCAGTCAGTGGTTGTAGCCGGACACCATCTAGCTGTACTGGACTCAGTCTGGTAGAGGCCTTGGTAGCTGTGGTCCACTAGTCCTTTGGACTAATCTTTCTGTTGTATCCTGTCCTCTTCATTCTCCCTTGCTCCGGAAGGGATGAGACCAGTGGAGTATCTTAGATGGCTGCTCACTGGCTTTTAAGACCCCAGACACTACTCACCAAGGTAGAATGTAGAACAATGTCTTTATAAGCTGTGTTATGCCAATTGAGCTAGACGTTCCCTGAGACCATGGTCCCCACAGCACTCCACCCAGCAATTCAGTCCTTCAGGGAGTTTGGATGTGTCTATGGAGGTTCCATGGCCTTTCCTTCTACAAGTTCTGCTGGTTTCCCCAGTATTGTGTACTGTCTCACCCTTCACCAAAGATACCACTTATCTATTGCCTATTTAGTGTTTCCTCCTGACCCCTCCTATCCCTGGTAACCAACAAAGATTGTTACTTTTTGTGTGTGAACTTTTTCATGGGTTTTTACAATAGAGGTCTCGTACAATATTTGTCCTTTGATTGACTTATTTCACTCAGCATAATGTCCTCCAGTTTCATCCATGTTATGAGATGCTTCACAGATTCATTGTTGTTCTTTCTCGTTGCATATACTCCATTGTGTGTATGTACCATAATTTGTTTATTCATTCATCTGTTGATGGGCATCTAGGTTGTTTCCATCTTTTTGCTATTGTGAACAATGCTGCCATGAACATTGGTGTGCATATGTCTATTCGAGTGATGAGTCTTATTTCTCTAGGACATATTCCTGGGAGTGGGATTGGTGGATCCTTATGGTATTTCTATTTCTAGCTTTCTAAGGAAGTACCATAACATTTTCCAGAATGGTTGTATCATTTTGCATTCCCACTGGCAGTGCATAAGAGTTCCAATCTCCAAGCAGACCCTCCGACATTTGTTATTTCCAGTGTTTTTGATTCGTGCCAGTAGTGCCGGGGTGAGATGGTATCTCAATGTGGTTTTAATTTGCATTTCTCTAATGGCTAGTGATCGCAAGCGTTACCTCATGTGTCTGTTGGCCACTTGAATGTCTTCTTTGGTGAAGTGTCTGTTCATTTCCATTGCCCATTTTTTCATAGGATTATTTGTCTTTTTGTTGTAGAGGTGTTGGATTTTCTTGTAAATTATGGAGATTAGACCTTTGTCTGACTTGTACTATCCAAAATTTTTTTTTCCCAGTCTGCAGGTTCTCTTTGTACTCTTTTGGTGAAGTCTTTTGAAGAGCATAGGTGTTTGATTTTTAGAAGATCCCAGTTATCTAGCTTGTCTTCTGGGGTTTGTGTGTTGATGGTTATGGTTTGTATCCTGTTAATGCCGTGTATTAGGGCCTGTAGCATTGGTCCTATTTTTTTCTTCTATGAACTTTATAGTTTCTGATTTATATTTAGGTCTTTGATCCATTTTGAATTAGTTTTTGTATATGGTGTGAAGTATGGATTCTGTTTCATTTTTTTGCAGATGGATATCCAGTTTTGCCAGCAACATTTGTTAAAACAATGTCTTTTCCCCATTTGATGGAATTTGGGCCCTTGTCGAAGATGAAGTGACTGTAGGTAGATAGATTTACATCTCGGTTCTCAATCCTGTTCCATTGGTCAATGTATCTGTCGTTGTACCAGTACCAGGCTGTTTTGACTAC
>NW_004443955.1:2284113-2294528 GCF_000243295.1 Trichechus manatus latirostris | reverse complement strand
TTTGTTTGTGGATTTTTTTTTCATTTCTTTTGTTTTTGTAGGTTTTCTTTTTGCTGAGAGTTTATTTTTTCCCCCTTTATTTTTATGAGTATGTTTGTTAACTCTCTTTTTGTTACCATGAAATTTACCCTAATCTTTTTAAGTTTGAAGCAGTCTATTATTACTTGGTATAGCCTTGCCTTTCTCTCCATTAGAATGTTGTATACCTACACCATTTATTCCTTCTTTTATTGTTCTGATGTTGTTGTCATTTTCAGATTAACTGCTCTGATTCCCTGTTATATTTCTTTTGGTTTTGGATAGTCCTTGAGAGTTCATTTCCTAGATTGGTATCTGGCTCGTACGATACTGCATCCTAGATTCAGCCTGTGAGCTGAAGTTGTTTGTTCTCAGATCGAAGAACTCCCTTTAATAATTTTTGTAAGTTTGGTTTGGTTTTTACATATTCTCTTAATTTCTGTTTATCTGGAAATGTCCTAATTTCACCATCATATTTGAACGAGAGTTTTGCAGGATATGTTATTCTTGGCTGGGAATTTTTTCTTTCTAGGTTTTATATATGTGTCATCCCATTGCCTTCTTGCTTGCATGGTTTCTGCTGAACAATCTGAGCTTAGTCTTATTGTTTCTCCTCTGTATGTGACTTCTTGTTTTTCATGAGCTGCTCTCAGGATTCTTTGTTTGTCTTTGGTTTTGGCAAGTGTGATTATGATATGCCTTGGTGATTTTCTCTTGGGATCTATCCTATATGAGGTTCATTGAGCTTCTTGGATGGCCAGCTTTTCATCTTTCATGATATTGGGGAAGTTTTCTGTCAGCAGTTCTTCACTGAGCCTCTCTGTGTTTCTGTTTTCTCCCCCTGTTCTGGAACTCCTATCACTTGCAAATTTTTGCTTTTGATTGTATCGCACGTATCTCTCAGGGTCTCTTAATTTTTCTTTGTTGTTTTTTCTAAGTTTTCCTCAAACAGAGTTGTATCCAAGTGTTTGTTTTCAGTTGCACTGTTCCTGTCTTCCACTGTTTCAAATCTGCTCCTCAGCCCTTCTTTGACCCTGTCCATTTCTGAAAACTTGTTTATGTTTTGAATTTCTAATTGTTGTTTTTCTATGATTTCTTGTTGTGAATTTATTTTGGCATTCTGTTCCTGCGTTATTTTCCTGAATTCTTCCCTTTTTTTGTCTGTATTTTCCGTGAATTTGTCTGCCTTTTTCATGAATTTGTCTATTTTTTTCCTCATTTTTTTCTGATTTTTGCTTCAACTCTGGATAATTCTGTGTATTAGAGACTTGAATTCCCTATCAGGTAGTTCTATTGCCCTTTCTTCCACTGGAAAGTCAGCTGGTGTTTTATTTTGGACGCCTACAGGAACCATCCTGTTCTGTTTTTGTAAATGTTTTGATATTGTCTGCAGTCTTCAGGGCATTCATTCATTATTTTTCTCATTTATTGATCATAGATTTGTTTGTTTCATTCTTTTTTTTTATTTGTCTATGTCTGAGCAGACAGGCTGTGTGTTCTTTGTTGTTTTCTCATCTGTGGGCAAGATACTTTTTGCCTCCTTCTCCAATTGGCAGGGTCAGTCGCTCAGATCTGGTACAGCAGGGCAGGTCTAGCTGAATAGGAGCTACTGGGATGGGTTGTTTGTGGCACTTACTACAGCCACCAGGGCAGGTCAGTAATCAGTGCAGGGCAGGTTCTGGTAGGCCATGCCTGTGCTGCTTGGTGGTGTGATGTTAAGTGCACGGTGCAGGTAGGCAGGATGGAGGGGGCAGATTGTTATGTGTGGAGCTAAGATGGATATGGGAGAAAGGAGTGAGGACCAGGAGCCAAAAACATACAAACAAACAAAAAAGAATGCTAGGGCTGCTTGCTGTTGGAGTGGAGAGATGAGAGACTATGAAATGGAGAAAAACAAAAAGGGGAAGAAGAAGGAAAAACAAAGAAAAGAATGAATAAATATACAGTTGAAAGAAAAATAGAACAGCAAATCTCCCATTAACTCACCAGTGCCGCTTCGAGGTCTGGGGAAGTTGTTCCAAGGTGTTGCAGTATGGCCTAGCTAGAAGGCCTAGAGGTTTTCAGTGCCACGTTCAGGGAACATGAAGAGAAGGAAGGTATAGAGAGATGAGAACTGAGTAATGTAGAAAGACAAAAAGGGAAAAAGAAGGAAAGGAAAACAAAGCAAATTAAAAAAAAAAAAAAGAACAAGAAAAGCCCCCCCAAAAAAACAGGAGAAAAAAAAAAAAGCCATGAAAAAGAAATGTCCTCAGGGATCCCTCTGCGCATCTGCACAAGCAGAGGAGGTAGGTCTGAAGCCGTGTAGCACTGCCCGGCCAGAACGGGCTCCCAACTCAAGAGAAGGAAAAGAAAACAAAAAAACAATTCAAAACAAAAAAACAAAAGCCCTGGGATCCCACCAGCGTGGCAGCCCAGTTTGGGAAGCAGTTCCACACTCAAATGGAGCTCCACAGCCCCTTAGGAAGATGCAAAGATAGTGCACAGAGCCAGGTATTTGAGCGAAAGGAGGGGGAGGTGGTGAGAGGTAAGGAAGAAATCAAAAGAAGCGGAAAAAAGCAACACCAGCTCCAACAAATGGCAGTCAGGGAGCCGGCCAGTGCCGGTGGGTGGAATCCAAGCAGCTGCTTTTTCCCAGCCAAGAGACTGGCCACGGAAAGCAGAGGAGGCCAAGTGGGGGTGAAGAAGAGTGGGGGCTGGGAAAGTGTATATCACAAATTGCTGGTTGTTTTGTCTCCTGCTGGAAGCTCCATGAAGTTGCTTTTTCGTACCCTCTATTTGCTTGTCTCTGATAGGAGTCCAAGATGGCGGATCTGTGCTGTGTTAGCTGATAGGGGACCTCTGCATGAATCTCTCCTCGCTCCCCATTCTCTGTCAGTTTCTCATTCCATTTGGTGCTTGGATGAGTTCCTTATCTCTTCATTTGATGTTTTAGGGTTTCAGGATTGCTGTTTTGTCTATTTGGCTTAGGTTTTTAGATCTTTTCTGTAGAGGGACGGCGTGGTGCTTCTACCTAGAGCACCATTTTGCCAGAAGTCCAGCCATTACTGAACATTTTGATCAAACATTTCATAGAAGAATCCTGATCCAAAGGGGGAAAATGCAGAACAGAATTTAAAATTCTCATCGACTCTAGACTCTTTGGAACCATAGAGACTGGATAAATTCCTGAAACTATTTCCCTGAGATAATCTTTAAAATTGAAGCCAACAATATCTCCTGAAGTCATCTTAAAATTGAACAATAGTTTAGCTTGACCAATAAAAAAGTTCGGCCTTGAATATTATCCTCTTTTATGAACTATCTATATGGGATTGAATCGACAACAGCAACTTGAAAGATTAGATAGGAACTTTAGGGGGCAGTGAGTTTATGTTAATGAGGGAGAAGCAACTCAGAAAAGGAGGGTGAGAATGGTTGCACAACTCAAAGAATGTAATCAGTGTCCCTAAATTATGCATGTAGAAACAGTTGAATTGGTGTATGTTTTGCTCTCTATATTCTCAACAACAAAATAAATAAAATTTAAAAGAAAATAAGTTGATGCTATATATTGCTACAAATTATACAAACATTTGCAATAACCCCAGTTTTAAGGGCTTATGAATTAATAAATAATCCTTCAACAATTTTTATTCCCCTTAGTTCTTGTGATTGGTTTGCTACCACGTGACCAACAAAGACTGCCCTTATCTGAGGGAGGAAGATCCTACATCTCCCTATTTAGATTTCCTTAACAAATACTCTCAAGGCACATTCCCGTCAGGCAAAGAACAGTCAGCTGTCATTCTTGCAAGATGAAATCAGTGGGACTGGACTCACTTAATTTTTCATGGTATAACTTGGGTAAAATATCTCTAGATTAAGGAGTAAAAACGTAGAGTGAGGCTGGTCCCCTCCACCTGGAAGTCCTACCCAATACGATTACAGATTCACATGGACACAGATTATCACCCAAATCCAACCCACCAATAGATTTGTATAGCTGTAGGGGACCAAAGTGCATGGGCCTGGGTATTTTGTCCGATGTCAAAAATAGTAGCCCTATTATTCAAAACAATTTACTGAATAGAATACTACAGTTTTTTTCCTAAAAGTAGTTTGATTTTGCTTTGTAGGGCCTATAGATTTACAACTATTCTTTTCACAGGCAAGACAGAGAGAAAAAGAGAGAATGAGAATTAAATCCAGGATGGGAAGAAGCTGTGTTTTCAAATAACCTTTGAAATGCTTCAAATGTAGTGGGAGTGTCTATAAATATTATGGAAAAACTGAATCATTTTAATAATCAATGTATGTGACACATTTTCTAAACATTGTGGCTTGTTTAGTATTAAATTTCAGTCACATAATCATCCACTAATTACATTACCTGCTATATACCGCATGGTTCTTACTAATTAATCTCAATTGGTTTCCCCAGTTTTCCTTCACTTTTTAAACTCCCAGATGTGGGTTAAAGAAAACCTACTACTTCTTTAATAAGGATTTTTTTTTTTATTGTGCTTTAGGTGAAAGTTTATAGCTCAATTTCTCATACAAAAATTTATACACGTGTTGTTTTGTGACATTAGTTGCAGTCCCCACAATGTGACAGTACACTCCTCCCTTTCACGCCAGATTCCCTGTGCCCATTCAACAAGTTTCTGTCCCTTCCTGCCTTCTCATCCTGCCTCTGGAGAGAAGCTGCCCATTTGGTCTCATGTATCTGATTGAACTAAGAAGCACACCCCTCATGTGTATTACTTTTTGTTTTATAACCAAAACAAAAACAAAAGCAAAAAACCAACCTCATTGCCAAGGAACCCCTGGTGGATTCGAACTGCTGACCTTTGGTTAAGAGTTAGCAGCCGTAACTCTTAACCACTGCTCCACCAGAGTTTCCATACACACACACAAAAAACTTTGCCATCAAGTCTATTCCGACTCCTAGCAACCCTATAGGACAGAGTAGAACTGCCCCATCGGATTTGTTATATAGTCCTGTCTAATCTTTGTCTGAAGAGTGGGCTTTGGGAGTGATTTTAGTTCTGTGGTAACAGAGCATCCTTGGGCCATAGTTTTGGGGGGTTCCTCCAATCTCTGTCAGATCATTAAGTCTGGTCTTTTTATGTGAATTTGAGTTCTGCTCTGCACTTTTCTCACGCTCCGTCAGGGACTCTCTATTGTGTTCCCTGTCAGGGTGGTCATTGGTGGTAGCCGGGCACCATCTAGTTCTTCTGGTCTCATGCTGATGGAGTCTCTGGTTCATGTGGACCTTTAGTCTCTTGGGCTAATATTTTTCTTGTCTTTGGTGTTCTTCATTCTCCTTTGCACTAAGTGGGTTGGGATCAATTGATGCATCTTAGATGGTTGCTCACAAGACTTTAAGAACCCAGATGCCACTCACCAAAGTGGGATGCAGAACATTTTCTTAATAAACTTTGTTATGCCAATTAACCTAGATGTCCCCCAAAACTATGATCCCCAGGTCCCAGCCCCAGCTACTCTGCCCCTCAAAGTGTTTGGAAGTGTTCAGGAAACTTCTTAACTTTTGCTTTGGTCATGTTGTTCTGACTTCCCCTGTATTGTTTGTTGTTCTTCCCTTCACCAAAGATGATCCTTGTCTACTATCTAGTTAGTGAATTTCCCTCCTCGTAACCATCAAAGAATGCTTTTATCTGTGTTTAAAACTTTTCTTGACTTCTTGTAGCAGTGGTCTCATACAATATTTGTTCTTTTGTGACTGACTAAATTCCCTCAGCGTAATGCCCTCCAGATTCATCCATGTGGTGAGATATTTCGCAGATTCATCATTGTTCTATATCATTGGGTAGTATTCCATTTTGTGTGTATACCATAATTTGTTTATCTGTTAGTCTGTTGATGGGCACTTAGGTTGTTTCCATCTTTTTGCTATTGTGAACAATGCTGCAATGAATATGGGTGTACATATGTCTATTCATGTGATGGCTCTTATTTCTTTAGGGTATATTTCAAGGAGTGAGATTTCTGGATCATAAGGTGCTTCTATTTGTAGCTGTATAAAGAAGCACTAAATTGATTTCCAAAGTGGTTGTACCATTTTACATTCCCACCAGCAGTGTATAAGTGTTCCAGTCTCTCCACAACCTTTCCAACATTTATTATTTTGTGTTTTCTGGATTAATGCTAGCTTTGCTGGAGTGAGATAGTATCTCATTGTAGTTTTGATCTGCATTTCTCTTAATGGCTAATGATCGTGATTGCATTTCCTCGTGTGTCTGTTATCCACCTGAATGTCTTCTTTGGTGAAGTGTCTGTTCATATCTTTGTCCATTTCTTAATTGGTTTATTTCTCTTTTTATCAGTGAGGTGTTACAGTATCTTGTAGATTTTAGAGATTAGTCTCTTATCGGATATGTCGTAGCCAAAATTTTTTTCCCAGTCTGTAGGTTGTCTTTTGACTCTTTTGGTGAAGTCTTTCGATGAGCATAAATGTTTGATTTTTAGGAGCTCCCAGTATCTAGTTTCTCTTCTGGTGTTTGTGCATTATTAGTTATGGTTTGTATTCTGTTCATGCCATGTATTAGGGCTCCTAGTGTTGTCCTTATTTATTCTTCCATGATCTTTATTGTTTCAGATTTTATATTTAAGTCTTTGATCCATTTTGAGTTAGTTTTTGTACATGGTGTGAGGTATGGGTTTTGTTTCATTTTTTTGCAGATGGATATCCAGTTATGCCAGCACCATTTGTTAAAAAGACTGTCTTTTCCCCAATTAACGGACTTTGGGCCTTTGTCAAATATCAGCTGCTCATAGGTGGATGAATATATGTCTGGATTCTCAATTCTGTTCCATTGGTCTATGTATCTGTTGTTGGACCAGTACCAGGCTGTTTTGACTACCATGGTGGTATAATAGGTTCTAAAATCAGGTAGTGTGAGTCCTCCCACTTTGTTCTTCTTCTTGAGTAATGCTTTACTTATCTGAGACCTTCTCCCTTTCCATGTGAAGTTGGTGATTTGTTTTTCCATCTTGTTAAAAAAATACTGTTGGAATTTGGATTGGGATATCAATGTATCTGTAGATCCCTTTGTGTAGAATTGACGTTTTCACAATGTTGAGTCTTCCTATCCATGAGCCTGGTACATTTTTCGACTCATGTAGATTTCTTTTTGTTTCTTGTAGTAGTATTTTGTAGTTTCCTTTGTATAGGTCTTTTCATTTCTGGTTAGGTTTATTCCTAAGTACTTTATCTTCTTGGAGGCTATTGTAAATGGTATTGATTTGGTGATTTCCTTTTCAAAGTTCTCTTTGTTGGTGTAGAGGAATCGAACTGATTTTTGTGTGTTTATCTTGTATCTTGATACTTTACTGAAATCTTCTATTAGTTCAGTAGTTTTCTTGTGGATAATTTGGGGTTTTCTGTGTGTAAGATCATATCATCTGGGAATAGGGATACTTTTACCTTTTCCTTACTAATTTGTCAGGGATGTTTTCATAGGAGGAGAAGTGGAATGAGATCAAGAATAATGCCAGGTCCTCCTCTTAGATCTCTCTCTCCTCTTTCTCTTTTCTGAATGCTCTGAATCCTTTCTCTCTCCACCATATCATTTGAGGTGCTTCCAGGTTTGGGACTCTCACCTCCGGAAGCTGCAGCATCACCAGGACTGGGATGGGGAAAGGATTCATGGGATGGACCACTCAGCCTTATATTTTGGAGAAGAGGACTGTTTCTTTTTTTCATTAATTCCTTCTACGGTGAAGTAAGGTCAGAGATAAATGACTAAGATTATGGTCAGAGTTTCAGGAAATGGAGACAAGAAATAGAGAGCTTGGCCACCTGTGGTATAGATAATGAACCTAAATCTTATTGCCAGGAAACCTGGTAGTGACGTATGGGGCCAAAGTGCATGGACCTGTGGTATTTTGTCTGCTACATGCACACATACACACATGCACACACACACACAGTATGGAAGGGTGGTTGGTCAAAAGTGTTGCAATGCAGTAGGACTACAAATGGGGAGGATGAAAGCAGACGTGGGCCTGCCCTCAGAGAAACTTCTTCAGAGTTTACCTCAGGAAACGATTTTGTTTCAATGAGATTATTGCAAAATAAAATAATAATAATAATACAACATTAGTAATCGCATCTAGTGTGCACAGTGTGCCAGGGTCATTACCCAACCATTGTTTGTTACCTTACTGCAGTATCTGTTTCAATCCTCACACACTGCACAAGGTAGGTATTATCATTATGATGTCCAGTTTTCCAGGATGCCAAAGAATACCAGGATGTAGAGTAACTTACTCAAGGTCACGCAGGGTCAAACCCAGTCACACGCTAATGCTGGTGCAAACCCCCTCGGTTACTGAAAATGAGAAGTAGAAACACTGGAGAAGGAACAAAGAGGTTTTGTTCTGGGAGGTCTCACCATAGAGACACTGAGTAATTTGAGAGTTGAAAGGTACCTGGGAGCTTGCAGGGTGGAAAGGCCATGGGGAAAGGAATGCAGGGAAATGCACTAGCAAAGGCCAGAATAGGAGAAAGCCTTGATATCTGATAAACTAGGTCCTTTACTGATGAAGCTCAAAATTGAAGGAGCCCAACATTTGAAATAACCTTGGATAGGTAGGCAAGAGCCAAATAAGAAATGGTCTGTATTTCCTGAGACTTGACTTTAATCCACCTTTTTCCCCTTCATTATTTTAAAAGGTTTTATATGTTCACTATTCCTTTAGATATTTTTGCTTTTTCATTATATTTTACATTGTTTATTCTTAGTATTGAAAATGTACCAAACACAACTTAATCATATATTGATGATTCAAATGACTTCTAGATTTTATAAGGCTTCAGAGGTCATCTTAAATGACATCAAGTAGCATTTCACTATAAATGTACCAAAGAGCCAGTTAGTGGAAAGCTTTGGATAACCAAAGTGCATTCAGCAAAATAACTTACTGTTAAAAAAATATAAACACAAGGAAGTATCCTAAACCAAATGTCACTCATAAGACTTTTCAATTAACATGCCTAAGAAGCACAACCAGGAAAATTACCACCCAAAAATCTTTGTTGAGAATGATAGTTGAATGAGACAAGGCCAGTGTATACAGTGCTGCATCAACAGGAAATGATTAATCTATTTTGCCTAAAAAAATAGATGAGATTCTAGGAATTTCTTTGGTGTATGAACATAGAGCCTTCAACTATGAAGTTATGGTATACAGGAAAAATATTTCAAATGCGAGTGTTGAAAAAAATTATCCTGCTCTTCTTTCATCACGGGGAGGCTGAGGGTGCAATGATCCCCCTTTCCCCTTTATTCCTGAGATGCTAGTTTTAGGCCCATCACTTCCAACGTGGTAGCATAGTAGGTTGGATGCTGATTGTGTACCACTTTAGCACAAACATCCTAGTCAACTAAAACTCAGTTCTTGAAAAATAAAGCCATTCTTTAAAATACAGTCATGCACCTCATAACATCCATTGGGGCAAGTCCATAAGGTTTGTTTTTTTTTTTTTAAAGTGAAAGCAGGTCTCCTTTTGTTTATTATTTCCCCCTAATGGTTTTAGAGACCCCAGGCCCCTTAGTGAACCAGTGGGGCTCTACGGCCCATCTCAGTGCCCTCAGTGCCTCCCTCTCCACCACCTCCTCCTACTTCCTCTCCTCCTGGCTGCATTCACCGCCCTCCCCAGCAGCCATGCAACTGTTCACTCCTGGCGCCAGGCAGCGCCTGCCACGGCTCCTCCTCTCCTGCTGCTGGCGCTGGCAGAGGCGCTGGCGGGCAGGGGGCAGTCAGAGTCTCCAGGCTCTGGGCCGTGGTGGCAGCTGCACATGACCAGGAAGTGGCGACACCAACAGGGCAGAGACAGCCAGGGCCTCCACCTTCAGTAATGTTCCCAGCACCTGCACACCCACTGCCCGCGGGTCCCCATGGCTACCTCTCTGCGTCCTGGTGCGCCCCGTTCCCTGAACCCGGACTTCCAAAAAGTCCCTATCCTGCTGCCTTTGCAGCCGCACACCTGGCAAGGCCCGCCTCCTGTATCCACTGGATACAGCTCTGGGACTTTGTCCTGGGGGGGTCCCGTAAAGCTTAAATATAATAGGCTTTAGGAGTGTTGCTTCTTAACTACCAATTGTACCAGGACTGCCTATATATAATATGGTGTTCACACAATGTCAAAATGTCATAGTCTCCTATTTCACAGAGAGTATTGTGGACATTAAGCAATGCATGACTGTATGTTTTTATTTTATTTTTTCAGTCGTTAAATGTTTTATTTTTTCCACCTAATTGTAATTTATTTATTTATTTTTATGTTTTTATATTTACTGTACTTCAGGTGAAGGCTTACAGAACAAGTAGTTTCTCATGAAACAGTAGTACACATGTTGTTTTATGACATTGGTTAACAACCCCACAACATA
>NW_004443955.1:2270773-2276235 GCF_000243295.1 Trichechus manatus latirostris | reverse complement strand
GTTCTCTGTCAGTTTTCTCACTCCATTTGGTGCTTGGCTGAGTTCTTTATCTCTTCATTTGATGTTTTAGGGTTTCAGGATTGTTGTATTCTCTGTTCGGCTTATTTTTTCAGATCTTTGCTGTGGAGGGATGGCATGGTGCTTCTGCCTAGAGCGCCATTTTGCCAGAACTCCTCGACTGCATGTTTTTAATGGAATTCAGCAGGAAATGCATCAAAAACAATATTTTTAATTGGAACTGTATATTGGACTATTCCCATCGTCTCAGTTCCTCAGTTTCCACTTCTGTAAAACGAAGTATTTTCCTGGGCGATTTGAAGTACCTTTCTGCTTTAATGTTTATGGGGGTTGAATTAGGCAGAGTATAGAGTGAATCTAAGGAAAAGAACACAGTGTCCTGGGTTTCATGGAAAAAAATGCTAACCACATGGCCAGCTAGCCACATATTCTGTTTAAACAATGTTGTTGTGTGCTGTTGAGGTGCTTATCACTCTTAACCACCCTATAGGACAGAGTAGAACTGCCCCATAGGATTTTCTAAACTGCAGTCTTTAGACAGGAGCCCTGGTAGCACAGTGATCAAGAATTCGGATGATAACTGAAAGGGGAATGATTTGAACCCACCAATCTCTATATTAGAAAGACATGGCAATCTGCTTCTGTAAAGACTGGTGGTGATGGTGGCTGTGATTGTGTGTTGTCAAGTTGATTCCAACTCATAGTGACCTTGTAGGACAGAGTAGAAGTGTCACATAGGTTTACCAAGGCTGTAAACATTGTGACACCAGCGCTCTTTGTTCAAACAATAGCCTGGAGTAACCATTTTGCAGCTTTTTCTTACTTTATTTTTGCTGTTGACATCACACAGTCTAAAACTGCCAGTATCCAACCTGTTTGGATAATCTCTAGATTTCCTGAGAAAGCATTTCTGGAGCTCTGGAGTTTGAATGGCAGAGTCTGAGACCTTCCAGTGTACTTGGTTCCAGGCAGATTTCCATCCCACAGAGTGAGGGACTGGGATATAGACTAGTTTTTGTCCTGAAAGCAAGGGGCCATCTCAGAAAAGGTGTAGGAGCCTCTTGCTTCATTCACACCCTGTTTAATGACACATGACTTTTTTTTTTTAATGAAACAAACCCACAACATATTTTAATTCTGTAAAAACTAATTAGGAATGACAAAAGGAGATGGTCGTCTGCCGCATTAATCTCCAGCTATATTTAGTATGTGGATTTACCTTGCATTGAGATGCTGCTAGTGGCTACTAGAAGGATATCGATCATTTTCCTGTTAGGGACAAAAAATGGATGCTGATCCATGTCCACATTACCTAAAACTGACTAACTGGAGACCCACACTGCCCTGCTCAGTGATGATGCTAACTGCTCTCCTGGGAGGCGGGGCCAAAATGGCGGAGTAGTCAGATGCTTCCAGTGGACCCTCTTACAACAAAGACCCGAAAAAACAACTGAATCGATTATATGTGATAATATAGAGGCCCTGAACATCAAAGGCAAAGTTGAGGAACCGGACTGAGTGGCAGGGGGAGGGAGAGATGGTTCGGAAGCAGGGAGGAATTGTGAGACCTGACCCCATGAGAGCCTGAGCTCTTCAGGCCTGAGCAGCTCATGAGTGAGCAGTGAGGCAGGCAAGCAGCAATGCTCGGGAGGCATTTTCTGCACTGGGAGAGACCCAGCAGCAGAGAGTCTACTCAGCCACCGAGAATCAGTAAGAAGCAGCCCTTGACTGGAGAAAGATAAGTAATTGCATCTGGCCTACCACGCGGATAAAAACACCCCCCTTAGGGAAAAACCTCTCTCCCATTTACCTCCCCGCTCCCTGCTCTGCACTGGGTCCTGGACTGGCTTCAGTGACTGCCGAGTCCCCTGGGCCGGAAGTAGGAACTCTGATGCACCCTGAGCCATTCTCCTGGCCTTGGAGAGTGAACAAATTAACAAATGGGAAAAAATAATCTTCCAGCTCTGCTAAGCCAGGAACTCAAGGTAGGCACAGCTCCTTTGCCTAGGCACAGACATAAGGGATCCACAGACTTTGAGTGCATTTCCCCCTGCATACACTTGTGTGGGCCCATTTCAACAGCATAGACCCTCATTACCACAGTACAACAGAATATACCTGAAGTCTAACTTGAACTGTTTCAGCTGTGAAGTGACAGGTTCGTGACATTTGACACTGCTCTGCCCATTAAGCAGGGTCTTTACCTACCCACATCAGGGGCCTGAGGACTGGTGGCTCCACTCACGCTACCTAGCCACCTGCGAAAGGGACCCAAGAATAAGAGGTGGCCCCCAGTCCTTACAGCCAACAGCATTGGGTGCTCATGGTCCACCTGCAAAACCCACCCACCTATGCGTTCTAAGAAACACGGACATGCCTTCCTCTGGGACACTCAGGGGTGGCCCTGATGTTCATAGTGTGACCCCTGATGCAGCCAAATGCCTGTGCCTACACCAATCACCCATGCCTGTCTAGGACTGTAGGTTAGAGCCTGCACCACACACTTGGTGGCTATCTACCTGGGCACCTGAGCTGAATCCATACAGGAGGAGTGGGTGGACTCCTGAGCTCACATACCTAGTTATAGATCTAAGATGCCAATATTCAAACTAGCTCACAGGAGCACCCTATTTGGGCATATCAAAACCAAACGAGAAGCTAGGACAGAGTAAGCAAACATAAAATAAATAAATATAATAACTTATTGACGGCTTGGAGACAACAGTCAATATCAAATCACATAAAGAGGCAGTCCATGATGGCTTCAGCAAGCTCCCAAAATAAAGAATCTAGAAATTTTCCAGAGGAGGAAAATTTCTCAGAATTACCAGAGGCAGAATACAAAACATTAATATACAGAACTCTTCAAGAGATTAGGAAGGAAATTAATCAAAATGCAGAATACACAAGAGAGGAAATTAAAAAGATTAGAGAAGAGCATACTGATGAATTTAACAGGTTGCAAGAATCCATAGACAGCAGTCAGAAATCCAGAAGATTAACAATAAAATTTCAGAATTAGACAACTCAATAGAAAGTCATAGGAGCAGAATTGAGGCAATGGAAATGAGAATTAGTGAGATTGAAGATAAAGCACTTGACACCAACTTATTTGAGGAAAAATCAGATAAAAGGATTTTAAAAAATGAAAAAAAAAAAAAAACCCTAAGAATTATGTGGGATTCTATAAGGGGAATAACCTATGAATGATTGGAGTACCAGAATGGGGTGGCAGGTGGTTTAACAGAAAATACAGAGAGAATTGTTGAAGACTTCTTGGCAGAAAACTTCCTTGATATTGTGAAAGATGACAAGATATCTATCCAAGATGCTCATTGAACCCCACATAAGTTAGATCCAAAAATAAAGTCTCCAAGACATATTATAATCAAACTTGACAAAACCAAAGATAAAGAGAATTTTAAGAGTGGCTAGGGAAAAACAAAAAGTCATCTACAAAGGAGAGTCAGTAAGAATAAGCTCAGACTACTCAGCAGAAACCATGCAGGCAAGAAGGGAATGGGATGACACATATAAAGCCTTAAAGGAGAAAAAATTGCCAACCAAGAATTATATATCCAGCAAAATTGTCTCTCAAATATGATGGCAAAACTAGACATTTCCAGATAAACAGAAGTTTAGGGAATTTTCAAAAAGCAAACCAAAATTACAAGAAACACTAGAGGGAGTCCTGCAGTTAGAAAATCAGTAACATCGGATAACAACCCAAGACTAGAACACAGGACAGAGCAACCAGATAGCAACCCAGATAGGGAAGTCAAAAAAATACATCAAAGCTAAAACATTGAAAATAGGGAAACAGAGATATCAATATGTAAAAGATTACAACATTAAAAGAAAAAAGAGGGACTTAAGAAATGAAGACATAGATTTTTCATATGGGAAGGAAGTCAAGGTGATATAACAAAATAAAAAATAGGGGTAAATATTAAGATAACCACAAAGGAAACTAACAATCCTACACATCAGAATAAAAAACAAGAAAAATATAAAGACTCAGCAAATACAAAATCAACAACAATGAAAAAGATAAAATTGAAATACATAAAGAAAAACGACTCAGCACAGAAAATTAAGTGGAACAAAGAAACTGTAAAGAACACACAAAAAAAGACATCAAAATGACAACACTAAACTCCTATCTATCAATTACAGTGACTGTAAATGGACTAAATGCACCAATAAAGAGACAGAGAGTGGCAGACTGGATTACAAAAACACAATCTGTCTATATGTGGCCTAAAAGAGACACATCTTAGACTTAAAGACACAAAGAAACTAAAACTCAAAGGATGGAAAAAAATATATCAAGCAAACACTCAAAAAAGAGCAGGAGTGGCAATATTAATCTCTGACAAAATAGATTTTAAAGTAAAATCCATCACAAAGTATAAGGAAGGACACTGTATAATGATTAAAGGGTCAGTAAAACAGCAGACATAACTACAATAAATATTTATGCACCCAACGACAGGGCTCCAAAATACATAAAACAAACTCGAACAGCACTGAAAAGAGAGACAGACAGCTCCACAATAGTAGCAGAAGTCTTCAACACACCACTTTCAGTAAAGGACAGAACATCCAGAAAGAAGCTCAACAAAGGCACGGAAGATCTAAATGCTACAATCAACCAACTTGATCTCATTGACATATACCAATAACTCCACACAACATCAGCCAAGTATACTTTCTTTTCCAATGCACATGGAACATTCTCCAGAACAGACCAAGTATTAGGCCATAAAGCAAGCCTTAACGAAATCCAAAGCATTGAAATATTACAAGATATCTTTTCTGACCATAAAGTCATAAAAGTAGAAATCAATAACAGAAAAAGCAATGAAAAAAATCAAACATATTGAAACTGAACAACACCTTGCTCAAAAACTACTGGGTTACAGAAGAAATTAAGGATGGAATAAAGAAATTCATAGAATCAAAGGAAAATGAAACCACATCTTACCAGAACCTTTGAAACATAGCAAAAGCAATGATCAGAGGTCAGTTTATAACAATAAATGCACACATCCAAAAAGAAGAAAGGGGCATAACCAGAACATTAACCCTACAACTGTAACAAGTATAAAGAGAGCAGCAAAAGAAGCTGTCGAATGCCATAAGAAAGGAAATAAGAAGAATTAGAGCAGACTTAAATGAAATAGAGAATAGAAAAACAATTGAAAGAGTTAACAAGACCAAAAGCTGATTCTTTGAAAAGATCAACAAAATTAATAAACCCTTGGCCAAACTGACAAAATAAAAACAGGAGAGGAAGCAAATAACCCATACAAAAAAATGAGATGGGTGATATCACAACAGAGTCAATTGAAATTATAAGAACCATAACAGAATACTATGAAAAATTGTACTCTGACAAATTTGAAAACCTAGAAGAAATGGACAAATTTCTAGAAACTCAC